>NW_020653200.1:19234759-19479302 GCF_003589595.1 Hyposmocoma kahamanoa | reverse complement strand
AAACACTCAGAAAAAATTCCTTCGATCCGGTCGGATTCGAACCGACGTCTTCTTGCATACCGTGCCAGACGCTATACCAACTAAGCCACGGACCGAACGGTAGGGGCCACTTTGGGAAACTATGGATTAAAGCCATGCGACTAGCTGCATGCTTAACGCGTATTGGCGTATTTCTGTACAGTAAGTAGGTATGTAAAAAGTGACTTTTAATTAAAACTTTGCTATTCTTGGACACCTTACTAAAGGTCCGTGTAGCCCTCATCGGACAAAACTTTGGACGACTAAAGAACTTGCCACTTCTAACCAGGTATTATGATTTCCTTTTGAAAAAACATCCTATCACGCTTCCCGCCACGTGCCTGTGTTTCGTTAACAGAGGCTATAATTTATAAAACATTTATCCGTCTACACCAAAACAATGTGACAACGTTTATGTAATTCAGTCGTCCATAGCTTACAATCCAATGTTTCAGGGCGAAAAATAAGATACATTAATTATATAAGCAGTTCCCGGTTAATACTTTACATTCTCAATTACGTGCTTATAGGTCCCATACGAGACCTAAACGGCCTAAATACTTCTCTTTCATTTTGGGTATTTTGTTTTGCTTTACCTCAATTCGTGTAAACTCCGCTGCGCCCACTGAACATACTTGATATGATACCAGTTAAACACTAAATAAGCAATCACAATTTAGGTTTCGGGAAATAAAAAATCTTTGCCCGCTGAGCATTGACTTACGAGTCAATGCTGCTGCGCTATTATCTTAGTCGGGTGTGTAATATATATGTATGTACATATATAAAATCAATATTATTAACATAACGCATAATTAGCATACTTTTATTTCATATAAACTTATTTAATATAATAAGTCACTACATAATAACGAACGGTTGATGTAATCTTACATTCTATTATATAATTTTTTTACTCAATTCGACTTTTTTTTGGTGTGTATGTTAGGCGAATATTCGATTATTTGTGAATTGATTTTGATGATTCTTTTTTGTTGGAAAGAGGGTACCTCGCTTTTCGTCCCATTTAATTTGAAGAAAATATTCCATCCATTCCATAAGGTGGCTAAGTAAGGAATAAATCCGGTTTCACGCACTTTCCGGTAACCGACAAATAAAACTTGACAAGTAGATTTAAGGAATTAACAGATTTAGGCGTTACTTTGCGGAAGTCCATGTTAATTAAAATGGAATTAAATTAATTTGCTACTTCGATTTAACCTTTACGGGGTTCGCGGAGTAGCAAATTAAATTACTTCCTTTTTTATTAAATAGATTTAATTCCACGAACTTTTGAGGTCGGTTTTTTTTTATAAAAAACCTACATTATTATGTTAATCATTAACTCTTAACTCTCATTTTTAATAATAATTTTATTAAAAGTTATAAACTTTAGTTTATATAATACCAGTTTATCTAAATATAATTTTACCTAGCGCCTGGCTGTTCATAATATCCCTAATACTAATATTATATTAATTATAATATTTTTAGCTTTTCCTGTCTGTTTTTTCATATACTAACCTAATCTAACGTACTAAATGGAGAGCGCTTTGACCTATGAAAAATACATTTGTTTTCTTTTCAACCACCAAGAGATCCTGTATGTAACAATAATAATTTAGCCGGTAATCTATATACATATATATTATGGAAAACAGATCCTCCCTTCGCGCCTCCAGCGTTTAAATTACATTCTAGTATCGAACAGAAAAGTACCACGACCAGTCGGTTTAACTTTCTATCTAGCAGTGGACTAAAATGGTGCACCCATTTTAGTCCACTGCTAGATGGATAAATGAGTGCACCATTTTAGTCCATGTACCACTGCCAGAATGAATTTAGCGCACATGGTTATGCACCTACTCCAAGTAGGAAGCGAGTAATGAGAGATGTCATTTTTAATAAATAAAAAAGCTTAAAGATAGTAGGCATTATTTTTTTGTATAGTGCAGACTAATATCCAGAAAGCTTTCCTGTACATATATCTTCCCTGGCCAGTAGATTAAGTTCTGCTGCATACGCAGTCCGCAGAATACGTGAGCTTACCGATATTAGTACTGCTAGATTAGTTTACTTTGGTTACTTCCATAGTACAATGTCCTACGGGATTCTCAAGTGGGGTAAAGCGGCAGATATTCAAACCATATTTGTATTGCAAAATCGAGCAATTCGTTCTGTGTCCCGTCTAGGCTCTCGGGTTTATATTTTACATGCCCGTAAAAATATACATAATTTGAACAAGAAAGATGATATCCATAATATTAACCTTAGAGCTAAGTCCAAACTCATAGCACCACAATCTCGTTTAACCAAGGTAAACGACTCTTTTATGGGGTACTGTATACGTTTTTACAATAAGATTCCGGAGCATATATTAAGATTATCATTATTGAAGAAGTAAGATCAGAAAAGAGTTTGTGTAAACATAGACATTTCAAAAAAAATATAATTATAATTGAAACCTCATTCTTATAATAAAAATAGAGATTCATTTTAACATTTTTACTTCTTCGATCATATTTTAACTACCGCCGCCAACCAATAACCCAGGATGGACTAATTTTATTTACTAAAAAACATTTACTGACTTGTAGATTTAAAGTAGAAAACCAAATTTAAAAAATCTGTTCCAATTCCACTTTTGTTTATTTTAGCACAGTAATTTTATCTCCTCTTGAATAACGTACGAAAAACATCTACTTTTCTTAAAAGAAAATAGAAAGGAAAAATAATATATTTCCGAAAATTTCTCTTTTTATCTTGACTGTACTTACCTTACAAATAGAATGGGAGATAATATAGAAGGGATCAGTTCGGATTCAAAATTGGCGGTGGAACAGTTGTTGATGATCTGATGGGAATAACCACATAGTATTATCTCTAAAATGTGACATGACGACTCTGTAACTTTGCAGTTAAATTGTACGAATGACATTTTTGAGATAAAATCCAATAAAACGCGATTTTTTGGATAAAACTGTATTAGTTTTGCATAATGTACACAATATTTGCACAATGTTCGAAAAACCTGAATGGGTTTATGCACATTGTTTAGTTTTGTTAATTATAAATTGAAAAGCGAAATAAATAAATAAAAAATAAGTGGTCATGCGCGGTTTCTAGTTTTCAACAATATATTGTTTATATGAGTAGTATCAAATTAATAGTCATCAGGTCAGCTTGAACGACAATATCTGTCTGTAAACAATTTTGTACACTACAATAGTACCTACTTTCAAAAACAATAACACTAGCGCTCATTAGGCCAAATGAATGTCTGACCTAGAATATTAAATAGTGAAGAAGTACATACTTTTGAATTAGTTATTTAAACTTCGTTGTACAGCGATTTACAGTGTTTGTGTTGAGTTGTACAAAAATAGGATACTCCACTTAGTTAAAATGTCGACATAGGTACCTTGGTAGAGAAAACCGTCGCGTCATCCTATGTCTCTGGATAAAATCCGGATCTTCTCCGCTCTGCTTTGGTAAAAAAAAAAAAAAAAGGTAATGAACCTGAGAATTCATTTCGTATTTTTATGCTGACGGTAAATATAATTATTTACATAAAGAATATACACGAGTA
Source organism: Hyposmocoma kahamanoa (assembly GCF_003589595.1). Classification (NCBI taxonomy): domain Eukaryota; kingdom Metazoa; phylum Arthropoda; class Insecta; order Lepidoptera; family Cosmopterigidae; genus Hyposmocoma; species Hyposmocoma kahamanoa. The sequence continues at coordinate 19,475,695 of NW_020653200.1, read as the reverse complement.
GTAATGTTAAATACAACGAAAATCACGTGACTTTCGTCCAATTGTTTGCTATCCTTATTGTATAGTGTTTTGTTGCTACGATTGGTATTCATCTGTCCTTATACTTGCTTTGAATTATACAAGGTACATCTGTGAAGAGAACAGAAATGTAAATAAAATGTTTTGTAGTGTTGATACGACTGCATTCCTAAATCCAGTAACACATAATGGTAACTTAAATGCTCTGCATTTTCTTCTCACCATATTTTTCTTCAAATATATTTATAATAAGTAGAATGAGCAAGAACCGCGATAAGCTACATTACACATAATTTTATTTCACACACTTTATGTAAGACTTCGATTTTGTGTGAATCTACGGCGCTAATATTATTACCACATAAAGTCAAGTGTTTTAGCATATAAGTGTAGGATTTTAAACTACATCGTCATCTTACAGAGAATACCTCGTATGTGATTTCTATGTAATTATTCAGGACGAAGATAAAAACGTGGTGTAAAATGTTCGTAAATGCAATTGTGTTACAAACATTTGCATTTTAATTAGTTAAATTATTCTTCTTTCAGATACTATCATCATCATCATCATATCAGCCGGAAGACGTCCACTGCTGAACATAGCCCCCCGCCCAAAGATTTCCAGACCAGCCGATCGGACGCGACGTGCATCCATCGGTTGCCCGCCGCCCTTACCAGGTCATCTGTCTATCTAGGAGTGGGCCGTCCCACTGAGCGCCTTCCGGTTCGTGATCTCCATTCAAGAACCTTTCTGCCCCAACGGCCGTCAGTTCTACGAGCTAAGTGCCCTGCCCACTGCCACTTTAACAAGCTAATCCTTCGATCTATGTCGGTGACTTTCGTTCTTCTACGGATCTCCTCATTTCAGATTCGATCACGTAGAGAAATGCCGAACATTGCTCGTTCCATAAGCTCGTTAAGTGATTTTGAGCTTTGAGATGTATCACGTTATAGATTTCAGATACTATATTACTTTAATAATATATTAGAGCAAGAAGTTTATAAGTTATTCGCCAACAAAAATAAAAATCAGTAAAATCGAACTATGTGAAAGTAGGGCGAAGTTTTCACTCTAAGAAGACGATACTAGCATGTATGTGTATCACACAGAGAGACGAACATTCTCATTTCCTGGATTCATTTGCAGAGACTCATTAGTTATATTATTGTCATTGAGTTGTTTTTACAAATTACCAATAAAGCACGATACGATTTTGCTATGAAAGAAAAGGTGTACCGATTTAGAATGGGAAATGTAAACTGCATGGACAGTGAATAGTTTTTGTGAGGTCATAGTAAGAATTTGACAGGCAATCCAACTTATAGGCTTAAATAGGATTGCTCTAAGAGCTCATAGTAGGCTCCCTGGACAGGATATATATACGTACTTAATTAATTTCTTGCTGATAAATGATGTGTGAAAGCATAACAAGATAGTGTTTCTATAACTTGGATGTCTATAGGTCTTAACACGGTCCGTGATTTTACCGATCACTCGCACGAGGTCGTAACCACGCGCCAACGGCAGAGACTCGTCCTTGGCAAGGCGTCTGCGTTCATACCGAGTGAAAAGTGATCGGGGTCAGTACACGACGATGAGTTGTCATTCTGTAATTTGGTAATTATTAACATGAAAGGGTGGGGCTGGTGTATGAATGTAACGCAGTGATGTACTTTAGAATATTATTAAGAATAATGAGATACACACCCTGCTGTGATCTGAAAATTTGGATTGCAAATATCTTTCCGGGTACGTTTGCAGGTAACAGGAGTTTAGTAGCAGTAGAACTCCTTGTGATAGTGTTCGTCCGGGGAAGTACTACCATCTTACATATTTCTGCCGCCAAGCAGTAATGTGAGCATAACTGCGTTCCAGTTTGGAAGGGTAAGGGTGCTGGTAAAATTACAGGCACATGGGACTTGTCAACTTATGCCTCAGGATGCGCAGTGGTAGTGACCCTTAGATCTTTGCGATTTAAAGTTCTGAGTGGCACTGCAACTCTTATGGATAAGTGTCGCTTACCACCAGGCGCACGACTTGTTCTGTTGTGACTCTCAACTATTGTCATGCCCTACTGGGCCCGTAATGTGCCTCTACTTACAATTATGGAACATTTATTTTACGTATGGAGAGCAATAAAACGATTGAGTGTAGAATATGGTGTACGGAACAAAATGGTAGAGTCGAAGATTTTTGATCCGCCTTCTCACATATTTGCCCGTATTCGTCATTAACGATGTGCGTCTCACATATACACTTGAGCGAGCTCATCAATGTGTTATCTTATTTTGGTGCCAGACACGCGACAGCGATGAGCCACGTGCATCGACGAGTGACATAGTAAACTCATTCGAAGAGGTAATTCATATAAAGCGTTGGAGTGACGTTCCGGAGAGTAATTCGTTTCGTAGAATGTAATTTACTCACGTTTACAGCTATCTGTTGTATGACGTAGTTTGTTCAATTGATCTTTATGTTGTACACGAAGTCGCGCGAAATTCACAATTAAATCATTTAATTTAATTTAATAGTACCTATTTTTCTTTATACATAGGTAAACAATGTGAAAGACTCTAGTAGTAATTTTATCGAATTTCAAGCTAAAGGAATGCTAATGAAGTAATCACGTGTATAGGAGATTCATTTGTTTTACGTTGACGAAAAAACAGTAAATTATATAGGCTTACTGGAACTTCTTAAGCATTGTGTGTCTCTACGTAAGCTTCACAGCTCTCATAAATCGCATAATTCATTCATTTCTTGGTTGGTTATACTTTGGTCGAAAATAAGTCGGCTAAGAAGTTGAAAATTATTTGTTTACAGTAGGAACACACGTTAAATAGGTACAAGGATCTCCTTGCTGACTGCCAGTTCAGTCAGTAGACATGCAGCGGCGACATAATGGCGTGATCACGGGATCACGGTATCACTTGTATGGTCAACGTATCCTTTATACGCCAGTCGCTTTTTGAGACACACGGTGAGAAGCTCCTGAGGCATTTTACAGGAATTGGCATGAAAGAAACCAATTGTAGCATAGCGAGTACAGCCACTAAGGGAAGCGAACATAGAGAGAGAGAGAGAGACGGTCGGATTGTAAGGGTCGTGTCCTAATAAATGATTCAAATTGGTCATATATCACGCGTTCACAGCAACGTTTTTAGTGAAACGAAGTTTTTTTCAACTTACTTACTCTGTTTTTTCCAAGATATATTTTACATCAAAACGAGTGTCTTTGAAGTACCCTGTAAATCTCACAAAGCATCAGTTTGAAATATTGATAGATAAAATAGGTAATAATTAGTGATCTGAAAAAATTTTTTTTAACCAAAACTTATTTCGATAATTCGGCAATTAAACTTTAAATAATCATGAAACAACGCCGCGAAACAACGATCCACCCTACTGTGTTGTTCGCTTCGTACACTATACTGTAACACCCTCTAAGAACAAAATCTCAGTATAATACATGCTTAAGGAAATTAGAACACTTAACACTATTTATGAGGGTCGCACGTGACTGGGCACGTGACAGCGACGCCACTCGAAAATTACTCACTTGGCTTGTTCACCGAATCTCATTGTGAGTCGATGAAAAATAAAATCAATACCGTTCAAGCTCGTTACACTTAGAGAGAGTGCGTCAATGTTGAAGATGAACAAAATAATGTTTAGAATGTGACAAATGTTGGTGAAAATATTTTCAATAATTATCTTCTTAACCCATATATATAAAGAGAGTGAGATGTTGGACATAGTACCTCAGTGCAGGGTGAGACGTACAAATTTAACTATACTCCAAGAATTTTGTGAAAGTTGTCCGATACGTAAGTTTTAGGTTGTGAAACATGTAGGTGAAGAATATAGAAAAATGATATTACATTTTAAATATACAAGAAGAACCAACCAAGTATCGGTCTCATTTCGCAAAGGGATGATTATGCTACAAAACAATAAAGTAGTAAAATTTAATTGCGTTGATTACTGAGAAGCTTTAGATGAGGTCAAGCAGCCGATTCTAGATCGTGAGATATAGAGGAGACGACACCTCCAAGAACTAGTACTTAACTGCATGACGAGCTCTTATTGCATATTGAAAATAACACTATCATTGTTATTCTGTCTTTCCTGTTACTTCATGTCTCGTGTGATATAATAACTAATAGTAAAGTTATAAATCTATTGTAATTTGCGAAATACAGCAAATAGTAAACGTTATTGTAAAGACCTGGCAAGTTACATGACTATTTAATTTTTTTTAAATTACATTACATTACATTATTGCGCACAAAGTTAAAATAAAAAATATCGGAAAATTTTTACGCTCAAAGTAATTATGTTCACAATTTCCTTTACTTAAACTTTATTAGATCTTTGTTTTACACGCTAGATGTACAATGGATCCGTGGAAGTTGGACTGACAGCGGGTTTTTAGCATGATGCCAATATAAATTAACATTGACTACTTCGTCTGTCTTGACGGGTATTTTCCACTTTTCTAAACTATATTCCCTACTTAACAAGCTCTTTTGTAGGTAAATAAATGTACATAATCAAAATTAAGATACGATTCATCGATCGTTGTTTGCCACGTTGCATTTTCTAATCCCTATGCAACGACTTAATACATAGATATCGTTGTTGCTATGTATAAAATTTAGCGAAATTTTTCCTTAGAAAAGGGAACGAATGAACGGGCTAAACGGACAGGCAAAAAGTACTGCAATGATGACGTCACCTTAAGACATATGCGTCACTCACACCAAATAATGATGTGATCACAATTTGTATTAATGTTTACTTAGACAACTCTGATAATAACGCGCACACACTCATCATTAAAAATATATTCCAAAAAAGTAACAGGTTTAGAGTGATATTATATTTTATACAAAAAAGTAAAACGAGCCGAGAAAAGTAAACGAGCGAACGTAAAGAAAACCTAAGACGGGTTGACTTTATTTTTACACACTCATAGCGCCGCATTAGGGAAACCCTCTATCGTGATAGATGCCATGGACACATACATTTGCAACCACAAATTACACCCACTCTCACGAGAGAAATTAATGTAGACTATTGAAATATTTCTCCCGGTCCGGGAATCGAACCCGCGACCTCTGCGTGGCAGTCCAGCATGGGAACCGTTTGGCCATAGAGGCAGTTAAAATTTATTATAGCATGATGTATTTTCAGTTTCTTATTTTATTAGGTTAAGCAAACTTTGTCACGGCGACGGTTCAGTTAGTTCTCTGAAGCAGTTAACCAACCCATTGACTGATGGGTGAGCTCGAGCAGGAGAATAACCACAATGCTACGTGAGAAATATAAATTATAAGGAATATTTTATGTATGAAAATCCGCCAAACAATGACGATGTCATAGTATTACTATTGTAATTTAACAGTTTTACAAATCATAAGGTATTCCTTATGATTTGTAAAACTGTGACATAATGTGTACCAGTAACTAAGATTCATTTATACTATTCATTTCCACACACATAACAAAAAAATTAGAGAAATGAGAAAAAAAGTAAATTTTTTATACTATTTACAAAATTAATGAACAGTAATAACTATATAAAAAAAGATAAAAAAAATAAAATCAAAATAAAAAAGAATAAAAAAAAAAAATAAAGGATGTGTAATGCTGAAATCAGTTTGTAATGATTTCAACCCTGAATTCTGATTGGCAAGTGATTCAGACGCCCTAGACGACGTAATTCGAAATTGTTAGTTTTTCAAATTGGTTTTCTCGGAGAATCCGAGACTGCTAACTACTCGGCTACATCATTTATTATGAGATGTTAAGGTTACAATTATTCCACTTGGAACTGAGTACAAGGAACTATTGGAAATAAACGTATTTGAAACTACCATATTGCATAGCCGACGACATCCGCATGCTGCCCGGACACAACAACTAGAGGACGTCATGCGACACGTGCTTGCACGGAAAAACTGTGATGATTGTTTGGTCTATGGTTAATACATATAAATCAAATTGTAGTATACTGTACGATAGATAACGAAGTTAAGTCGTGTTTTTTTATTTATTCCTGTTGAAGCCCACTGGATTACAAGAAAATCTCTCAAGTACCAAAATTCACTCAGAAGAAAAACTATTTATTTACAAGAAGGGGAAAAATCGGGAACTTTAATGATCTAGACCCAAATTACTTTTTTACAGTTCCGATCATGTAGTTCGTTTCGTAACACTGAGTCAACGTATCATTGCTATTATATGACTCATTTTGCCTGATTTTGTTTCTTTGTTTATTGATTAAACAACAGCCTCAAAACTGTATGTGTACGTCTGTTATTGATGATATATATTATCAGGAAATAAAGAATTGATCTATCACTTATTTTCATAATATAGTTCACTGGGACTTCCAGAGTAAATTTGTAGGGCGGCAGCTGCTTACATTTTCTTAAACTCGCTTTCTCTAGCTTAAATAAAACGAAAAATGGTGAATAAAGTGGTTTTTAACAACTCACACAATGCAAGGTGTCACAACTTTGATGAAAGAGTAGGAAAAGTAAATGGCATTTTTGGAAACTATTTACACGAAATCCGCCGCCACATTTGCGCGACTTTTGAAAACGAGTAACTTGTTAGTCCACATATAGCTTGTGGCGGAATTTTCAAGTGGATTATATGTTTCAAAAGTGCATTTAACTGAAAAGTGACTAACCTTAACCACAAACTATAGCATTACACACTCAACACTCGAATCCAAAAATAACGTTAATGACCCATGTGACTTTGGCATCAACGTGAAAAGTTTTAACACAGTCCGCGTGACTTCGCAGTATTGCAAAACGACACGTAATTTTGGTTCCCAATTTGCGATGTGACTTCTACGAACTTTTACACGATTTTTCAAGAATATGACGCACAGTCATATTTGTAACAGTGTAACTTATGACCGTGGCTATAAGCAACAAATGGGTGGTATAATAAGGTTAATATATTTTGAGAAAACTATTAAAACACAAGTTATTTTTTGTTGTTTATAAAATAAGTACCAGAGCAGTGAGCTCAGATTGGTTTAATTAACATTTGTATCGTTTGTGTTTCGTTTTGGCAAGGACAGAACGACGAAAATAAAATTAGTATTTCAACCAAATATACAAAAGTCCTTGTAAGGTGGATAATTAGTAGCAGTAGAGCTCCTAGTGAAAGAGTTCGTCCTTACCAATCTCTGCCGCCAAGCAGTAATGTTAGTAACCGTTCCGATTTTGAAGGGTAAGGGTGCTGGTGACATTACCGGCACATGGGATTGTCAACCTATGTCCCATGGTGACGGGCGCAGTGCAGTGCCCCTAAGATCTGTGCGATTTAAAGCTATGCGTGGCACTGCAACTGTTATGGACAGGCGTGTAGCTTACCATCAGGCGCACAACTTGTTCATCTCGTTACTTGATATTATAAAAAATAAAAATGAACACTGTAAATGAGAATTATAATTATTAATGGATACATATACATACAGCCTGTGGTTTAGTGTACAATAGTAGCACCATGGTCATGCGATTCTAATACCTGACTTGCATTTGCCATTTCTAGCGATCACCAAGGTCTTATTACAAAAAAAATATTGAAGAAATTGTGATCCTTCGTTGACCGAAAAATAAAAGAAGTTTTCAGAAGACTTAAGGTTTTAATTTTTTAGGGACAACGTGGTACTTTTTTTAAACTTGTTCGGTATATTGAATTTTAAACTCTTGTATAGTGCGTGATGAATGTGTCACACTAATACGTCAAATAATGGTTACGTTTATGGTTCGTACGTAAGTATGCTCTAACAATCGGACAAAAATTAGTCACACTACATTTAGCTACAGAGAAAAGAAGCAGGTGAGAGCAAGTATTGGAAAGATGCAATGCAAATGACCCGACTAGCGAATGTGTACAGCAAAGATTGAATGTATCGGCAAGCAAAGGCCAGAGATGCATGCACATTCGTGTCAGGGCCTCGACATAGCAGCGGCGGCGACGCGACTGAGCGGGCGGCGGCGCGGGCGGCGCGGGGGCGGCACAGCACGCTGCGGTGCGCTCGTTCCGCGTGTAGAGCGCCCAGCCACGTGCGGTCCGACCTACATTTTGCATAAAACGTAGCCAATACACCTTTGCACATGACCGCCGGTTGTTATGCTTAAAAAAATATTGTTTCTTAGACTCGGCAGGTAAGAGCGCAAACTATATGATTTTTCAGTTTTAATGCCCTGCTAGAAATAGTTAACAGAACTTTATTAATTTTCTGGTTTTTGCTTCTGATAAATAATTTGTGTAATTTTTTTTTTGTAATATTAGGAGACGGGACGAATAAGTCATGCGGCTTATGGTAAGCTACACGCCTGTCCATAACAGTTGCAGTGTCACTCAGAGATTTAAATCGCAAAAATCTGAGGAGCACTGCCAATGCGCTCGTCACCCTGAGACATAAGTTGACAAGTCTCATGTGCCTGTAATTTCACCAGCACACTTATCTTTCAACACCGGAACACAGTAATGCTGACGTTACTGCTTGGCGGCAGAAATAGGTAAGGTGACAGTACCATCCTGGACGAACTCTTTCACAAGGAGCTCTACTGCTACTAAAAAGGCTTTAAGGCTTTAAAGGGTGAAATAAAATAAAACATTTATGTATAACTTTAATGACGACAGGACAACAATATACATATAAATCGTATTTTTTTGAACTCTTCTAAACATTCTGCGGTTAAAGTAAATAGAATACCTGTCTAGAGGTAAATTAGATCCAATTTGTGAAACATTATTACACGATACACACACTACCTTATATAATTATAATGTATTGTTTTTACGTTATATCAGGTAATGTGCAATTATAATATAATATATTGGACTTCATGGTATTTTTTTACATTTTTGAGTAAACAAACAATGAACGTTAACAAGGAAATATGATAAGGAAATATTTTTTGCTATTACATTTTGTCAATATAATTCTAACCTTCTCATCTAGCACTTACAGTGCAAACCGATTGGCCATCAAGATGACCTCGGTGGCCTAACGGTTTGAACTGTGAACGCTGGATTAGAAGGTCCCGGGTTCGATTCACGATAGGACCAATTTGGGGAATAAACTTTTGTAAATTGGTATTGGTATTGGTACAGACAACCGCACCAATATTCCGGTCTAAAACTAGGGAATGTGTGCACCAAAACAACGGAATCCAAATAAAATACGTAGGTAAATATATACATATTACGTATTTTATTTGAATTCCGTTGTTTTGGTGCTCACAGTACAAGAAACTCCCTAGTTTTAGACCGGAATATTGGTGCGGTTGTCTGGCACATTATTTAAAAAATATTACTTTAAAAATTTTGGTGAAACTACAGGCACATGAGACTAGTCAACTTACATCTCATGCAGTGGCAACGTGCACCATCAGGTGCACGTCTTGTTTGTCCCGCCACTTGATATTATAAAAAAATTAAATAAGACAGCAACGCGACACATGTTTTTTTCACGGAGTATGCACTATGTAAATCGCATCAAATATTTGATAATATAAATACATAATATATGAGGTGAGTTACGCGGAATATAAACGCTTGAATGCGAGGCGTTTAGTATTACACTAAGACGTACTGCTACCCTGTGATCTATGTACAGTAAAGGGAAAAAATATGTAGATATATAGGAATTGAAAATATTTCTACTTTTTTTAAAACAAACCAACGTTACGGGTTATTTACAGGTCCTGAGGTCATAACTGATTGAGATCATCAAAATATATGCAATTTAGATACGAAAAATAGTTTTATTTCCTATGTGTAACAAACGCGAGAACCTAAGGTCGCGATATGTAGATACACCTAAACACGTTTTCCAGTGTAAGCCTGTGATCGTGTCTGTGGATGGTCTACTCTCAAAACAAATGGCGGATTTCTTTAGTGTTATACCATAATCTATCATAAAATCATTATCTGCTTGCAAACGTTTACTTAAAGTAAGGTATCCGCAACTACTTATGTCAAATCACAATCTTCGACTCGTCGTTACTTCCGGGTCCGATACGAAGCTAAAACGATGATCGTTGCTTCATATTTCGTATGACGTGTTGAGGTTATGATGTCCGATACACGTTGTCAAAATGGCTTTCGTAGTAGCTTTATCAACGTCCTATGTCGGACACCCATACAAATCACGCGTTTCATTCCGCAATCGTTCCACAATCGGGCACATAACGCGTTTCATAGTAAGAAATTATTAAAACGAAGGACGTACGTAGCTACGTGTATCGGATTTTACTTTTGGAAGTAGACGATAGTTACATCGAATAAATTTCGACCTGTAAGATTCCTTCTGCAAAATTTGAAGATATTTTAGATATACCTGCGTACCATATTTGAGTTGCAAAAACGAGTAATTCGTTCTGTGTTCCGTCTAGGTTCTCGGATTTCTCTCAGAGAAAAGTTTAAAGAGACTGGTATCATAACTGTGGCATCACAGTACATTTACTGAAACATTTTGTTTACCTGTCAAAATATAAATGATTTCATTATGAAAGAAGATATCCACAATAATAACCTTAGAAGTAAGTCCAAATTCATGGCACCACGGTTTCGATTTACTCAGGTAAACGATTATTTTATGGGGACTTGTATACAGTTACATTAAAAGTACGTATTTCAATTGAAAAGTCATATTATAAACTTGAAGATATTTGAAAAGAGTAAACTCTAGAGTTTCTTGCTCGTTCTTCTCAGGAAAGTCAGCACAGTGAATGAGCTGCATCTTAAAAAATTACGTTTTCAAGTGTAAATTTATTTTACCTATGGAATAAGTGATTCTTTGATTTTGATTTTGTGCGTCATGAGGGAAAAACGTGTCGCAGCGTATTTCATCGTCATAGTTCCGGTGTGTCGTGGTCCATTCTATTATACTACAGGGCTTCGGTGTACGGACTAGTGCATTTGAAAGTGGTTACGTAGGTATTTTTTTAATACATACATGTTCTAAGTTGTCACGTTAGGCCGTTTTGCCACATAATTTTTGTTGCCATAATATTATTTAGCTACTATTTCGACATAGATAATAATAACGCACACACTCAACATAGCCATAGATGATGGTGCGACTCTGGTGGCTTTGTACACATAGAATTAGTATAAATGTTGGAGTTGTTATTCTATCAGCTACACGTGAACATGTTTATGTTGCGATTTTATTTAAACACTTGTATTGTGGGTTTCTAAATTTGTACAGCTGGCACAGAAAATGACAGAACGCGAGATGTTATTTTCAACGTTTTCACTATTTACTGTAACTTGAACACACAGGTATGTCAATGCAGTATATATTTATAGTTTAATTTTAATAAAAATTTAATTTTAAAACGATTCTAGTTAATTTACAAAGTTAGTTGACAAATAATTAGAAAACTTTAACACAATCTTAACTATGCATTCTAGTGCGTTTGTCCGAGTATTTGTACCACTAAGACTTCGGCTAGGGCTATACATACAGCCGTAATTCGTGACACCTACATTTTCGTTTATACTTCAGTAAAGAATAAGGGTTAAAAATCAAATTACAAAATTTCATACCCTTTTTGATTTCTATTAGTTAGTTTTACGTAAAAATTTCATTTTTCTTTTTTGTCAAAAAATATTTCTTCGACTAAACATGTGGAAAGAGTTTGAAAATATAATCCAACTACATCAATACTACATTTTTCATAAATTCTCAATATCTTATTTAACTTCTAGGCTTTAACGTCTTTATTCCCCATTATATCGATATATTTTCATTATAATTGTGCATTATTAGGAAAGTCACTACGAAACAAGTATACTAATTACGTCGATACATGTTATCAATCGTCACTAACAACTCGTGAGTCACTGATATTAAAAACGTGATTTTGAATAAAACGTCACCACGCACCGCACGCTACACACCTCGAGCCAGACCGAGGAAAAACATGATAACGATAAAATATATTACTCCACACTTTATATTACTTTTTAATAATGATATTCGATTCTACTTATAAAAGTAGAATCTCTAGGGGAGTCCCGTAATTGCTCAATGTTTAGTAGTCAATGCTTAGTACGATATATGGATTATATAGTACTATCTAGTAATCGATAGTGAGAACAGGAAAACACCCGATTTTATTCGGCATTGAGGTCTATTATAACTATTTACTTACTCGTATGATGGTCTGGATAAAGAATTAACATTCTTACACTAATTTTGCAGTGCATTTATGAAAAATGGTGACAGACATAACATTAAAATACGAGGAATAAATAATAACACATGGGAACGCGCCGTCACTGCCTTCCACTTTTGAAGGGTAAGGCTGCTGGTGAAATTACAAGCACATGGGACTTGTCAACTAATGTGTCAGGGTGACGAACGCAGTGGCAGTGCCACTTAGATTTTTGTGATTTGAAGCTCTGAGTGGCACTTTAACTGCCATGGACAAGCGTTGGTGTCACTAAAGGTAATAGGGCTTCTACGTACTTGGATGACAAAAATCCGTTGTAATGAACCGTTCAGTTCTTTATAAGCAGATTGTTTCGAACTATAATGTTTGAAATAAATATTGTAAATTATAATGCATTTGTTTTTTTACAACGAGCAGTGGAATCTGCCTTACGAATGAGCAGTAGAGTTTAATCAATATAAGGATTTCAAGTGTAATTTTGCTTCCTTAGAAAATAAAGATTACTGGAGTTTAATTTTGTTGCAGTAAGCGAATTATAATAAGCTGTGGTGAAGTCCACAGAACATTTACTTCCGCGGTGAAGACTGAAAATCGGCAATACTGAGTCTTCATCCTTTTTGTCTTTATAACTGTTTTATTGTTAAATGGTTGATTTATATCATGGTTTATGTGTTTATGGATAAATATGTATTTTTTATTTAAAATTATAAAAAACAATTTGCAAAATTAAAATTAAAAATTTTTATAATGTAAATTAATTTTGTAAATCAAAGCCTTGATGTCTGGTATAGCAATGATTTAACATCGCTGTTTTGTTTTGACTAGTAATCGTGATCACTTCATTTGTCGTAAATTAACCCCATATTAACCTAAAAAAATAAATTAACCTAAAAATTAAATGCTCTCGGTGGTAACATCATCATCAACCTTATAGTGACGTGCGCCATGCTGCTATTGAACTTGTTCGGCGTAAAATCGGCGGGGCGAAATTGATTCTTTTTTTTGACTTATTAGTATGTGATAGTTTTTTACAAACATTATTTAAGTTGATTATTTTTTGTAATGCATAACTTATAATGCAAAAAACGTTGAAAATGTATACAAACGTTGATTTACACAGTGTTTTTAACCGACTTTTAAAAAGGAGGAGGTTCTCAATTCAAACGTGTGTTTTTTGTAAGTTACGCGATAACGCTATAATTTGTGAACTGATTTTGATGATTCACTTTTTGTTGGAAAGAGGGTACATCAGGAGTGCTCCCATTTTAATTTGAAGAAAATATTCCACCTTTAAGGGTGGCAAACTAGGGGATGAATGACTTTTGAGGTCGGTTTTTTAGTTTTAGTCGGTTTTTGAGGTTATAATGTAACTTCTAACGCCTGAAAAATCCGCCGCGAGTTGCGTACAGACGTCGACGAGCGTTTGTTTCTTAGAAATTAAAGTTATAGCCGGCATAGGTACTCGAATCGACAAGTTCTCTATTAAGAAGCGACGCTTTCACACTGGGTTACCCCGATTGTCGCTGGTAACATAAGTACGTAACGTACTTACATGCATATCGAAACCGATTTCTCTTCTCTGCATCTCTACTGCATCTTTGCAGTAGAGTAAAACCTGGAGTATCTACTACGTGGTAGCTTCTCATAAATCATAATTTGCGTTATGACTCGTGAATAAGACGCTGTCCAAATTAAAGCGATATTATTATTGGATAGATAGCGATCGATACTTTAATAGTTATTTTTGACACAAGTGCGGAAAGTTAGTAATGATTCACAGGCTTCTTGGCCCGAGCCAGAAGCGAGGGTCAAGACTCATTTCAAGTGAAATTGACAAATCCGCTCGTGTATCAAACGACGTTTTTTAATACATTTGCGAAAAAACTACATTAAAAGTAAAATATAATAGTATATTTTAGTGGCGCGGCGCTCAGCGGTCTGGCGTAATACTCACCTCCGGTCATTGTTAATACTCAATCAGCCATCTTTATGGAAAATATTTTGGTATTTTTAAATGTAACCCGTTGTTTTATAAAACACTTATGCAATTTAAACTAATAAGATGTTTGTAAGTAAATATAAGTTTTAACACAAAAACACAAAGTACATAAATATTCAATAAATATACATCCTCTTTAGTTCTATGTTTAGGACTTGAAACAACAGTAAAAAGAACTAGTGCGAAAAATCCAACTTTCGGCACAATTTGTAGTACGAAAAATACCACGTATTGAGCAACTGTATTAAAAAATATTTTAAAGGTGACCTAATAAGTAAATACATTCCTACACGATTACGTACGTAAAAAAGCATTTTCCTTTATATACAACAGATGTGTGTGATTTTTTTTAATTATTAAACATTTCTGAACTAACATAAAAGATGTGTGTTTTCAAAAACGACTTCAAGTAATCCGGACTTTTGTACCTGACTACGTTTGCCGTAAATTAGTTGACTTTGACAAATTATGTAATTTAAGGATTTTTAACAGATGTTCACATGTTTTAGGTTAATTTGAACGCTGACCGTACTAAGTATTCGGTTCGAAAAGAAAATAACAGGCAGGCGGCAGTGGGGCGTAGGCGCGGGCGCAGCTACGTGCAACAACGTGCGCAAACATGTGTGTCCCAGACCGTCTATACAACGTGACTGCGCCATTGCTCACTATCCATTCATTGTCTACATGTGTCGTTTTATTATCACAGTGTTCTATTGCCGTTTAGCAACTATATTCAACTTTTACGATATTTCAGTTAATAGAAACGAAAATTTATTTCTTCCATCTTTTTCTATAAAATGCTAGATAGGTATGTTTCAGCTACTTTCAGCTGTTACAGTTTAATGACATACGGCATTTTGCTTTGGGGTAATGCCGCCAATATTAATAGAATCTTTGTCCTGCAGAATCGTGTGCTTATGGCAATTTACAATTTGGACCCCAGAGCATCTATGAGAGATAAGTTTTAAGAGATTAACATTCTTACACTGACGTCACAGTACATGTATGAAAATGTTAAGAAAAATATAATTTTCTTGATGAAAACTAGTGAATAGCACATTAATAAAATACGAATAAAAATAAAATAGCTTTTTGCCAAATCTTCGGCTTGCGTTTGCTGCATGTTGCAGACAGTATATAAAAATATTGAGTACTTTATACATTGCCTAAACGAGCTGGGTATTGTACAGAATGACGAGGTATTCTACACAATCACTGGGTTATATACGTACATTGGCGTTAACATATACACGCAGTAGTAGCATATCGTGCGCTTAGTCGTTTTTATTGTTAGTTCAAACAATAGAAATATTCATGTAGAAAAACAATGTGTAGATACGAGCTGTGTTAGGTAAGCGTTTGACGATCAGGCACCAAGTACGTAAGCGGTTGTTTGGTACAACTACTTTTATACATATTATTTGTTACTTAATACACGCGCAAATTATTATAGGTTTTAATAAAGCCATGATACTTATTAGTGTAAATAAACAGATCGAGTGGTTTACGTTTCACCACAGTCTTGCCTAAAATTTATTGGAAAAACTACGTTACAACACGCACGGAGCAAATATGTGATGTTGTACTAAGTATATGTACTATTTAATCCGGTGTTGCAGTTTGCTATTAAGCCTCTAATTTGGTGGTAAGACTTACTGGGTTGCAATCGCTCACCATAGTACTGGCAGAAAACCAGCTCTGTTAGACTTTTCACGGTTTACAGTATTTATGCTGAGTCAGGGCCATTTCAGAATAAACTGTAGTCATATATAAAATTTTGTTAGTTCTCACCGTATTTGTTTGTTTGTTTTTTAGTGATGTTTACTTAATACTGTATGTTCTATGTGATTTTGTGTTATACTTTGAGAAGTGATTGTAAATGTTTCGTTTCTGTTTGTATTTGTGCTGAATAAAGGTGTTACCTATCTATCTATCTAAATCCTTCCATTAATCATGCCATTGTCCGATATTGAATAGTGCCTTTTAAAATATAAAAAATAACAAGGATTGTTAATTTCTTCGTCGTGTTTGCTTATTACCAAAATCTCATCCAAATTGCAATGATGTTGATCGGTCATCCTAATAACTCGAAAATTACAAATAGATAATGCACGAGACGAGCATAATTTAAAACTGCTTGGCTAAAAAATATATGTGAAATCGAGGTTATTTATTTAAATATAATCATACGTTAAGATAGCAGCAACGTGACTTTCGCTCATAGTTTGTTGTCCATAATGTGATTATTAATGGAGAGTAATTGTCAGAGGAAAGGTTATCAATTCGTTATTAAGTTTCTCATAATTCGTAAAGTTTATTGTTTTTTACTCGCCCAGATGTTTTTATTTGTATAATGTTAGGTGTAATCCGGATAAGAGAAGCCTAAAATAGGAAATTAAGTACTCGATTGTTGCCTCGTGCATTGCTCTGTTGCGCGTGTCATCAACTTGTTTAATGTGATCCCGGGTACACGCTGATCGCCATGTCGGTTACACTATTGTCTTCCTAGAATGACGGCTCTAAAAATAATGGCCGTAGTTTACTATTTTGTTGCAGAGCGTTCGCCTCGATTGGAGCACGTTGCAAACGCTACATGGTAATCAACGTGACTTGGTAGTCAGTCTTCACGTGTGCTGCTGTCCCACCTAGCCAGCTGTATTTAACTAAGAAACCTAAACTTGTATCCTTATCGTGTGTTGAGGATTATGTTTAGTAAATATATGCCTCAAATGTTCATATAAACATTAAAAATACCTATAAATATCAGGTACCGAATTGGATTCGTCACCTGAACGTAATTCATACACATATAGCGACTAATCTAATGCAGAAATAACGGCATTTTTTATGTTAATGTTTAAAGAAATGGGTGCAACATGAAATTGCTCTTCTACTTTCTATTAGTTGACCTTAAAAATTTCGAACATAATATGATAATAATATATCAATCCACTGTAATAAGAAACGGTTGGGCTGATCATCACGATATAAAAAGCATCAACGGCAAAGCTTTCCGGTTCACGGTTACTTTGAAAAATGAATATACCCATTTTAGACAAAATTAATAGAATTTTTCATGAAAAGTTGATAATTTTAATCGCAAATTAGATATGGATTACTTAGTGAAGGTTGTTAATTATGGGTAGAATTACCCCAAGAAATATTAGACGTACTTTTGCAACTCCCTGTGTCACATATACATTTTCGTTACAATTGAAACTGGTAACAATCAGAGGCCGGATCAAAGAAGCGAACAAGGTCCTATTGGAAACGTGCCTCCATTATCACATTCTACCTCTAACAATACCAATATGTAAACGTGTCAAAAAGAGCTTGTCAAGCTTGACACTTAAAATTGAAATTCAACTTTGTGCCGTTTACGATAAGAACAGAACAGAATAAGATAAGAACGGCACAAAGTTCAAAATGTTGAGCTTGACTTAGTTTTTTTAATGTTATTATTTGCAGCAAAAATTTTTTAAAAGGACATAATTGTAAGAACAATGCACGTCTGATTCAGACGTACTTTCATATTTACAATTGTAGTGTTGGCATAGAGCAATGACGTATGGTAACCGTAGCGATCTTGATAGCTACCTTACTGTACATTGGACGGCGCGTACTGCAACGTGCACCGAACGACGCTCTACCGCGACCTACCCGAACCACGTGCACCGGCACTCGCAGCTCCAACAGTAATTTCGCAATTATTTACACTCTGTGAAACTTTCGTTACGATTTTACGACTGTAAATGGTCGGGCAAATTGTAAAATTACTTAACATGCAAAATTATTTTTCGTGTTTTTAATACAGTTATTCAGTCACACGTGTATGGATATTTTTTTATTGTTTTCTTCTATCTTTCATATTAATAGCATTGAAATTAAACTAAATTTAGTTCTGTCCAGAATAGGAATACATTTATGACTACGTATATAGGCTACACTTTCTATTGTATGGTAGGTAGCTCTACAGCTACAGTCTGGGGAAGAATCAAACCATTTTGTAGTTCTAAAATTTTAAGTGTTACAAGTCATATTACTATATGTATGTAACGATATTGGCGCTCTGTCTTGAAGATAATTTAAAAAAAGCCAGTATTTTATTCAACAGCCCATCTTTACAACGAAATGGAAGTAATGTCGGTTCGCGGTCTCTACATTCTACGTGTAGTCACTTAGGAACACCGAGCGCTCTTACAATCCTGAGAATACGGAAGGTTGCTCTTCCAGCGCGTTTAATTATGGTTTAATTAGGTCTTCTTTTGCTACAAATTTGGATCCTTATATACATCTATTTATTTATAGCAAAGTGTGCTCCTGACTCTGTATTAAACACTGCTCAGTCAAAGAGTATATTATTAGCATATTTCCGATTCTTAACGAGAAAAAAAAAAGATTGCATTGATAAATTGTAAAATATTTTTAACAATGTATTAGTGCAATCCTTAATAAAGTTACATTTTCTAACTATGTAATGATGATAATCTAATACCTATTGTTCCTATAGACATTTTCGCCTAACATGATTTTCTTAATTCTCTGTGAATTGCCTACAAGACAGGCCAAGCCTAGTGTAAAAATCAAAAGTATAACGTGCGAATTTTCTTAATCCGTCTCGCAATACCATTATTGATCACACTGTATCTATAGTGTATGTATGTATAAAACATCCTAATTTCAACAGGGAATATGGTTTCTCCGTACCACCAGTTTGGGATCCAGTATTTCCTCTAATGAAAAATCCCAAACAGACATAAGACTGCAGTACTAATTAATATGTTTTAGTTTATTCTAATTTCTATTAATAATAAATTAAACTAAATAAAAATTCATTGAATAAAATAATTTGTAAAACTTAATGTAGCGTAAATTGGAATGTTTTCTTTGTAAAATTAAAAATAAGGTATTTAATTAATAACTATTGTAACTATAGTGCAAAAAATAGGGTGGTTTGCATTAATATTAGATATAACTGGTTGAAGACTGTACCACCTCAGTCAACCGTGACCATGGGACCTGTAAAGGGCCTGAAACGTCGGTTTGTTTGAAAAAACAAATATACGCGATTTAAATCCGGAAAAATAGTTTCATTTTCTAAATATTATTATTTTAGATTCTCACCTATCCCTTGGCCTAAAAGATAAATTTAGATTTTTGAAATGGGAGTGGCGGTATTCTTTATTATTTATTATTATTATATTTAGACAATAGGTAATGTGACTTAAATAACATATTTTCGTTCATTTAAAATTCGCGGCGTTCTTTTACGACCGTTTGTTATTAGTGTTACTGTTTGTGAAAAAAAACTTTTTTTACTTTACAATAATCAATATTTTCATTAGGGTAGGAACAATCAGTATGTTTTTGTATCACTTTAATAAACCTCTGCAACATGGCGAGGTGAAATTTAAACCTCTTTATAATACCTTTGTATTTTACTGTACCTAATAAATACCTGAAGCTAGAGTTATAGACTGCAGTACTAATTAATATTAATAAGTAATAAAATTAACTGCCTCCGTGGCCGGACGGTTACCATGCCGTACTGCCACGCAGAGGTCCCAGGTTCGATTCCCGGGCCGGGCGAAATATTTGTATGACCTACATTTATTTCTCTCGTGAGTTTGGGTGTAATTTGTAGTTGTCTATGTGTGTGTCCATGGCACCCGCGACACAGGGTTTCCCTAGTGCGGGGCTATGTTGAGTGTGTGCGTGTGTGCGTTATAGAAACTGGAAATTTCTGTTTTAAAAATGTACCTTACATTTACAATTTAAATATACATTGCAAAAAAGTGACTACTAAAACTAGTACTAATGTTGTACTTTAAATAACAGCTTTATGTACGTCATATTCTGAGTGAGTGAAATTATATTTTATATAAAAAAAGTCCAAACGTAAAGAAAACCTAAGACGGGTTAATTTTATTTTTACACACTAATAGCACTAGGGAACCCCTCTATCACGATAGATGCCATGAACACGTCTATAGACAACCAAATATTACACCCAAACTCACGAGAGTAATGAATACAAATATTTCTCCTGGCCCGGGAATCGAACCAGGAAACAGCGTGGCAGTGCAGCATGGTAACCGTTCGGCCACAGAGGCAATTTAAATTCAACGCTTATTCAAAGCTTGTTGAAATGTATAAATTGAAATGGCATTGACTACAACATGCGCGCTCGCAATGCAGCTGCGCTCGTAGACAGTCACTACATAATGTATTATAAGGGGACCAGCTGCTAATGTAAATGCAGGGTATTTTTGTTTGTAACGAAGATATGGGAAAAGACATTTATTTAAACACAGTAACGACTTATTGGATGTCTTGGGTATATAACAAATCGCATTATTATTAGCTTAAGAAAAGCACGCACCGGCAGTAATTCGTCTCTCGCAAAATAGGCCTTAATATCGAGTGCGGATTTACAATACTTGAGTTTACACACACTTTGTTTAAGCCCCTTTTTGCTAACCAACTTAAACTAACAGCCTGTACTTAAGTCTAACCTTACGTCATTGACAGTCAACTTCAATTTCGCAATTTAAATGTTTTTCAGTGGCCCTTCGTACTTGTTTGTTTGCTGATAGTTTAAAACAATAAAGAAGTCTTTGGTTTAAAACCATTCTCATGTCTATTTATAATTCCTTTTTGTTTATATTTTACTTCACATGATCGATACTCTGATGTCAACTTATTGCACGCAAGGTAGTAATAATCTCAACTACGCCGACTCCAAAATTAGGGTAATGTTTTTATCATGAGTGCGTATGTGTGTGATTATGTGTTACCGCAGCTTTATATTTCGATCGGTGTAGAAAACAGTTGTATCTTTGCTTGTGTGTGATTGCTTTTCCATCTTGTGCTATCCCATTTGCATTAGCGCACACGTAACGCAAATATGAGAACAAGAACTAACTTCGCGTCTGTGAGCATTACTGCGTTCAGGGTTTCGAAGGGTAAGGGTGCTGGTGATATTACAGGTACATGGTATTTCTCAACTTACATCTCAGGGTGTCAGGCGCAGTGGCAGCACCCCTCAAATTTTTTTTTAAATCTTTTATTTAACCAGAGCTTTTATCGCTTAGCGATAATGCCAGCTCCATCGTTACAGATTATTCTTATTTCTACTTACTTATCTATTTTTAAGTAACTTAAGTATTAAATTATATATTTTATTAGCCAGGGTACTATTAGGCTCAGATAATATGTAATTGCACATGCCAACATCTGTTATTTTGATTACAGCCTCCAGTTCTATCAGTCTTCGTTCCGCTCTGATCCGGGTATATTCCACTAAAGCATGGTAGGTGTCTTTTCTGGTGTTACAAATAGTACAGTTCGGGGTGTCTACTATCTTCAATAGGAGACCGAACGCATTTAGTGGAATATATCCGGTGCGCAGTCTCATACTGGTGACTAGTAGATGCCGGTTCAGGCTAATTTATGTAAACCAAGGTATTTTTGGCGGTTCAGCTTGTATAGTTTTATACCTACCATATACTTTTTTCGACAGATCTCCTGTTAAAATCTTCTTTCCACATTGTGTAACAATGAATTTTTACATCTCTCAAAAGATCGGTGAAAAAAGGCATATCATTTACAAGTACACCATCATGAATGCCCGACTTCGCTCCCTTATCAGCTAATTCATTTCCTCATAGATTTACATAGGATGGGATGGGATCCACTGGAATTTTATATTTTTGTCTTTTAATTAAGATTTAAAAATATGTTTAGAATGGTATAAGCTACTGGGAGTCCTCGTTTACCGGAGGTGCACAGAGCTAAATGTTGAAGCGCCCCTTTTGAGTCACTCATGTAGACACCCTTGTGTTACTAAATTCTTATATAACTAATACGTCGTACCTCCGGGAGTGTCATAATGTCATGGTGGAACACACATTCGGTGTTAGTGTTCGGAATGAACATCTCATTATTGTTTTGAAACCCTAACACGTTCACCGCCCACGTGGTGTCACGTTGGAGGCACGCAGGTGCTACTCGGCAAGGTTACAACTACTGCAATTTATTCGCGTGAAAAATATCCACCTTGTAAAAATTTCGGTATTTGAATTTGTTATATAATACAGTTATTTGCTTATATTTTTATACGCCAGTGGTATAATTAAATTTGGTTAATGCACCAGCAGTTATCATTTAAGTTTGTTAGGCGGACTGCGGCCTAAAACCTCGCCTGGGAGGAAACCCGTGCACAGCAGTGGGACACTTTCAACAACCCATTTATGGTTGATGAAAGTTAAAGAGGCTCCTTACTCCGAACTTGACAAAATTACACTTACTACGAATGTAGTTGCATCACTAATTAATTTTAAAAAAATCACACTATAATTGACTATGTACTATGAACGGTAAATGGGTCATTTTCTGGTTTGTGTTCGCTACCTTATTTCGGTGGTAATTTTTATTTTATTAAGTGGAACTTATATTTTATTTTTATTATAATTAAGCATTCCAGTTTCAGTATAGAGTTCCTTAAGAAAGAGTTCGTACTGTAACCTTACTTATTTCTGCCGCCGAGCAGTAATGCCCAGATTACGCACAGTATGCAAATTACGCAGTAACGCTCACATTACTGCGTTCCGGTATGGAAGAGTAGGGGTGCTGGTGAAATTACAGGCACATGGGACTTTTAACTTATGCTTCAGGGTGACGAACGCAGTGGCAGTGCCCCTCAGATCTTTGTAATTTAAAGCTCTGAGTGGCACTGCATCATGTTTATCTTATGGTCAGGCGAGTCGCTTACTACTTATTCATTTTATTCTTAGTATTATTCACTATTATTCTTAATATTGAACACTTAATTATTATCAATTGTTGTAGTAGTTGGTATGGTATCTTTAACATTTTATTTTGAACTTAGAGTCCTAGCCTACTAATTATTAATGTTATCCTGCCTTTAAATGGCCCGAATTTGTTGTCCATAAGTGTATTATATCCACGGTATGTATTTATTACATCGTGGCCTATTAATATTGCATAGTCACAGAACCCGTCACGTAGTATCGCAAACAATTATATGACGTCACGGTCTGAAGCACGTGTATCTACATGCGATACTAAAACTACCACGTTGCAATTTATTGTGAGTTCCGTCTATAAATACACAAGACTCAGTTTAGAATAAAGTAAAACTATTGCATACAATCGCATTGTACGATGATACCATCTAAGAATTTTGGAATGTGCCTGAGAGTCGGGAAAGACTGTTACACTGTATACATTGTTTCAAAATTAAATACATACACAAAATGAGGGCACGCCTTTCTTCAATTGGGACCGTAACGGACCTGACACGATCCCGGTAAATTTATTTCGCTTCCTTTATTCGCAGTGTTTTCATGTTCACTATTCTATTATGTATATTGATGAAGTTTTTTTTTTACCATAATGTAAACATAAATAAAGAAATGCATACGTTGTCTTTAACTTTTTATATTGTAATCGAAATCATTCTGATTCACAAATGAACGTAGATATTCGATCGAGTGAGATACTACTGTTTTCGCATTAATATACCGAGCTATATGACACTCTAGCCCCCTGTCGTGCTAGTCCTACTGAAGTGGGCGCGAGAACTATTTAAAAAAAATAATATTTAGGCTATTCCAAACATTCCCTTAAACTTCAAAACATACAGACTTGCTTGGTTTCCTCCTACAGCAAGGCCTTGCCTTTTATATGAAACAATTCTTTTCTATATTATTGTTTCAAAGTTTTGCTTTTCTCCAGGTTTTCCTTTACACAAATTATAACTTGCTAGGTTTCTTGAAGGAAGATCATTCGGTAAACAATAAAATTGTATTACTATTTATTTTAAATAACGAATATACACGGCTTTGAATTGTATGATCTTATGTACTAAAATACTATTATAAGGAAAAAAAACTCTAAATTTGCAATTACCAATTCCTTATAAAAATTTACCAATTATCTTATCAATTATTATCACCAAAAACATCACTGTACGACAGATATAATTCCTTCTATATCATAATACAGTACATTTATAATCAATAATGTTATTACACTTATATATTGCATATCTTACATAGATACACAATACGTATTTAAATATTTCGCTAAAATCACATATTATTATAGGAAAATATAAAAGGACGATGCTAATGAAAGCATGACAACACCAAGCCGTCTCGCTCTTGTCTACACTCGAGCTCGTGACTACGGAACGGCAAGCATTCGATTTTCAATCAAATACACACACCTCACTAGGACTTTGTGCGGAGTGGTTGTGTCCGCTTGACCTGGCTTAAGTTTACATACACTTTAAAATTCACTGCCACTGTTTGTGATAAAAGTTTGTCGGACAAAACGTGTTATTTCATCATGTGTGAAAAGAAATCAAGGAAGATAAAGAAAGGTAAATATTCCCTAAATTCAAATGAAACATTTTTGTTTTTTGTAATTATAATACAACATTCAGTAACTTTATGTCATTGATCTGCTGCACATAAAAATAAATAACATTTATTGTGTACAAGTGTTGTACATCATTTGCGCCGAATATAGTAGTATTTATGATGATAATAAGTGGGAAATTATCATATTTTTTAATTTGTATCAGTTTTACTTAACAAATGTTGAAATTTATAATATTGTTTCAATAACTGCCTACTTGGCATTCCAGTGTTTACAACACAATTTATCACTTCCCACGCTCTCAAATGATACAACTACATAACAATATTAATAAAATACATTCAATATTCAGTTTTAATATGTTAAATTACTGAAAGCGTGTTTACCAGCAATCGCGTAGCACAAATGTTTCGGCGATTTTATATGGTTCTTTAGCACCCATTGTGTATTCATTTGATGGTAGTGGCACCGACAACGACATGCGGATGACCCACTTTCATGTTTGGTCAAAACACACTCTTCATCGGCGAAATTAATGGTACACGAAAATGCAGTGATCACTTTCCTTTACCCTCCAGACATAGCCCATTTGAAGGAGTACATGTATTAATCGATCTCGTCAGTACAAATTCAGGTTTATTATTAAAAAAAAAATATATTAATTATTATAGTAAATTCTCGTGGCGTGTAGGTAGATACAACGTGATTCTCTTCATTAGTTCCTGCGTCTTATTGGCATAAATTACATTTTGGGCTGATTCAGACAGTGCCGTACGCGTAATCTCGTCGCGCATTTTGTTTACCGAATTATTGACATGAAGATGCTTATGGAGTCTTCCAATGCAATTGTTTGTTTTCAACATAATAGACTGTTTGTCAATAAACAGTGACGTCGCAGATGCCTTTGCTGGGTATACCAATACATTGGTACATGCATTTTTATTACGTCATAAAAAAGTAGCAGGTGGCAACAATTTCCCTTCCTTTTTTGTTAGTACTTCATTTGATTACCTCGGCTCAGGTTGACTCTTTCTAAACTAACTAGGTTCCTTCGCGTTTGGATACCACTTTCCACTTAAGATCAGGTGGAGTGGAGTCATTTGCCTGTCATGTATAAAAAAAAAAAAAAAAAAAACTGCATCTGAACTATTCGATCCGAACATCAGAATTCGAGGACAAAAGCTGGATTTTAGTTTTTGTACCTGAGTTTTTTTTTCGGACGGCAGCACATCAAGCTACACATGGACCGGACGATATTCGAACAAAAGTGTATGGCTTGATATTGTGTTGTTGAATGTACTGTATAAGGAATTTCGTATTGTAAGACCAGTGAGCGATTGTTTATTTGGTTCATTTCGTCTGATATGGTATGTCCTTCAGCAATAGAATACGTTCGGTGATCCAAATGGGAAACTTTGCCTTTGATAACTTTCTTCTAACTACTACTAAATGCTACAAATTCTATTTCACTCAACATTATTTTGATATTAGTAGAATTTCGCGCACATTAATTGTAGGAATATTAAATATTGCGATTGTAGTATATTTTTCACTTCCTTTGTCCTTGTATTGGACAGGCTTCTGTTATTGTTGACGGAACAATTGTTACAGCTCCATTAAGCGACCGGAAAATTGTTGAAGATATAAAATAAGTACACAGGAAAACATTTATTGAAATAGGTTACCTACTATCACACTTCCGACTCAACATAATATATTTAATTTAATGTGGGATAAAAGATTGTCTTCCTACTTTTTCATAATAAATTGTAAAAAAAACCGACCCTAAAACTTATTACGTCTATTTGCCAAATTTTATTGCAATCGGTTACCGGAAAGAGGGCGAAACCGAATTCATCCCTTAGTTTTCCACCATTAGAAGTGAAATATTTTCTTCAAATTTAAATGGGACCAATACTGAGGTGCCTTCTTTCCTACAAAAAGGAAAACTCGAAATCGGTTCACAAATTCCGTAGTAATCGCGTAACATATACACAAAAGAAAATACAGTCGAATTGAAAACGTCCTCCATTTTTTTGAAGCCGGTAAGAAAACTGAACCTTGATTCTCAGTTGTTGTTAGTCTATCCTAAAATATTTATAAAAAGATTTTAAAAGTGTGTATATATGTGCGTATGTTAATGTTATACTAAATCTATGGTTATACTTATATGTTATGTACAAAGGCTAAAAGTAGAGCAGGCTGCTATAGCGGTGAAAGGTCGTTCACCTGAAGTGTTGGTATCACGTTCGTCCCGCTTCTCCTGCGATAACAGCACATCGTTGGTAGTGCTAATATAATTATACGACTGTATAGTACAAACCATTTGTTTAATTAAAGTTTTGATGTTTTTGAAAAATTAACGCCGATTTATATATTACAAGAATAACAGCTAGGTGTTTACGCAACGTAACAATTTAGGTAAAAATTTATTAATAAAAATGTTGATATGTTTTGAATGTACAAATAAATGAGTGTGATAAAAAATATTATTACACACACAATAACATCATAAAGACGGGATCATGGGATCATATACCTATGTTTTATATAATTTTAATTCCATATCGGTAGACAGAGTAGAGCAAGTACGGGAGCTTAGACTACACATGGACAACAAAATGACTATTTTAAAATGAATTCTACATAAAGGGTGCATAGTAAGTAAGGCTTTCTATAGTTGAGGCTTTGTTTTGCGCACGTGTATACTGTTCAACGACCTTATGTCCGCAATGAGCTCAAATACGCTAGTTCCACTTGGTATCCAATTAAAATCATAAAGCCATATGGAACAACTGCATAGTAAGTGGGGCTATCCGAAAATGTAGGTTTTATTGTTGTTTGTTAGCTTCAGTTCGTATCCGACTAAAAATATTAAAAAGTATGCTTAATTATATAAAATTTTTAAAATTACTATAATTTTATAATTTTGACTCCTACAATGATAGTTGCCGCTGATGTAATTTGATAACACTTGACGATAGAAGTGTCTTAACTGATATGGTATTACTATGACATTATTAGAAATCGTCTTGATTCTCCGGAACTAATACGTCCTACCAATCAACTAACTGTGGATAAAACGCAAGTGTTCGCAAGGTTACCCCCAAAAATATCATGAAATAATTAATGAAATACATTTATTCATTTCGTTAAGACAGATCGATAAATAAGTTTTTATTGTTAATCTTTTAGTATTACTTGGGGTATCTATTTTAGATTCTCGCTTATCGTATGGTCCAAAAGATAAATTTCTAAATTATAAATGCCGGAGGTGGTATGTCGCGGCATCGGCAATGGCACTGTCGGCCGAGGTCAGGAACCTAAGTTATTATTATTATTAACGTGGCTTAATTCCTGGCCTGTACAGCCCTTCATCAATGACTATTTAATTTTTTAGTTATTACTAATAAGTGATCCCACTAATTACAACTCTGAGCCAAGATCAGCAGTATAAAATAACTGAAGTTTTCCCTGGTTTCGATTGTTTTAAGTTCCTTTAGTTGGTACTTGCATTTGCCTGGTGTTATGTTCCCATTAAAGGGCAAGCTAATATAGCGTAGAGTTTTACCCACTTCATTGCAGAATCTACAGTTCCTGCTCTCTCTTAATGTAAGATTAGATCTTTATTAAAACCACAAAGTCTCGTGAGAGTACTGTTCAAATTCGGATGCCAGTCCTGCTCAATCATAGAGCAAGGGTTTGTGTGCCCAGTACCAGTCTTTTGCTGTAGTGTTAGGCACTTTAGGCGTTAATCAAGGGGTTGAGTGTTAAAGATTGTTAGTCTGAACGGTGAGTTTTGCCTCGTTGAATGTGATCCCAATGAAGGGTTGGAGTTGACATCAGGCGTTGATAGCCGCTTGACTGTCTTAATTTATGTAGATGCATTAGTTAATGTAGGTTTAGAACAGTAGTATTTATTATACAGCTATTATGGCATACATCTCGGCCGATGGAAATCGGAAAGATGGAAGAGCGACGTGCTGTTTTCGTTCTGTAACAGCATCTGGGTCTCAGGGCAAATTCTACATTGAACACATCCTCTCTCTTATTTTCAACCGACTTCAAAAGAGGAGGAGGTTCTTAATTCGACTGTTTTTTTGTGCATACATTAGATACTACAGTTCCCCAATGAAGGCGAGTATTATCAGTGTTTTCTAGTTCTACGAGCACAGTCACAAATTAAAATGGCGTAGCTGCATTAGATAGCATGACTATTTACAAACAATCTATTTTTTGGTCCCAACTTTCATAGGTGCAGCGGGACTATAGCCTAAGGAGATTAGGCGAGTTAAGTGCCCCGTAGCAGGACGTTCATAAATTGACACCGATCCACGTATTAATGACTTTTCATGTCTCTTAGCTGCTACTGGTGGCGGTGGTCTAGCCGTCGGCGAGTCGCGAGACAACTGCGGCGTAGTGCACGTGGCCAACGCACGCGCTGCGCTGTTTTTGTTAGCGATTTTAGAACGCTCGCCTCCTTGTAACGTGATTAGCTACCATTGCAAATTTTTAAGCGACCGACAGCGATCTTAGTCTCCTTAACTATAAAAAGCACATTGAAGACGCTATTCGGCCACGCGTCCCACATAGTCGCCTACGCACGTTTAAGGGCTTACGGCAAGCGAACACTTCTAAAGCTGTTGTGGTCTAGGTCATATTGCAATTGTTAGATGTTACATTATTTTGAACTTTTATACGTTTAGGTTTCTAAAGTCGATCAAAAACTATAAACATATTGACTAGACTTTAGTCAATTGCCCGACCATGGTTAGCAAACGTGGATGTGCACTTGACTTTTGTCATACGGCGCACACAACGTGACTTCATTGCTTACACAAAACCAGCACGCGTCGACTACGTCGTTACGCGCATTACATAACGCTCGCATACATTATATCCTACGATTCCACGTGCCTTTATAATTGACGGCGTGAAATACAAGAACCTAGCCGCTATTTTCTATATTATATAATAGTTTTTCAAGTTTATGATAAATCTTTTTTTAAGTAACATATCTTTGAATGTCGTACTTTAAGCATTCACTATTGGTATATAAAGGCGCGTATTTTATCAACAGGATCGCACAGCACCCACCTGCGAGAGGCGCGCCGCATTCAGCGGCTCCAGCAGCTGATGTCGCCCCCCGTAGAGCGCCTGCCGTCCCCCTTGGTCGATAAGAACGCCCAGTGCCGACTCATCCTCGAACTCGCCTGGAAAACCATCACGCTTATGCAGAAAAACAGCATGATTCAACAGAGAATCGTTGCGCTGCAGAAGGAAACTTCAGAATTTGTAGCCGCAGTGATGAGTAACCCTGAAAACAAACGGCGATACGCCGAACATATGCGTCTGTACGGACAACATCCACAGTCACTTGTGTTGTTCCCTGTCAAGCAGAACAGCACACATATCTGAAGTTAGAGTTTACTCTAACATAGGTAGATTTAATTAAGCTTGAGCTAAGCTTCTATAAGTGAGTGATATTTAATTAGGAAACTTACTTAAATTTGATATGCAGTTTTAGTATCCAAGGGTATTAATTTTAGAGTATAGGGTTTTTTCAGTTTGTTATAATGTGTTAGTAATTTAAGTGTAGATATAAATCAATTTAGACAAACTTAAAACAGATTTACTGCTGTGTAAAGTTGTTATTTACTGTGACCGTCATAATTAGGTTTTAAGTTTTAACTTGGTGTAATTATAGCAAAGTTTAGGCAGAACGCGTTGTCCTGCCTGACGTTGATTCTCCCGTCCTCATTAGCTATAAGTAACGAAGCCGCAACACTTACCAAAGTATATATACTATGAGCCACTTGTACGCAGACACATGGAATCAACGGTACAATTTCAACGTACATTCAATTTATTTTAATTTTTACATCTCTTTTTATTATTATTTATAATTCAATAAATTCTACATCATGTACAATAGGACAACCAGGTTGTATCGAGGCTCGTAATAATTAGTACGTAAGTTTCCAACGCCTTACTGATTTATAATAATGGTTCTAACAAATTGTGAGCGAACATATTGCATAAATAAGTCGTTATTCATATTTATCAAGTAAAAGTATATTGTCTTGCATGTTGTTGCTTTTGTAAGTAACTATGTACCTAGGTTTAAATTGTATAATTTATTAGTAATTTTTCGAACTAAATACTCTATCCTAGTTAAGAAAACTTCCACTGCGACATTACTAAAGTCAAATATGTATATTCTATTATTTTATTTGATTTTGTTGATGCTAACAAAATTTTATTTTTCATTAGTAAATGTTACGAATTGGTGGTGAGATGCATTAGTTAACAATGGTTCAGCTAAACAATTTTATATTACAAACAATATTTTTTTTCCTTCTGATAATTTACTTAGCGTCAAATGTAGAGCGAACCCTTGTCCTTTGACTAATGCCTATAGAATATAAATAATGTATATAGAAGTCCACTGTATCTTTCTGAGGACAGTCATTACCATACCTGTTTTTCACACGTAGCATTATCATGGTTCCAGGAATGACATAGTAATACAAGTTAATAATTTTGTGTGTGGCATGGCCACAGCGACGTGCCTTATAAGGCTAAAAGCATAAGAAAAACAAAATGTAGTAATTTTCTTTCACATTTTTATTTAAATGTTAATTTACAACATTGAAATAAAAGCACGTATTTTTAGGTCTTTCCGATTCAGAAATTAGCTTTCCATTCTTTGAGTTGACCGGGCAAAACTAATTGCGAAACTTTATTGTCTGAACAGTTTGTGGTACTTGTAGTCTTTTGGCACGCAGCGGTGTTTCTTTGTACGATTTTACCCTTTTTCGGACACTTATGCCATAGTATTGGCGTTAGTCAAAGAATTCTTTAAATCTCATTACATTTGTGGGAATATTTTATTCTATGTTGCATTTAGTAGATTAGTTACTAATTAATGCACAGACCTATATACCATGCACTGTGTTCATTTTTTAATTTTATTTAAATACCTACTTTGTCGATATAGACATTGGGTAGACCTTTAGCGTTTAACGACGGACTGGTTTCGTGAGTAAAATAATAATACATACTCTATGTGACAGTACTAAATATAGTATTATTGTTTTTTTTACGATAACAAAAGATCGGTCACCAAATGTCATTAGACTGTAATCTGTCTAGAGATGTACGCGAATATATTGCAAGTTAATTAATTTTTAATATTACAACTCTCTGATTGACAGAATAGTTTAATTTTTATGAACTACAAACACGATAAACGCAAAAAATGTTGGGAGCAAAGAATATTGAGAGTTTTGATAAATTGTTGGTAATTCCAATATTGTTGTAAACAGGGAGCAAAAATCATAATTTTTAAAATTGATAAATATTACAATTAAGGATTCTTTATATTGATAGTTGCACAAGACTCCCATTAAAACTAAAATTACGCTTAATAAAATTGTTTGTTATTGCTAAAGTAATTTTAAGACGCGCTTTTCAAATTAAAGTACCAAGTCTCTAAACAATACCTAGTTTCATTTGCAACACAATTTTCCACGGGAATGTGATATTCCACTGCGCAATGTTGTCATTTAAGAAATTATAACTATTACCTCTGCATGCCATACCTTCTGTTTGCGAATTCTAGTTTGTGTTACGTTAACCTACTTAAAGTCTTAAAGTCTGTTTTTGTTATGGTTGTATATTCAATCCACGTATATGCAATAATAAAAAAGCGAATGACTAACTGGTCTTGCAGGAAATATGGGCAAAATGTGCGCCGTCAATGTGATATTTGTACGGAGAAACCAGATTTATTTTTGCTAATTTAACTTTTTTTCGATCTGAAATGCGGTTATACCTTTTTTGTAACGACACTATACTACATACATACATACCTATTTCGGAAAAGAGGCAACACATAAATTTGGATCACTCAAATGAAAAAAAAAAAGAAAATGAGTAGAAGTAAGTAATGAATAATAATATATCGAGTTCTTACGTTTTCGCGATTGTTACACATAGGAAATGAAACTATTTTTTCATATTTAAATCGCGTGTATTTGTAATTTCAAACAAACCAACGTTTTGGGCCCTTTAAAGATCCCAAGGTCACGGTTGACTGAGATGGTACAATCATCAACCAGTATCATTTCCTAATGAATAGTAACTTTTATTTATTCCTTTTTCAAATCATAAATATTTATGGACTGAATGACAGAAAGTAAAATGAAGCCATTTCAGGATTTTTATCGTAGCGCCATCTAGTGTGGATTATCTGTATTATGAATAAAGCGTCATCTATGGTCGGATGGATAGCAGTAATTTTTTGTTATAATTTTCGTTTGGAAATTAATATTACTTAGAAAATCTAACTTGAAAGTAAAGTAAAAGTATAAGGCGCAGAAATACTGCGTTGCTGTAATACATCACGTGTTACGTCAAGCGAGCCAGAAACACTGACTAGCAAAGAATGTATGTTTATCGTACAAAAAATATTTATAATCGTCATTTTTTGATAGACTGATTGGTTTGCTTGCCATTGTTTTTAAACGTAAATATAATTATGTCAATGTCAAAGACATGTGCTTGTCTCTTAGAGGATGGAAGCTTGTCTCGATAGACAAAGAAAGGGTTGTCTCCACAATGGTTGTCTAATGTCTTGTATTAGTGGTTCGTGTAGTGGTTTGTGGTGGTTGGTTGTGTTGTAACGCTACCACTGCTTGAGGTGAAATTAACTCTAAAAGGGTACCCACCGCCAAAATTAAAGAAGAATCAAATCACCATGCATATGAGTACCTATTACATCAAAGAGAATGTAATTACTACGTTAGACTGGTAATTCCTACTTGCGGCGTTAGTAAAGATCTGAAAACAAGATATTAGTAGTGTTCTGTGCTCTGCAACCGATTCCTATCAATTTTGAGATATTTCGTTACGTACAGTAAATTGTACAATCGTTTCTCCGCTTGAACTTTCTAGAATAAATCAGATTTTCTCTTCGTTACGATAAATTAAAGCAATGAAAGCCTTAATTCAAAGGGTTATTAATGCAAAAGTCACCGGTAAGTTAATTTTAAAAACTAAATTCAAACATTGAGATCACTTGATGAAACTTAGAAATAAGCATCATACTTAGATTTTTTATTACTTTCGTTTAATTTCCGTAATGCTAAATCCCTCAACCAAAGAGTTGTTCTTCTAAGAAATAACTTCAAATTATTATGGAAATTTTATTTCTTTCACAAGTGTAATCAATTGGAATAAATTATTCTTTCTCTTGTAGTAAATGACGAAGTGGTCAGCAGTATTGGCCAAGGAGTGTGTGTTTTTGTTGGAATATCAAATAATGATACTACAAAAGACATGGAACATATGTAAGTTAAAGTTTTCTGTAGTACTGTCAAACTGCAGAGACCCTTGAAGATCGCTTACCTTTTAGGTTGTACCCACTAAGGAGTAGTTTGCCAAGAAGTAACACTTACTTTAAGGTAATAGGTAAATATATAAAATCTGTATGTTCGAATAGGCTCACTGAATTCTCAAGAAGTGTGATGCCCCAAACCTACTCTGATACAGTGGACTAGACTATTTGTAAACATCCTCCATAGATGAGATTCTTGCATCACAGTAACATGTGTATTTCAAACACAGCTTCATACCATACATAATTTAATGAAAAGATGTAATGAACACATTGACTTACAAATAAATGGACGACGGGTCTAATACACAAACCACGAAAAAAATGTCTCAAGTCAACCTATTTAAACATAGTGACATGTCAACGAATATGAAAAAGCTAAAATGTTGAATTTAAATTGTAATGTCATCGCAGTACTGTCTAATTTTGCTTGCTTCGCTGTCAGTCGAACAAACTAAGACTAAAGCGTGAATGACGCTCTGTATACGATTTTAACGCCCTATAAGTTCGGACACTTTTTAGCGCTGACCCGACGTCCATATAATTGTAAGTCAATGAATGAACACAATTTCTTATTACAGAGCCCGCAAAATACTTAACATGAAATTATTCGATGATGAAAACAATAAGAGATGGAAGAAGAGTGTCGTTGACAAACAGTTAGAAATTCTTTGTGTCAGTCAGTTCACTTTGTACAACACTTGGAAGGTAAATCTGTTCATAGCCTGTTTCTGATGCGCTCGCATGCCTTTAGCAGTTAGATGGTGTAATTAGCATGTGTATATTTGATAGCCCCACTGAACAAATACGTATTGTCTGTATGTTTATTATGTATTATGCACGTTTATTTGATAGCGAAGTCATGTCAGTAATAGACATGCCTAGTTTTCTATTGTATATGGTCTACTCAAGCAAAAAATATATATGGTTGGTGGTTTGTAGAAAGGGCGTAAGTGCCATTTTGAAAAAAATTCAGGGAGTCTGTTTTAGGTTTTTGTAATTGTATTTTTGTCCTGTTTTAAATTCAATTTTAAAACAAACTTCATTTTAACCAAAATTGAGTTTAAAACAGGACGTAACTATTATAGTATATATTTTTTTTAATTGGCGCTCTTTCTACAAAACACCTATACTATATACTTGACACAATACTTACCACTTTAAACGTAAACATTGTGAAGAGGCATAATATAAAAATAAATATAAATAATCTTTCCACATAGTTCAAATAGAAAAATTTATGATTATGTGCTGCTATTAATGCTATAGCTATTTAATGGGTGACTTCTTTTGTATCAGTTTCTAAATAAATGCGAATGTTCTGTGCAGTGAAGGAAATTGTTATTGGCTAGCTTATGTAACATATCTGTCGATATTTTCTCAACAAAAAATGTCTCCATGAGTGCGATAAATAGCGAATGTGCTGTATCACGAATCTGTCGAGTCCTGATGTTGTCGTATACTGAATGATGGATATAATTATATTGCATTGGAAATATATCGTATTGTGTTCTTTGCATTTTCTTTGAATTCAAAGATTCCTCAGAGTGATTCTTACTATGTAGAAAGTTGTTGTTAACATTTCAGGGTAACAAACCAGATTTCCACAATGCTATGCCAGGTGACAAATCAAAAGAGTTTTATGAGAATTTCCTTCAATTGTTGAGGGAGCAATATCATACAGACAAAATAAAAGGTAGGTAAAGTATTACAGGCTGATTACATTGACCTTGTAACTTAAATGCCAGCCAGATCAGAATCCACAGTTAAATCTTGTTTACATTTTCGATACGCATTTTGAACTCGATACCCATTATTTCCAATGAATACAGCTAGTGTGGAATTGGATTTGAAAATTGTGAACGAATTTAAAGAAAGTTGCAAATGGACATAAGCGAAGATTTAATCTATTTAACGGCGCTCCCTCTATGGGTAGCATTCACCTGTAATGTAACAGTTTATATTTCAGGATTACATCAGTGAGTGAGGAGAATTGACCATTACAGTGTGCACCATGTAATGATACAATTTGTAATATTACAATCGAATTAATATTACCACGCCCAGAATCAAGATCTCTTTGTCTGACGTTGTAAAAAACAACTGATTAGTCTACAAGCGAATGCTTGCCAGTCAGTGAGCAGTAATGTAATGCTCAAAATCAAAACTTGGATTGTTTCATTACAGGTGAATGCTCTGGGTGAGGGAGCGCCGTAATACTTATTTGCAAACTTACCTATTACCATAGTATAATAAAACGTGTATGGTAACTCCATTCATACACAGCAACGCGACCAATATGTGTGCACGCCCGCCGCGCGCTATGTACCTATGCAACCCGATTACATCGCGAAATTGGCGATTGTGTGCGTCCGTACATGACACGCGACAGGCACATACCATACAAACCGCGCTATACTACGTTTGTACGGATTTACCATACTTGTCTTATTACACCTATAGCTATGCTATTATTCTGACTTTTCGGCTAGATTGCACAGCCTGTGGTCACTGGCTGGCTCAGTCACTTATTAAATCGATTTTATTGCGTCTATCTCCTTTTGCAACGTTAGTAAGTATTATGCAACGCGAAAGTTTAAAGGCGTATATAACTTGGGATCCTTTTAAGACGACGGTGAATTGTGAAGCACCGCTGACCACATCGTCATTGCCATCAACTGAGATTGCGGTTGATAAGAGTGCTTGTAATTATAATTAATAACCTGTACCTAATTCCCGCATATGACGAGTGATTTAGCGATTGTAGGAGATTTCCTAGAATTGTAGATTTACAATTCTGCAATCTAATAATAATTTACCACTTTATTTAGGTCTAGATCTTTTAGTGGTCCATTTTTTATGTTTGTTGATTGTCTTTATTTTTAAAAAGAAACAAACTAAAATGTTATTTACAAATGAACTTTTCTCTTCATTCGTAATATAAAAACACATTTGAAAAAAAAAACACTTTCAGTGCAAAGTAGCATAGATAGGTATGGTGCATAGCAGCAAGAGTAAATAAATAATCCCAGTACAGAGTACTAAAAAAACCGACCGTTTACTGGAAAGTGCGCGAAACCGCACTCATCCCCTAGTTTACCACCCTTAGAGGTAGAATATTTTCAATTTTTATTGAATTGATATTCAATTATTTTTGTGAAATTACTCCACTGGTTTGTTGTAATCATTAATACAAAGATCGAACACTCAGAAAAAATTCCTTCGATCCGGTCGGATTCGAACCGACGACGACGTCTTCTTGCATACCGTGGCAGACGCTATATCAACTAAGCCACGGAACGAACCAACGGACCCAACGAGTTTTTCTATGTGCTTGCGTCGTGTCTTTGTATTAGGTTTTTCAACGACTTTTTAGTCGTAGCGCCATCTATGAGAAATCTAACCAAAAACCGACGTTTCGGGCCCTTTACAGGTCCCATGGTCACGGTTGAATGAGGTGGTACAGTCTTCAACAGTTATGTCTAATATTTATGCAAACCACTCTGTTTTTTCACTATAGTTACAATAGCTATTAATTAAATACCTTATTTTTAAATTTTAGAAAGAGCACATTCCAATTTACGCTATATTAAGTTTTACAAATTATTTTATTGAATGAATTTTTATTAAGTTCAATTTAATATTAATTAATAATAGAAATTAGATGTCGTCGAGTTGCGGACACCAGCCCGTTGCACCAAGTACCAAGTTAATTACTTACATGCACTTATTCATACATATCCTAGTAGATATGTGGGATAGTTACAAGAACGTTTTTTCGAACGTTGTAGAAGTTCCATATAATCTATCTAAAGTTATTTAGAAAATCGCATCGCCATGGCTATTAAATTTGATGTCTACCATTTTGATTACAGATGGCGAATTTGGTGCGTACATGCAGGTGTCGATACAAAACGACGGTCCAGTTACATTTGAAATAGAATCTCCTTTAAACATAGCAACGAAAGAGCCAAAAACACGAAGTAGAGGTGACGCACAGAATTCTCAAAACGACACAAATAAACATTTGGAAGAAACAAAAGATTCTTAAATAGATAGTTTTTTTAATAGTGGTGTGTGTGTGTGTGTGAAATATTCTGTGCTAGTCGCCGTCTGCATCGGATGAAGAGTATGACGGAATATTTTTGATAGTAAAATCCTAACGCATCCGGTCAAGATCCAAACGTTCCTCAAATTTCCGCAGTCACGCTGCGATTCATTAAAACGAGAAATGCAAGAAACATTAGTTGTACAAAATAAAGTTACAATTTCTTTATACAAAAGAATTAAAATACATGCAGAGCACTTTACAAAATGAAATATAATAAAGATTTAGAAAGAGAAGAAAGAGAGAAGAAATTTTTACTTAAAGGAAACATTCCTTTAAAAAAAAAAAAAAATATAAAACTGCATTCATAGATTTTCAAAAATTTCTAGCAAGACGCAGGAATCGAACCCACTTTAATCTGAAAAAATGCACCCTGCACTTTTATTGCATCGATCGATAGGGTTAATTGTAAGAATAAATTTTCACAAAATTGGTTAATTAAATGAAAAACAAACTATGAAATCTTAACGTATTTTAATGAAACGAAAAAAATGGTAATCTAATTAATTAGTTGCTCGAAATGAGCTCCATTTTCTTGGATACACAAATTTAATCTTTTAACGAATTAATTTTGAGTAACTTTTAATAACGTGTTGTGATGTTGTGAATTTTACAAATCGTATTCTGAACCTCAGCCTTTAACTCGTTTACACTCGCATAGGATCTAAGGTAAATAAATAAAAATAGAAATAAAAATCAAGTAAGATTCTCTTTCAACGTTTGGTGCGGAATTATGAGAAATATGGTTATGTTAGTCCACGTGTACGAAGGTCATTTGAACACTGTCAAGTATCTTTAAATACTGGATCTCTTAAGAAATTAGTTAAATGTTTTATCCGAGGAAGAGCGAAATCGAATAATACTGCAGCAAGATGACGCTCCAGCCCATAACAGCAGAGTCACTACTGCCTACATTAGTTACCATTTTAATACCTGGATTGGTACAAACGGCACAATCAGTTGGCCTGCGAGTTCACCAGATCTCACCCCTTTAAATTTTTTTTGTAAGGATATGTTAAAAATCAAATTTACCTTAAATCCTATACGAGTAAACGAGTTGAAGGCTGAGGTTCAGAATACGATTTGTAATACAATTCATCACTACACGTTATTAAAAGTTACTCAAAATGAATTCGTTAAAAGATTAAATTGTGTATCCAAGAAAATGGAGCTCATTTCGAGCAACTAATTAGTTAGATTACCATTTTTTTCGTTTTATTAAAATACGTTAAGATTTAATGTTTTTTTTTCATTTAAATAACCAATTTCTTGAGAGAGATTTTATTCTTAAAATTAACTCTATCGATCGATGCAATAAACGTGCAGGGTGCATTTATTTCAGATTAAAGCGGGTTCGATTCCCGCGTGTTGCTAGAAATTTAAAAAAATCTATGAATGCAGTTTTATTTCTTTTAAAAAGTAAAGCAATGTTTCCTTTAAGTAAAAATTTGTATCTCCAGTATTTAGAGTAATTTCCCTCCAGGTGGCATTACAAATTTCCACCCTGTATATAACCAGAAATAGAGACGAAATGTCATTTAATTTGTTTGAAAATTATTCTGCCAGACCATTACTGTGACAACTGCGCTCCAATTGGCCCGCCCTAATTCGTCAATTGTTTCACTTCAAATCGACCAATTTAACTTGAGCTTTACTACATTTTTTTTAATAGAGATGCGCCGAGTACAAGTTTTACCGAGTAACCGAGTACCGAATATTACTCGGTTTAACGTTTGCTGAGCCGAGTACTCGGCCGAGTTACTCGGTTCATTACAACCGGAATGCGATGATCCTAAAAGTCCCATTGCTCTAGAATTAGACCGATATGTCAATGAAATTGTTATTATTACTATTACCTGAACGCGCAGAAAGGCTTGTATTCCTACATCATAACTTGCCTTTGTTAAATTTTAAATATTAATAATGTCAACTTTCTTTTTAAATTACTGAATTGCTACAAATTGTTACCATTGTCTAGAATTTCTAGTTATAAATGACTTTTAATTATTTTAAATATATTGTTGGTTTTACTTTATTATGTCTATAGCTGTAATGCTTTATTTTAACCGAGTACTCTTCTCCTGAACCGACTTATTTGGCCGAGTACGTGTAGTAAAAAAACGACCGAGTACACATAGTAGCAAACGAGTACTCGATGAAATGTAATTCCGTTTGTTTTGTAATTAGATTATTTTGCTGTTTTTCCCACACAACCGAATGGAACAGCCCCCATTGTTAGAGATATTATCTTTATTACAATAAATATAGAATATTTTTGGAATATACGGAGACGTACACACAGGTCAGTTGTTGGCGCTGTACTATTTCAGTTTTGTAATGTGTTATTTCAGCGCAAATGAGTTTTGATTTAAAAGTTGACATAAGGTTTACCGTTTACCTGATGAGTTGCCAGGGATGGATGGCCTTTATTTCGTCTCTATTTTTGGTTATATAATAGATGTTCTTTACAAGTATACATTTCTTTGAATGCAAAAGAATAAAGCCGTGCCGCTTGCTGCGTCTTCTTTTTCATTTAAAGAAATGTAACCTTATCTCGTAGAAGTTTGTTCATTTTAACACATAGCAGCTTCGCGTCGCTTGGCTACAGCAATTGGCGAACCTTAATTATAGTGCCACTGTACCTACCTAGTGTCGGCTGTTTACCATGCGCCTGGTCAGTGCAAAGGTTTGAATTTCGTAAATCTGCAACACTTTGCTTATCAGCGACGTAATATAATTTTACTGTAGTCAATGTAACAGCAGTATTAAATTTAGTTAAAATAACTTAAAAGTATTTCTTTTTTTAATTTAAAAACTCGAATACACTTGTATGATCACTCACATTTGTTTAAACAAAATATGAAAAAGAATATGCAGCAAGTGGCACAGCTTTACTCTTTTGCTTTCAAAGAAATGTGTACTTGTATAGTAGAGAATATGTTCTTTATTATATTGCATTTTGTAAAGTGTTCGCGGCGTAGCTTGTTGCGTCTTCTTTTTAATTTTTTGTTAAGGAACCTTAACTTATAGGCTAATGTTTATTGCATGTAGATAATAAAAATAGGTTCTCACTACGACACTACTCAAAGTATATTGAGAGAAAAACGCCTTGAATGGAAGAAATAGCAAAATCAACCATTAAAGTAATTGCTCCTAAATTAAAGTTAGGCGCTATTTATAAAAGAGAATCTTTATGCGTGAACAGCCACCCTTCGAGGTGGATGATTTTCTTCAAAATTAAATGGGACCACTATGGAAGTACCCCCTTTCCAACAAAAAAAGAATCATGAAAATCGGTTCACAAATACCGGAGTTATCGCGT
This sequence comes from Hyposmocoma kahamanoa, assembly GCF_003589595.1. NCBI lineage: Eukaryota > Metazoa > Arthropoda > Insecta > Lepidoptera > Cosmopterigidae > Hyposmocoma > Hyposmocoma kahamanoa. The sequence goes on along the minus strand of NW_020653200.1, from coordinate 19,434,219 downwards.
AACATACATACAAAAAAAGAACATAGTCGAATTGAGAACCTCTTCCTTTTTTGAAGTCGGTTAAAAATTAAAAATTATTAATATACAATTAAACCTTAGAGGATGGTAAAAAAAAGTCTAAGAATTAAACGAACAAACCAGTGTATTCATCGCCAATCACGTGGTGTGTCCAAGTGACGTTTGGTCATTTCACGCTTGACTGTGTCTATGCTTGAACAAAAATTAAATTCGAGTATGATTTACTGTCGCATTGTTATAAAGTCTCAAAGCACGCACCGTGTACGTATTTTGCCTATATTTAGTGCTCGCTATTTCCCTGACTCAATATGTTGGTGCCATGTAATTTGTAACCAGTGCCTATAGTTGATGTTTTACAGCTGAATGTCATGTAAAAACATTTGGACACATTTAAGTTCAAGCCTATTTATGGCTACAAATCGGCTTTAGTCTTCCTGAAGATTGTCAACATCTGTTTGCCCACGTATGACTTTTAGCACCTTCATGTCATCAGCAATAAAGTCGTTGTAGGTCTTCCCATTATGACGACAGTCTGTTGTTGTCAATAGTAGCTGCGATTATGTCGTCACATTTTTATCGTGATGTTTTATTTATGACGACTGTTGTTGTAGGTCTTCCCTTTGTCACGACAGTCTGTTCTCGTAACGTTAAAAAAGTCGTGTTGTACTATATGTGAACAACTTCATTTGTATATACAAACCACGACACTAAACTGCACTATCTGTCGTCACGGCATAATGGGAGCGCGCCTTTAGCGGAAAAGTATGAATTTGTGAGACGCCATGCTTGTCAACTACGTATTAGCCTAATTCTTACTGAAACATAACAGGTTTCAATTTAGTTAATGTGTAATGTTTATTTTAGTAATTAAATTCTAAATCTTGGAAACAGTGCATGATGATAATATCTATGCGGTCTGTGGTAATATCCAAATAAAACATCATTTACATTATTAATAAAAAAATTTATTTGAAGAATGGTTATTATCTATTAACAAATTGTTACATAGGCCAGTGATTATGTAATTCGTCGTTAGAATATATAATATTAAAACGTTTTTACATAGATGATATGCCTACGCTAATACTTATAGCTAGCCTCACCTAATGTGACCGATCACCACTCGCGCAGCCCTCTCTATTGGTCCATTATTTACCAATAGCAACGCAGACAATTGCTGTGTTTCAGCACCAACAATTATTTTGCCATTTCCTCATAGCTGTTTATTCAAAATAAATACGAAGTATTGTTGGCTACTGAAACTTACTTATATTCCGCTCCACTTTTTAAATATAACAATGGACCTTACCCGTGTTAACAGATAATCTACCAAATATTCAAATGCTTTAATCTAGATAGAAATAAACTAAAAATAAAATAAACATGTATAGTAAAATGTAAAATAAATGCATTCTATAAACCCTCTTTAAATTATTACCGTAATGAAATTCAACAAAGAAGATTAGAATTAAATAGTGTCGATTAATAAAGTCACGATAATTTCAAAATATTAAATTTGAGTGTCACATGATTACTATTTCTATACTGTGAAATATAGACATATAATCATTTGAGTTTACACATTATGCCTACCTACAGTCATAAAATCCGTCTCAAATAGAATTTTTACTCATCACCAAACAAGGCACTGTCATTTTGGTATATTGCTGATACGTATCCTCACTCCTAATTCACGGTATCGATGCATTTACATATTTGTTAATCGTCAATGAGTACAATACCTCAGGTCCTTACGATGTGAATGTGGACACTTCAGTCTCACAACAGACACGAACAAATTTCTCATACTTTTCGGCATTATTTACGACTCAAGGATCCACACGAATTCAACATCTCTACATATCCGAAATATTACTATTACAAAAATATCTATAATCTATATGCTAACTTATCGAAAGAATATGTTACTGGGAGATGATAAGGATGTCGTTAACAACGTATATGGTCGGGGATAGTGCAAATACACGTATGTATGTAGCATTGGCAAAAGTCACTAATCTGCACAAACCAAATTTTTACAGGAGAGGGATTTAGCGTTATCACTTTGTTATTTCAGTGGTCAGTAAGCATTGACTTATGTTTGTCTACGGACTGACAACAATAGATTACCGTAAATCAAGCTAATTTGGTTGACACGACATGTACGCGGATTTGGTTTGGACACTAAACTAACGAAATGGAAACTCATAATCAAATGCTAGGTGTAATTGCACTATCCTCGACGATTATGCCCTTTAGTATTGAATAGACGTTGCAAGTTAAGTGCAGGTTGCTTTGTTATAATCGATTATTGCGGCTGCTAATTTAATCTTGATTACTGAGACTACTATCTTTAGTCTGCATCGGTTTGGACAGTTAAATAAATGCATTACATCGTACAACTGCTAATGGCGAAAGAGGTCGGAGTAACCAGTAGTGTTTCTTAGGCCAGTAACGGTTCGCCGGTTGAAGGGCCAGCGGCGATCACAGAGGTCAACATCGCAGGATTTCTTCATGATAATTAATTGTAATGTATTTTTGAATATTAAAAAATTAATTATATCCAATTATATTTTATATCGAAAATATCGCGATTGTACTTTAAAAACCCAAACCCCACCCCAGGCATAATTTTTCAGTATATTTAGATTTTTTTATATAAATCAGTCACTATTATTATAGTGTAGTGTTAAATTTCGAGTATTTCCAACGAAACTTTGGATTTAGGATATATGCATTTTTTTTAATATGGTAGAAACCTTGCGACGGGACCTAAGAATAGACGTGGTGTTTCGCCGCTGTGTGTGTGTTTTGTTGTAGGCGGCAGTCTACCAGAGAGGCGACGAGTACCCGCCCGGGGGCACGCGGTTGCTGTGGCTGTAGTGCAGTTCGCTCCTGTTGTATTTCACATTGTCCTTATGCCCGTGCCCTCCTCTGTACCCATCACCGGTAATAGGGTTTCCTTCTGAAAATACAAACGTACGTTAATAAGGGCTTTTGGGCACATCTTTCCTCTAAGACAAACACGAAGGAATAAATAATATCAAAATGATGTGATGCTGGTTGCTAGAGATCGTGTCTAATTCTTACATGACAAGTAAAACTTAATTTTTCGTATTATAATGTCCACATGCACAGACAATCTAAAGGCTATAAACTAGAAGCATAATAAGTATTTCGGAATATTTATGAAGAAACAATGAAACTACATAAGGGTAAAATGCAACTCCAATATATTAGATAGGTATAGCCAAACTGCAAATCCATTGATAAACACTTCTGAAAGCTTTGTTATACTTAACTACAATATGGTAACCTAAGATTACAGTAACGTAACAAAAGTAAGACTAACTACGGTAGATTTAGAGATACATGTAAATAAAAAGTAAAAATATAGAGGAGATCAAGTGCGGCACAAGTAGTAAATCAGTAGGTATACGTATTTACAATAACAGTAAAAAGATAAGGAGATATTTAAATAAGTATCATCAATTCATTAACAATCGGTACAACAAGCGAGCTATAATCAAATTATACTTCTTACAATTTAACTTGCCTAAGCCTAAGCTATATATATATATATATATATATATATACTCTAAGAAACTAATCCAGCCCGAATTTTACGTAAGCAAATAATAAAATGGTATGGAGTGCTTAACTCGACTTGAAGGAATCGTCTTCTTGTTCTTTCCAAATAAAATATAACAGCATAAACAAGCTTGCTTAGACTACCTGAAAAAATATCTCAATTGAAGTTTAAGTTTCAAGATATTTTATCATTACTGTAATGGTGCAAAATGGCATTCCTTCAGTCTTAATTAAACACCCACCCATCGCTTGCCGGCGAATATAGTCTACATAGTACGTCTTAGGTTTGAAGTCTTCTGCATGCCGATTGAGAGTGAACAGGTATCCTGGGACATGTTTAGGGAATATAGGCGGAAAACCAGTCAGGGTATGCGGGCCGGGGACGACTGGTGTCTCCAGTGGAGTCACATCAGGAATTGGTCCATCACGTTCGTACTTAAATAAAGTCGGCGGAGGATTACAGTTCTCTAATAAAAAGGGATCAATCGGGCCGTCCAGAGATGGTATAGGATTGTATTTATAATCAGGTTGAGGCCTGTCCTCAAATTTTGAAGTTAGACCAACGAAGGCGTAAGGTGGCAATGGGTAATGTGGAATCTTATGTTCCTTAGGTTCAAGATAATGCTGAGCTGGAAAGGGCGGCCAGTGTCTGTCGAGGGCTAATTGAGGGGACAGAGAATCAGGATCAATTGTAGGATGCTGTTTTTCGGGATCATCACTTTTCAGCCCCAACAGAGTGTAAGGTGTTTGAAGCAAGCTTAGGCTCGGTTTGGTGGTTGACTCCACGTAGTATTCGGCGGGGCGGGGAGGCCAGTTACGGGTGAAGTAACGGTGGGTTGGCTGTGGTTCGAATGGATCGGGTTCGGGAAGGTAGGAACAATCAGGGTCGGCACCTCGCTGGCTGGCGGCTGGGTGGCGGCGGCGGGGCGGCGGCACCGACACTCCATCGCCGGTCACCGGGTTCCTCTTCGGTCGCGAGTACGTTGCTGACCAGTCACAGAATAATTGTTTTTCATTTGTTACATTAGCCTATCGTAGAGCCAAAGTCCCAACTCGCAATACTATTTGACTCCGGAGCCTGTGGTGCAATACAATGCACCTAATATTTAGATTCTAGAACTACCTTGGAAACTTTGGCTCTAACTTAAGTTTCTCGTAACGTATTCTAATAGGCATCCCTAATGTTATCATTTGTTGTTCTAATCATATGCTGTCATATGTACCGAGTCGTAATTGTTAGTATTCATGGCCTGTTTTGCGTACAAACAATAAGTAGTAACAGGATTCATTATTTTTATATTTACATAAACATACATAATAATATCATGCCTCATTCTAAGCAAAGCACTGCTTGAGTAAAAAATATTAGAGTTAATAGGCGTGTGCCTATTAGGTACAGTACCAGTAGCGTATGTCAAAATTTCATATCATCTTGGTTACTGTGTGTTCAGTTCGTATATATAGTAAATGCATGTTTGACAGGTGAAAACGTGTATCAGAGCGTAAACGAGTACGTAAGCGTATTAATCCTGGGGTAGCGTGCTCGAGTGCCAAATAACGCAGAGCGGACCGACAACCGTGACCGTACGCAGAACGTTTCTAAAAGCAGAAGACGCTTGTTTCTGAGTGCGGCTACACGTGGTTCGAATGTGGAATGGTTGCTTACTACACAATCCAGCAAGCAATATTTTGAAATGCTCACTATCTATACTTGTACTTATGTCATATTTTTATTTTGAAAGCATTCCATATTCAAACTGCCTACAAATCACCAGGGTCCCTCCGTAAAGCATGATTAAGAGCTGTAGTGTGTCAGAAAAAGTCGATTTGAATCGATTTTCAAATTATTACATTGGAAGTGACGAGATTTAAAAAACCAAAGTGAGAATAATAAAATTAATTACCTATTTGATGCGATTTGTGATGCATTTGTATTGTTACGTATGTATAAGTATTAGTACATTATTATATGTGTAACATAAATAAATTTCTCAATGATAAAACTCATTCGCGTGAGGTAGAGCGAGATCAATTTAATAACGAGAAAGTTATCGATATTTAATTAATTCTGTGTTTCAAAAATCGATTTAAATCAAGAGCCAGGGTAGCCCCTCAAAGCTGTGCAGTTACGCCTACTTCAGAAACGACTCACAGTGAGAGTGAAGACCGATGTCCCTTCCATTTTGGCTGGGTGTCGAAGAAGCACTGCCGTTCGCCATATGCTTGGGAGATGGTGCAGAAGAGCCGTTCATCTCGTGGTCTCCGAATTGAATGTGGCTTCGCACAGTGTCTGTCACCAGTGGAGCGACATGAGTCTGCACCGCCGCCGTCTGAAAGCAGAATTTAAAGAAGTTTCCAAGTCGAGGTCTTAGGTTTTCGCGATTGTTACACATAGGAAATGTAACTATTTTTCCGGATTTAAATAACAAATTACATTTAACAAAAGGAAACACAAACAAATGGTACTGCTTATTTCTATAAGAAATTTCTTCCTGCTGATCTAAATACAGGACAAAATAACTACAATAAATAATCTTCTAATCTGCATTAAGTTGCAGCTGCACTGTGTCACATACACAATTAACCTTACATATCTACCTTAGTTGTTAGGTCATAGTTGTTGTAGGTACCGGAAATAACTAACCTGGCCGAAGAGTCTGGAGTGTGTGTCTAGCTTGTCGCGTGAGACACGCGGGCGGTTGATGCCATTCCTCTTATGACCATTGTCGTTGGCATCAGACTTGAACAGCTCACCAATAGAGCTCTTCGGGGCATTCGGAACCCTTTAACAAAAATATACATTGCATTTCTCATATGCATCTAGAATTGCCACAAGAGTATATAAATACATTTATTAAAACAATGTACTGGGACCAAATCACGCTTTTTATGTAAATGTAATGCGTACGGAACTTTTTTATGACGTGATAGAACGCATCAAATTTCTGTAACCAATCTTTTAAGCGCCCATCCCATTACGAAATTTAATACGAGAGTTCATAAAAAATTAACGTGTAAGTACAGCACGCCCCCCGGAGTGGACACGCATGGACATCATTACCTGCATGCAGGAGGGGCTCACTTCCGTAGGGGAAGCCGAAGCCATTGGTCAATACATGCCACAAATCAATAGCCCTATTCGAGTTAAAAAGCCGTAGAAGTTGTTGACTTTTTTATTTTATATTTTTTAAATTTATTTAAATGAGTAGCCAAATTATTTCAGTGAATAAACTAAATAGCTAAGTACAGGTATTACAAACTATACAGCGTTTCTTACAAATGACAAAAGGAATTTATGACGTTCCTAATGTAAGATTTCGGGGACAAGCGGATGTCGTAGTTAATTAAAGGCTTATAATATTTGACAAGCTTTGCGATTGTTCGGGGTGCAAGCAGGCGCAGTGGCAGTCACTATACTCGCTACAGATGCCAGCGGGTGATAGCAATTCCCACTTATAAAACAGCATATTTGAGCTTTGAAGTTTAACGTTATCTAGCCATCTTGCGCCTCGTTGAATTGCTAGCCTCGATTTGCTGTATTGTTAAATGTTTTGTAGAAAGTTGTTTTGCAATGGCAACTTTTATCACGGTAAACCATAAAGTAACACTCCTATCAGACGCTGAAAAAAGGAATCGTCGCCACTAAACAGCGTTGTTAAACATTATGCAATGGCCTATTACCAGTTTAGAAACATACACATGGTTAGGATTGCTTCAAATTAACCAACAAAGGAACTAAGCACGGCTTTTGAGACATTTCTTTGTTGAATGAATGTAGTACGCATTGTAAATCCTAAAAAGTGTAGCCGTTTAACAGTTTTAATTAAATATTAAACTAGAGTTGAGTTAAAATGAGTTTTCAACAAACGTGAGTCGAGACAGTGGCAATACGGTTATAGAGCAAATTCTCAGTCCGATTTTACTCAATTTTTACCGGTAAGTGCATTAAGCACCATTCTGGCGATTATACATTATGTATAAATTCAAGTTAAAGAATTTTAAAGATGTTTTACGTGACCAAATGTTTTGATTAATGACACCATTCATCTACATTAGTGAATAGAATACCAATTAGACCAATCCGTACTATGATCTGAAATTGATAAAACTCGCCCAATTAATTATATACGCGATGTTGCCTATTAAGTTCAACTCTTTCATTTCCAACTCTTATTTTCCCCATTATCGATATCAATAGTAGATAGTGAGGTGAGATGAAAATGGAAGTCTATGTGATTGGTTACATGAGGCGTAATGATATGGCTACATATACGCCATGACACAGCCCTAGGGGCACGTGGAGCGCGCGTGCGCCGCCACCACCGCGCCTGCGCCGCGGGCATACCGCGCAAATTACGCATCATCACGAGCGGTGCAATCAAGTGCACTCGCGCGGCTTAGCTGCATCGCGGAAGTGATAACAGCTTTGATTGAAAACTAACTGTCCATTATGTATGCATACTGTTATTCTAAGAAAACATCATTATTAAGCCATAGCGAGACCGCTGTGTAACCGCCCCATGCTTATTTTCAAACTACGAAAACAAATTGTACTTACGGCGCATCTATAATTAGCTAGAGGAAGAAAGTATGCAAGAGAAATGTGTTTAATTGTAATATACATAACAGGCCCTGCGTACGCGCCACACGCAACATGGCGTCGACAGGGCACGGCTACCAAAATAAACAGTTAACAAGGAGGGGATGATGGAGAAAACGGCCGCTGCAATATAATATATTCCATATTTCGAAAGGAAATGTAATGACAACGATGTTTCGTTATCAATCTAACAGCGTATCTGGATTTCAAGCAGCTTTTGAACTTTCAATAAGATGGATACTTAAAAATCACCACACCTGTAATGCTAAACTTCCGTTAATTTAAAAGTTAAAAGATAAAATATTTTGAGGCGGGTAATAGTACTAGATGGCAAGAAAATTCATGCGTAATGAGAGTTGCCGTTTTCGTTGAATAGTTCCATATATCTAAGAATGACTTGGTAAAAGATTTCAAAAGTGGTCACTCGAGTAATAGTTTTACGCCTCTGCAGCATGGTTTTGCTCTATAAATGCCAGGAATAACGAGACTACGTTAATGATATCTACAGTAATGAGAGATCGTAACTTTATCATACGCGGAACGACAGGAGAAACTGTTCTTCGTCTGCAAATGAAAGGCAATACATTACGTTCTTATGGAGAACTACGTTAGTTTACTTTCTCGCCAATTTAAATTTTATCGTATAAAGGCCAAACATTTTGTACTTTTCCTTTTTCACGGTGCATAGAGAAGTAGATATATGTGTAATAAAAGCACTAAAATGTATAGGCAGTAGGTTCACACAATCCGTGTTACTACCAAAAAGAAATTTCTAGAGAAACCTTAATTGAAGCCAGGTTGTGAATTATAAAATAACCATTTGCATATCTGATTGATTCGTCATTGGACGAATTGCGGTCATAGGTACTCACATAGGAAAAGGTTTTCAGATAAATTACCGAGAATTTAATTATTCATTCTTATATATATTGGAGTTTTCTAAAATGTTTTTATCTTTGAAATTGATTTCAAGTAAACGAGGCCGTTTTATATTAGGATGTTCATCAGCGATACCCGCAAATCATGAAGATGTAGAAATGTTGGTATACAATGTAATGTTTGTAATTGACCAATGGCTTACCGTACCACATTTCGACTGCGCGAGATTCGAATAACTGCACGCTCTTGGGCGCAACACGTCTAAAAAAAACAAATTGGTTCAAATTACACGTTCTCTGTCTAGCGAAGTTCAAATTACAAGCAGCTTATCTTCTTTCACTAGCGTTTTCATTTCTACCATCTGGCCATTTTAAATTTACGTGTCGAGTGCAAGAGACAGTCATAAACTTTCTATTTACATTTTTTTGACGGCAAATATAAATTGGTGGAGAGATTTCGTCAGGCACGGATAACCTGCAATATTGTTGTTTCGTGACAATAATAGATAATAATCATTTAGATATCTCTGTAGCTTTAATTTATTTAAGTAGTCAAATGAGATTACATTTCTATTATTGTAGGTGTTTTTGACCTACACAGATAATAAGTTTTTCAAGTATTTACCTTTATCTACATGCTATACGTGCCGTAGACGCTTAGTACTTAACTACTTCTTTAGAGTTATACAGGTATCCTCGATTTTAAAGTTTGTACTACAATGCGTGTAAATATTAGAAAAAAAGAAACGAGGGTATGTAGTTTAAGTCAAATGCGAAACATTTTAGTTAGGTACCATTTTTGAGACTTAAAATATCCGCTCACGAATACGAATTTTCGAAAATGGCACAGGACATCTGTGTGGCACCATCAATCAGGCATGTCTAAGGAAAAAGACGTAATTCTTTGCTCGTTTATGTTTTTACGTATTTTACCCATTTCGCACCTGTCACGTACACGAGTCGCTTAGGCCAACAACGACCTGCAGCACGTGCTAAACGTCCATATTTTAATAGACGTTAAGACGCATACCTATGCGGCAACGCGATACAGGAAGATAACACAACACTGATCCATTGTTTAATTTCCATTGGCTTCTCGATACGTAATATGTCGATGATTTTTCAACAGAAGAGGCAATGCAATCGATTTCATCAAAATTATGTATTGTACATACCGTCAATAGGACTCGCGCGCGCACCGTCGTCGGTGTTAAAAGTGCGTTGGTAAAGTCAATCAATATGTTTACTTAGTGCAATAGTTACGACTATTTCACATTGTTCTTGGAATTATGGAGAATACTATTATATCTACTAGCATTTCCCACGTGTAAGATTCTTTGTTCCGAGTCCTAAGTATCTGATAATTGAAGTTGCTGACTTCGAATTACTTCGTTTAATGAACGCTTTTGAAATTCTTTCGAAAACTGTTTCACGTTCGAAAAAAGTTACTATATTAAGCTCATATGTAAATTAGATTGATCTAATGTTGATTTTACGGTGTAGGAAAGAGTTTTTGACGTCTGAAGTTGCATTAAATGAAGTGTCTGCCGACTTTTCGAAGCCCGGTCGAACTAGAATAGGGAAGTACATGATTTGAAGTGCATGCCAAAAATTTGCTTCACACAAGTGAAAATTGTAAAGGAAACTATGAAGGTAGGTCTTTTTAAATTGTCTTCGTAATTTATATTACCAGTATTTTGACATAAGCCCTAATACAAATCTCAGTTGCTAATAAAAAAATATATAGTAACTGATCTTATTACTAATGCGTACCTACATCGGCTTTACTTCACAAATTTTACTAATTTTCTTGCTTAACATTGAGTACAAAAGATCAGAGCAAAGTGTTAAGTTAGTATGAATATGACATGACTATGATAATACTGTAAATTAGTCTTTGCCTCTATGGTGACCAGATTATTTGTACCTAGTTTTTTACCTTAAACGCGGCACCCGAAACGGTCTTTTTGGGTGTTATTATATAACTCACGAACACGGTACGAGGCCATTAACCTGGCCGCCGCTAGCGTCTGGTAGGCGTCTGTGACCTTAAACATTTATTACAATCCTCACAACACTGATCCATTGTTTAATTTCCATTGGCTTCTCGATACGTAATATGTCGATAAATTTTCAACAGAAGAGGCAATGCAATCGATTTCATCAAAATTATGTATTGTGCTTACCATCAATAGGACTCGCGCGCGCGCCGTCGGTGTTAAAAGTGCGTTGGTAAAGTCAATCAATATGTTTACTTAGTGCAATAGTTACGACTATTTCACATTGTTCTTGGAATTATAAAGATTTACGTTTGTGGTGCGGATATTTATTCATTCTCTGACCAAGGAAGTCAGGAATAAATAATCTTCGTTACACCTCATTAACTGCCTCTAAAGGATTTAGGTATACGATTGATATTTTCATAAAACCTGGACTACTTAGCGTCGGAATAATCAATCAATGTCACTCTGGAACTAGGCCAGGCTTTGTGATTCAGCTCATTCGCCTATTAAGTTTCTCTTATTAAATTAGAAACGGTAACTAATTCATTCGTAATAACCGAAGTGTTTATTACGTATGGCATTAGTAAAATATTTTATTTACAACGTAGGCTACCATTTTACTTTTTTTACATTTATGAGTGCTATTAGATTCTAAATTAGTAGTATTGAGTTGCGAATAATTTTGCAATACGACGTTGAAATTTTAATCAATCTACGTACCTATATCTTTTCGACACAAAGTGATATCTATCATGAATGTAAACGTAATATCTGATAATTTTATTTAAGTGTCTGCAGTGACTCCCGAGGTTAATGGCGTGACCCCTTGGTGAAGTGGTTCATTATTCATCAAATACAATTACCTCTTACTAATTTCTATGTCCATCGAGATTATGAATCTAACTTTTCTAACCACAATTCTTCATAAACTTACTTATTTATACACGACACCAATTTTGAACGCTATATATACATATTACATAATGTTACAATTCTCAAGAAATTATTTTTGACACATTGTATCTGTTTGTGTGACCCACTTCATGAACGAATGTACCAAATTGATTCTCGCAAAAAAAAGCTTTTACCGAGTCACACAAAATTTTTATTCGGTACCATAGAAATCCACTATGTGATGGATCTTCTTGTGTACATGACTGCTAGCAGAAAACGTGAGTTTTGCGGTAAAGTTATTAATTGTATTCGATTTCGAATTGATAATTTTCGTTCTGCAACGTATTTTTAATGTATTACAAGATGAGTTTAACAGTGAAATTTAGAATCAATAAAGTCTATCTATAAAATTTTGTGAATATAGGTACATTATGTTCCACGCATAAACAATTATTGGACATAAATTTAAACTAGCTTCTCATTTCCCCGTTTATTGTACTCACTTACGGTTTATGCAAAAGTACGCATAGGGCCATAAGTAGAGCTGGTATATTTGAACAAGTCTTTAGCTAAACCGACTCCCTATGCTGTCCGATCAAGAAGCTCTAATGGTTCAAGTGTAGGTAATCGTTGGCCTGGTTCTCCGAGTGTCATCAATCAATAATCCGCAATAGGCCTCACTGGCACTCTGCCAGATGCGGGCCACTCTCTGATACAGCGCGTCCGCGGCGGGATGCATCTGGGAACATTTACTGGTCTTTGGAAATTCTAAAAACTCTGACGACCGTACGAAGCGTGTAATACAATAGCCCGCTGAACTTTGAATACAATAGAACAGAATAGAAAATTGTTTATTCCGTAAACGTCACAGAACACCTACATTTCATAACTACTTCGAATCGTTCTCTTATCAAATTATATTAAATATTAATCCCGGCGTGATTTGACGGTCCTTATATGGCATATATTTAAGGAAGTGTTCAGTGTAAATGTCTATAAATAAATTAAAAGTGATTTGATTCAACATATTGAAACAACACAAGAGGCGTGTAATATAAATAACAAACAAATTGTTATTTTATTGCCCCGCCATTGAAAGGCAACAGCTGCGTAGGAGGTTAAACCGCCGTAGCGCCTCGATTGGGCTCTCAATTTTATTCGATTAAGACTCGATTGTGACATTAATTGATATGGTTGTTTTCTAAACAGTCTTAATTAATTTACAGCTGGTGCGTTTACTCGGACATCAGATTGGTTTAAAAAGTGACAGGCACTTGTCGTATGTCAGATCTACAATTTAATGGATAGGCAATAGTCCCGCTTATGTCGAAGTTAATTAGGCAATATTTTAAATGGCTTCCGCTAGCTATCCGCAAATGTTGGAGAGATGGCAATGTCGGTGGCTTGCAGTAGGTATGATCGAGATAGCAATGCGTAAGATTTACGATGTGCCGAGAGAAGCCGCCGCGGATTCGTGTTCGAAAGCAACAAAGAGGATGATTGAGTGCCTTTATTAGTTTCGTAATTAACCTAATTCGTGTTTGTAAAATGTGATTAATATGTTGCTTTAACACTTTTATGTAACTCACTTGAAAGCGACGCCTTGTGAAAGCTAATAACCACAATCAGACCCGCGGAAGGGTCTACATTGTTTCTACTTTTTAAAATTAATGTTGTATACTCTACATCTCATTTCATTTAAAGAGTTTTTCCATTAATCGTGAGTGTTCATATCGTAGTAGGTTAATGTACTGCAAATTAATAGAGAAAGTGTGTTAAGGTATTCTCACCATGAACTTCGGTTAAACACGAATGGCGGTGGCACGTAAAGTGTCAATACACCACAAATTAGTTTCAAAATATGAGTTACAAAATGTTTAATGGTTTTTACTATCACAAAACATAACTATGTACAACATACTTTATTTAGCGGAAACACATAAATCACGTTCAATGGTTAAAACTAAAATTCGAAATTAGCTTAATATTTGAGGTAAAAGGATTAAACATTGTCTTATTAAGCTATTACTAATTTTAGAGATTCTTAATATAGAATAGTGATATAGCCGGCGCACGTTCAGTCATTATCTTGATCAATTAATGTTTTATTTTGACATAGCGATTTTATACTTCAACGAATTTGTGGAGATATATTAACAAGCTATTTAATGGGAATCGACGGTGTTGTGAACATGTTTGAAATATTGAGCACCGGCCGGCGCTTCTCTATGTAAACGGCGTGTGTTGCAGGAAAGAGAATTCGCTTTAGTAGTTTTCCTTAGGTAAATTATCGTAGGTTTTCTATAAATAACAAAGTAACGGGGTTTACATGAGGCGCAGTGAGCACGTCGGGACGAGGGTCACCTCTGGCCCGGATTATGATTAACATGTCAGGGAGTGCGCGTGGGAACAGCGCTTGCGCCGCGTTGACTTGTGAAATTACCTGCAAATTGCGCCCACTGCTACACGTAACCGATGAAGACGTAGGTACCTGCATCTGTAACTAGTGAGTGCAATCTGTATTGACTGCGAGGCGATGCGTATAGTGCTGTTTACAGTCTGCATTCGTGCTGTACTGCTAGTCAGAGCAACAATTCGAGTTATACTTAGCACAATATACAGACACAATAAAGACTATCTTTATCTATCTATCTTTAAAGATTATCTTTCTCAAGGGCTTTTCTTAAGAGTTCCAGAAAGTAGAAGTGTCATTTGTAAAAATATAATTGAAATGTTATATAGTTACAAAAATAAATCCGTCAACGTATGTATTCATAGCAAGTTGTACCTATAATAGATACTGGGAATCAAACCCACTTATTACATATTACACACGGAATGTTTCTTTGTTAATGGAAAGAAGTCATGAAAATCAGACATTTTTACTACAGCGATCCGTCTCAAAATGTGGTAGACTATCATCAGCAGCAGTTCCATATATTTTGGTCGAATAGGTATGAACGTTTAAAAATTTCGCTACAATTTAAATACGAGTATTGCGAAATAAGGCTAAATTCCGATATTGAGTAAAGCATTAAAAAAGGGTCTGCGTTTCAGTCCATTTACCCGAATTGTATGCTTGCAGTTGAAATGATAAGGATGAACACGCACGCAAAATTATTTGGATTCGCATGTCCGCTATAGCATGATATAAAATATGTAATATTCCATGAGAAACGCTTGATGGATGACATGATGAGTTACCTACTCAAACTACGTTGAAACGACCCACAACATGAGCTTGCCATGATTCTACCTCATACTATTGCACGATGAATCTTAAATCACAAACCATCAATGGTTAATTAATGCAAAAATGTTCAGTTCTACAGTTGCTTTTTATTGTTATTGAGAATAAGCTCTTACTCTTGATGGAAATCCATCAGTGTATTTTAAAGAAACACATGTCATACGCCTACGATTTACAAGTTCGAATCTTGTTTTTTGTGCTGTAAAGGCAAATTTAGATGGGGTTTATCATAAAAGTTTTTTTTATAATATAAACTGACGTGACGTGCAAGTCGTGTGCCTGATGGTAAGTTACACATCTGTTCATAACAGTTGCAGTGCTTAGAGCTTTATCGCCTGTCATCCTGAGACATAACTTCACAAGTCCCATGTGCCCGTAATTTCACCAGCACCGAAACCCAGTACAAACAGAACAGAACCAGAACGCAGTAATGCTGACATTTCTACTTGGCGGCAGAAATAGATAAGGTGGCAGTACTTCTCTGGACGAACACCTTTACTAGGAGCTCTATTGCTCTATGACAAAAGACGACCGTATTGCGAAAGTAATACAACCTCGACAGTAGTTTAAAATTGTGTGAAAATAATTCTATCTGCCTTACGTTCAATTTTTATTGGACGTTATTACTGTTACTTTTAAAGTGCGTTACCATTTTAAATATGGTTTTTTGGTGCATACTTAAAACATACAAAAGTTAAATTCAATACTAATATTTAAACCTAACTGGAAATAATCAATAATAACAGACACCGGAAGTTACGGAACTTGTTCTCATTATGTGAATAATAAGAAAGTAATAAATATGTATCTGAGAATGCGACGAGACAAGACCATGGGCGGTAGTTTACGGTCAGCGAAGAGACCCTACTGCGTTATCGCAAATTAAACGCCAGTCACTAATTTACGACATTCAAGTCGCCGGGGGCCACGTGAGAATAAACCTTTCTGATGATGCATATGTCAGACGTCCTACACTCGGTTAACATTAGAACCATGCTGCCCACTCCGATAAATCCAGCCTGCACAGGAAATCTTATTTGCTATGTTGTCTTGAAAACGTACCTGAAACAAAAAAAAAAACATAGTTACGATTTGAACAAGTTATTGCATTACATGACTTGCAAAAGAGCAAGCTTTAATGGTAATATGTAGATGTTGAACAATATGCTTACAATTACAAGAGACTCATTAGAACGTTCCGGTCACTCGGAGGCAGCTAATCAGTGGTTGAGCAGCGGCTGCGCGCGCGCAGGCGAGTGAGCACGATACAAGAAACGGTACCGTACCGGTCGCGCTCTGAATCTCATCCGGCAAAAAGTACCGGACAAAGAAACCGATGACTCGCTGCAGTCACGGTGTGAACACGTGACTTGACATCTCACACAATGCAATATCAAAATTCAGTAAGAAGTAGGCAGCACTGCCATTCTATATAATATTATATTTGCAGATGTTTGTCAAGTAAGGCAGTTACGGCATATTCTCCTATTTGAGAAAACTAACAATAGACTAATATTAGGTATGTAATATTGATAGTACTCGTATAACGGCAATTACAAACCCTATCTACCTACTAACTATTGATTACACTATTATATCTACGTAATAGACGAATGTAGTGGCCAATATATTTATTTGATCAAAATCTTCTTGCCACGTTAATAAAAGTAATAACAAAACCAAGTACTAAAAAAATCGACCTCAAAAGTCATTCATCCCTTAGTTTGCCACCCTTAGAGGTGGAATATCTTCTTCCAATTTAAAAGGGACCACTACTGAGGTACTTTCTTTCCAACAAAAAAAGAGTCCTCAAAATCGGTTCCCGTAACAACAGTCGAACAAAAAAAAAACATACAGTAGAATTGACAACCTCCTCCTTTTTTTCAAGTTGGTTAAAAAAGAAGATAGACACTATCAAACATATGTACTGATTGTAGCATGCATATAATTATATTGAAACAATTTGGACTTTTTTAACACTCGTTTCCGATTAGAAGGGTTTATTATTAAGGGTTTATATAATTATTCCAATAACAATAAAATAAACGTCTGAAATGTGCATATATCTGGGATCTATCGGACATTGTAAAATGCAAACGAAATCGTTGATTGTATGATACAGAGACCATTGTTTGTAAACGAGTCGGTATGAATTGCTTAACATTTTAGCATCGTTGGCAAAAACGGAGTGCATCCAACGGCGCACGGAACGAATCGTCGAATGATCCAAACGGAAGCGAACAAGACAATTACCGATTACAACGCTCTTATTTTAATGGGAAAGTATGAAATAATTACAGCTGGGCAGCAACGCTGCTATTTATTGACATATCTTGACGTTATATTGAAACAATGCCGTTGAATTTCCTTTCACAAGTCAGTTATCCCTTTTAGCTGCTTATTTATGTCGGAATATTTTCTTTCTAGAGCACTAAATTTTCTACAACTGTAACTCGGTAAGACAGCTGCA
The DNA here is from genome assembly GCF_003589595.1 of Hyposmocoma kahamanoa. Taxonomy (NCBI): domain Eukaryota; kingdom Metazoa; phylum Arthropoda; class Insecta; order Lepidoptera; family Cosmopterigidae; genus Hyposmocoma; species Hyposmocoma kahamanoa. The sequence continues at coordinate 19,416,515 of NW_020653200.1, read as the reverse complement.
AAATTTTGATGAATGAACTTCAGATGTCATCAGCTAAAAGATTAGTCATATGTGCGCAAACATAGTCACTTTATTAAAACATTAGGAACAAAAATTTGTAGTTGAGTCGAGTACTAGTAAAAGTCAGCTGTTAAACATCAAAGATTTCCTGGCACGCGTGCTCGGATGTGTTTAGTTGCCACTTAAGATGCTACACTTTAGGATCGTTTCAATCGTGTCAATTTAATTGCATCCGTTGGCATCGTTTTAATGATTGTTTCCTCGATGTTAAATCGAATATTCTTCACACTGGAACTTTCACATAATAAAGGCTTGCTTTATGCTTCATTCATTGATTTCCAAAACACTAGTAAATCTCGAGCAATCCCAAACTTGCAAGTTGAAAACATTTATTTATAGGTAAGTACGTGTACTCAAATAAATCTCGTCTTAAGGTGTATCTGTTTTATGTTTTCGAATATCGAAGTGGTTATCACCCGTGATAGACGACGTGACTTCACTTTGTCTCTTGCGTCTTCCACTAGGTCACTCTGATGGATAGCCAGACGCATAGTGCAACTGTAATTACGTCCAACCCCATAAATACATTAGCCAATACACGCAAAATAGGCGCTTTGTCGTCGAGTTGCGGACACCAGCCTGTTGCACCAAGTACCAAGTACATTAGCCTCGTTACAAGTGCAGGCATAGCAACATGGGCAGACGCAGATACTATTTGTGGGTTTACACAACTAGGAGACGAGTAAAGAGGAATGTTTTACTTAAAATACATAAAAATAAGGCACGAAGACGTATCAGTGTGGAAAAAATCTATGGGTCTAAAGGACAGAGACTACCCACAAGGTGGACCAATGACCTGGTGTAGGTTGTGGGAATCTGCTGGACTCAAGCATCACAAGATCTTAGTGGCTACCTTTGGAGGAGGGCTATGTTCAGCTGTAGACATCTTTCAGCTGAAATGATTATGATGATGATGAATGGGGAACTACTTTCAATGCTTATACCTCATTTTACTTTATATAAACATTTTTATTTTTCTTTATAAGAACAATAGCATTCACAAATTTTTACAAAAAAAGTAAACACTCATTATACATAATATTGTACCACTCGAAAGGATCAATGATAAGGATAAAGTCTCTCCAATAAACCTTGGATCGTACAAGAAAATCTGTAAATGTAATTATTCAGAAAAATAAAAATAGTTTTCTTTAAGTAAAATTAATGTTTATAATAATGTTATAATAGCATTATTATAAACATTAAGGCAGTTCCGTTGAATGTCACATAAATTTTTTCCACCCTATATTGATTTTGGAAAGTTTAATGTTACGTTGCGATGCTGTTTAAATCATGTGTAATTGTGTTGTACCTCGCTTATTTTACTATTATACGGATTCCATATCTGTTGGGTATATCTCGTGAGCCTCATGCAAAGGGTTCGTGGTTTTTACAGTATTTTTCAGCGGTCGTGATAACCGGGCCAGGCACGAGCGTGCCTCGCGACTACTCGTTTTGTCGATATTAAGGACTGTCACATTAGAATGTACCTACTTACACATGCATCGCTCTATTGTTTACATTATGTGATTGAATGACTTTCATAGATGTTCACTTTTAATAGGATTTTCCATGTAATTGTAATTATGTTGTTCCACAAAAAGGAAAATAGAATACGCTGCGTGAAGGAAATACAAGTTTATAAATTATCGATAGAAAAAGCAACATCATCATATTTTTGCGTCACTAAAGTTGCGTAAGAGCACTCAAAACGTTTGGCCGTCAGAAAAAAAGAACGTGATGCCAAAAATTGTAAAAGCGACGAATTTCGTTGTGCCCCCTTTGGCTTTCATTGCCGTTGCATTAGCTATTCGTTATACAAGCACTTTATTATGTTTATCATAGAAAGCACTTTTTACGGCGAGGTCGATATAGTATAATAAAAGAATTGCAGGTTATGTCACCGTGACATGCGCTGATCACGAATTTAATTTATTGTTAACACAAAAGTAAAGGAAAATATGCGTTTTATTTATCAACTTTCTACAGTAAGCGTAAACTACAAGCTTCCGCTTATCTATCCTACATTTTAAATCCTATGTAAACGGCGTAAAGTTGAATTTATAATAAGAAGTTTTGACACATTGCATACTTACATCTATGTAGCTTAAGCAAGTATCTAAAAAAGGAAAATTTACAAATAAAAGAAAAAAAATAAGTCTTATAGTAAAATCACTCTCGTTGCTTCGAAAGGTGTACAATTTTGAAAATTTGAAACTAAAATACTGTTTGCACTAAATTTCGTCTGATTCGAACAAAATTATTTCAAATGGAAATAATGAATATGTAGACAGTTTTTTATGTGAAAGTCAAATAAAGCAGCGGCCTACAAAAATTTGAATAACCGATTGTAGTAATTAATAAGTATGAAACATTATGTAGAGTCATTTACATAAAACTCAACTTACATAAAACGAAAACTCGATTCAGTATTCGAAGCCATCAATAAGCAAGTAAACTATAAAAGCATACATTGTGGTTTATATTATTGTAATAAATTATTCACAGGAAGACGATACGGGCTATCTCAGAATGTCGCTCGAAGCCGGTAATCTGTGGCTTAACTTTTAGCTTTCCCGTTTATGTGTCCTCACTATAATTAGAACCCAATAACATCAGTGCGTCTAGGCGACCGTCTATTTCTGATGGTGTTGTCGACCCCTCGACATCGCATGTTGCTCTCTTCCGCTCCACGTATCATCTAACTTAGTCTTAAAATAATTATGTTTATTTTACCAGACTATTCTATTGGTACAATATTTAACAATAATTCCAGCAGGAGCAAAAGAGTACCTATTACATACAAACAATCACCTCTGAATCGCGAAGCTGAAATTGCTAATTAAATAACGACGGCACCCACTTTCTACGAAAAATTGTTGGCGTCAGTTCATCAAATCAACAGAAAATCGAGACGGAAGTAAACCGCAAAGTAAAAACCCAAAACAGCATCTGACAGGTAACCCGCCGACCTCACTTGTAACTTGACTTTCACATTATTTGACGGCACTACAATAGTGCACCGAATTAGGCTTTTTACTGGTTAGAAAATAACAGACGGTCTTTCACTATAGTGGCTGACATGAGAGGCCATGTGAATGTTAAATGTGGTTGAAGCATTCTCACGTCTCAATCATTTTACAATGTGCAATTCATCCATCAGACGCTTCATGTCATTCCGTTTCTGCGCTGAATACTTTAAATATTTGCGGACAGGTGAACTCTGTCAGCTCAATGAGTTACGCGCTTATAAGTTCATATGCAACAGAAGGAAAAAGTAATAGTTATTTAAATAATGTGTATATCACTGGTGTGTAATTTTGATTTATTTTTCTACTTAGGATTCTAGTTATCGTCTGCTTATTACACACCCGACAAGTAGTATGTTCAATACAGTGTTTACAATCGCTGTAAGCGTTGCCTAGTTAAAATGATGTAGACTCTCCGTGTAATGGAAGTAATTATATATCGATATGATCATAAGAGTGTAGCTACAAACTTCCATTGGAAATTAGAAACTGCAATTACTTGGGTTGATTGGAGCTAAAAAAGTGGATAGTCTTCAACTAATCAACTGCGAGTGAGCGTAAGGAATTTTCACACCCAATTATATTTATTAATCACCTATATGGAAGCATGCGCGGAGAATGTTTAATGCATTCAATAAAATGATACGTGTGAGGTCGACAAAAGTTGTTCAAATCGCTAATCACATACCTTGTTTACCCTGCCCGAGTGAATTTTATTATCGTCTTTTGTTTCTCGATAATCTCTAGTGATTTTTTTAAGGCGCAGTTATCAAACTTAATCAACTGAATGCGAAAGCGATTTAACAAAGCTCCCACAGCAAAAATTATTACAAGACACGTATCATAAATCTATTCAACCGTTTGTGTTCACAATTAACTTAGTTACAAATGGCCGACTGTCGACAGTTGGGATCTATCACTCATAGAGCAGAGCTGTCGTAGGCTTTTATCTGCTTTATATCGTAGATTTAGAAGTAGTAAAAGACTTTTCAACGTCTGTTAGTGATTTTAAGAAGAAACATAAGTAAGTAAATTCATTTTGCAAAAAAAAAATAGGCGTGTAAGTGAAATCTGTGAACAAATATAGCAGCTGATTAAGAGTTTCCAAGATATGTTTAGGGAACCAAAGTCTTGTTTTAAAACAGCAAGATGTAAGTTGCAGGCCGATCGTAAAACATTAATAATGCTTCGGTTCCGCGGGATTGCGCATAGTCCTTTGCACCTTTCACCTCGGATTGCATCAACGTAATGCGGCGATCAGCGGTGCATGATGCTCTCATGGCAATTAGCTATGCCGACGTGTGGCCAGCAGAACAGATTTAATGAACTGGTAATTTCAATTAAAAGTGTACTTATAAAACGCATGAAGCCCAATTTTTGTTAAAAGGTTTATATTTCCCACGATAGAATATTTTAGACGTCATTCTTTATTTAACAGTAATCTCTTAGTTGGCGTGACACCACGACTTGCAATGCGCTGGCGACTGCGAAATGACACAAGGCCTCGTGAGAATCGCCACTATTTGCAGGCGCTGTGCGTCACGTCTACCTATTAATCGTCTACAAGTCAAATTGCAATCCTTAATCAAATGAGTGCCAGTGCTAGCGCTTAAGGCAATGATGAACTATACCTACTATGTATATTCCATCAAGAGAATAGTAAGTGATGTATCCGATGCTTTCCATAATAAATCGTTCAATTTTCTAAAATAAACTATCGCCAAGTAGCTCACTTCGCGGGCGTGTCGCAACGGAAAGATAAGCGCTTTAATTAACTTTTCGTAATTTATATCTTTATTAGAAGCACGGCTAATGGAAGAACGTGATTGCCAATAAACGGAGCGAGTCGTCGACCGATCACGATAGCTGTGGAGACGGTCGCGAATCCCAACTTTCATTGCGATATCACGCTGAAGACGTTACGGGGACCAGTCTGCGAGTACATTGCTGGTCGGAGTTTAGTCACTTTTGAAGAAGACTTTCATCATTGGAGAGCATGCAGTCGTCAAATCCAACTGAAAATAAAGACGTGGCTTTTGGTGGCGAGGGCAGCGCGGCGGCGGTACGGCTACCGCAGCATCCGAGATTGCGCGATAATGAGTCACGTCTGCGACCTAATTGGACGTCAGATGCGATATGCCGATTGACATGTAAGATTACCACACATCGTCGCTTTTCCATTTCAGTTTTTATGTTTAGAAAACTATTTTAACACATCAGCACCTCTATCTTGGATATCGTTATGGAAACGACACTTTATTCATAGAACGACCTAAGTTCCCAACGAAATCAATTCTCGTAATAATACGGCACACTCTAGGGGTAACAGTCGGAAGTCGTCGAATTAAGCACACTACGATACGATTTGTCCATAATTACAGTAATCGAATAGAATCGTGAGATTGAATTTATTTATCGATGTCAGGCGGCACAGGAGCTCCACCACTGTGTGTCCATTCGTATGTAATATGCAATATTATAAAGAAAAGTATCTGCATTAAGAAATAATATATTAGCTGTGCATTTTAAAGCGCAATAGTTTTAAACGAATCCGAATGATATACTAATTTAGTAAGGATTAACACAAAAAAATCAATTGCTGAATGATAAATTTCAATTATCGCAATAATGATGCGTTATGCGAGTGTTAATATTGACATTGTCGGCACACAACATCCTTCTGATAAGGATCATCGGTATGTATAATAAAGCCCAGGCAGAGCTCACAGTATACATAGTATTAATATGCCAATGGTTTTTCCGCAAGTTTAGCAGCGTGTACGATATCCATAAATAGGAGGAACAAGCCGCACGACAGTGTGCACGAGGAAATCGAGTGACAGGACATTTCTGGAACCCAACACGTGTTCGCTCGTGTAGGTAAGGAAACGGATATAACGAATGACATTAAAGCTTAACATATACAGGAAATAAAATATATATTAAATAAACCACACTATTATTCACATTTAGACTTGCATTTAATAATTAAGTTTATATTTTAATTATCCTATCCCTCGACATAGTGGAACTTAATAATAGAAATTAAATATTTTCCGGTACTCAATGAGCTATGACTAGCAGAGGCGAGAACAAAGGCAATATCAATGACAATCGCAGGTTAATGCACTGTTACGCCACACATTACGACTATTTGAAATCCATTCATCAACCTAATGTCACTGCCAATACAAACGTTTTTAGTACAAGTTCATCGGCCTTCGACGGTATTTCGATGGGTCGATTACGAGAACCTATTAAGAACTTCTTTGAAGATAATTCAGATTGTTTCAAAGCAAATAATTACCAATAAATTAGACCCAGTTCGTACCAAGTAAATATTTGCAGAGATCCGCGCTGTGTCGCCTGATAAGGTTTGTGGTAACACAATCAACGATTCTACGAAGCGAGCATTGTGAAAGGGCGTCCAAATATTGACCCCAATTCTCGCGGATGGCCCCACTGATCCAATATTAAAACGACCTATAAAACAACCCGTTAGTTCGTGTAAAGGATGCAATTCGTACGTGACCGAATTGACAACAACATTTCAAACTATTAAATATTAACAACAACGCACTATCATGCCTTCAGTTTATATTCCCCATGGGGTGCGGTTATTTAACGGTTAGAAAGTACGGCAGTATAGCACACAGCAATGCAAATGTGCAAGCGTGGACTTGGATGCCATTCATACAAATGCCTTGAATATTGCGTGATGCATAGAAACGAGAATCGTAAAATGCACGGTGAGAGTCCTTTCTGGAATAAAAGCAACTAACACGGCAGCGTATACAAAGAGTAGATAACCGATGGATGCATTAAACGTTAGTGCGAATGAAGTTTGAATGGGAATGAAATGATAAGTTGACGAGATCAGATTCAGTCGCTGATACTTTCGAAATAATCCGCACTTGGACTGCTTATCTCCTTAGGCGAGTATTATGCAGATTTATATATCTACATGATGTGTATCGGATTGTACGGTGCCGGTATCAGATCGCACGTCAATCGGATACGGATCCGAGAGTCAGCTTCATATTGAACATACCCACACATTTCTTCTAAATCGCTACGATCACTAGATGTGACAGATAAGACACGACGTAGACGAAATAATAGTGATACGTACTTAATTGATAATAGGCGACAATATATTGAAATTTTACGGCATCGGTTCCTTACAGTAACTTCGCCTTTGAGGGATGTTTAACATGAAATGTAATATGAAATAAAATATTATATACTAAATAACACGGTGACACGTGCAAACAATAGCGATCGAATGCGCTTTTCGTAGCTTTGTTACGTCTATAACTTGTTGATTCTAAAGACACTTACTATAAATAGCGTTATATTTTATGTAAAACATGATACATGCTTGAATCAGAATTGACTTAATTATATGACTTTAAAGTAAGACTTAAGTTTACATATAAAGAGAAATGCATGATTCAGAAAGGGAAAATAAATTGGTAAGCAATTTTTCCAAGTCAGCACTGAGTGTCATCAAACGATTTGATTGTCGTTTCGCCAGTGCTGATCTCGGGACACGACAGCTCCCGAGTGTTACAGTGTACTATTTGAGATGCTCGGTTTTGACCTCTTAAATCAATTTTCTCAAATTTCGCAAATGTAGGATGTTCATAAATTATACCTAGTGGCAATGTCTCGTATACGTATTTATTAACGTTCAAATTTCCCTTTAAACATAAATGCATGAAGAGTACAAACGAGCATAATAAAGAATATTTAATGTTATTCACTATTATTACAGATGTTAATGTCTCGTGTTTTGCAAACGTGTTTCCGGTTACACTGCAAGAAGACCTGTCAACCAAAATAGGAATAATGTGACGCTGAAAGTTCCGTACTGTCCTTGGTAGTATGTACAAATGGGGCATATTCATATGGACGTAGTAACTAACTGTATATCGAACATGTTTTAATCGTGTCGTAAAAAGATTTATTTTTGGTACTCTTGTACATATAAGGCATCGCGAAGGTAGCCAAATTAACGTCGATTTTAAATCAAAATCGATTTTGGAATGCGCGTGGTACGTATATCTAAGACAATGGAGCGGTCGCTATACCCCCGAACAATGAGCGGAAGAGTCATGTACTTACGTACTTTCATTGATTAATGCCAAGTCTGGCTTTGATTTAATACGATATTTGCCATAGGTAATTGTCGTCTTCCGTCGAGATGGGTATCAGTCGAGGATACTCCGACGAGGCCCGTCTGATCGCGCTAACAATGCTTGATGGTTGATAGACGTAATTTTGGCCTTTCACGTATATTCAGCCAGCCGTTTAATACCTATTATCTTCTTCAAACAAAAGTCTGTTTACAAGAGAGGTACCTGTCATAGAGCTATGGTTAATGTACGGGAACGCGCATTACAAAATTCAAATTATAGTGCACTCAACAAACAAATAACAATGTTCCATGAATTGCATATTCCGAAGTGTAAACGTAATGCCTGTGAACACGAATAATAAACTTTTTTTTATAAATAAAAGACTACAAAAGTTTGCGGAAGTTAACTGGTAATTTGCCACCCTTAGAGGTTCAATATCTTTTTCAAATTTGATGGAATTATTACTGAGGTACCCGCTTTCCAACGCATAAAGAATCATTGAAATCGGTTAACAATTGAAGTAATCGCTTAACATACACACAAAACTTTTAGTTACTTTGAAAGAGTTCGTCCAGGGAAGTACTACCAACGTATTTATTTCTGCTGCCAAGCAGTAATGTGAGCATTACTGCGTTCCGGTTTGCAAGGATAAATTACAGACACATGGGACTATCAACTTATGTCTCAGTGGCAAAAAATAAAAATAAAACTTTGCGATTTAAAGCTCTGAGTGGTACTGCAACTGTTATGGACAGGCGTGTCGTGCACCACCAGGCGCACGACTTGTTCATCTCGTCACTTGGTATTATACAAAAAAAGAAAAAAAATACAGCCGAATTGGGAACCTCCTCCTTTTTTAAAGTCATTTAAAATATTGTATTTTACATAGCAATTATATTACGATATGATAACCATAACAATTACTTTGCCAGATGGAAGGAAAGCGATGACTGTGCGTTTTCTTGCTACATTTTTGAGATACCTTTCTCTATTCACTGTTCAATATTAGCAGGTATAAAGCATATCCCATTTATAACATTCGCTTTAATACGGATTTGAAGCGTACGAGACAGTTCGATTCGTCGAGGTTCATTTCTTTGCGTCAAACAATTAGCTTAACAGTTAATGTGGCATAATTTCGGCTCTCGACCCACATTTTAGAGAAGAAAGACTCGCCTTTAGATTCTAGTCGAAAGTTTGTATAAAGAAAGGCTACCAGAGGATTGAATGCCGAGAATCACGTTCGTTAAACGTTCATTAAATAAACGGCGAATAGACCTTTGAATGCTTTTTTAATTATACACCTGTTTGTGTTTTCTTTTGTAGCAGATCCGAGTGCCATGACTACGCATGCCAGTGATTGATAGTCAATTTGATAGCTTTTTACAGAATTATATTAATAAATCGTCATGAGAGATTATCCACCAATAACCAAGTTTCTCTTTCTCTTTGAAAGAGATAAGACATTTGTGACGCTAGGAATGTTGTGAAATATTTAATACTAACATATTGCTCCACTTGCATAAATCAAAGCTATCGACATGTATGCAATCAGATAATTGGTATTATGGACTGATTATTCCTACGAGTATTCTGTGCGGCGAGGGCGCCGTTTGGTTCCGCGTAGGGCGGAGCAAGGGGCGTCTTCATTCATACTCCAAACACAATGGACTCAAAAATTGTAAATGTATCATAATATCTACACATAGTAAATATCGCGATATAGGACCCAAGTAATTATATAACAAATGCAAGAAATGGTTTTGTTTCCTTGTTCTCGCATTATATAAAACACTTCCAAATATAATTACAAAATATATCTTGACCTAGAATATAGCATCAAATAGTATGCTATAAAAGTCTAGTATTGGGATCTCAGAGGTCGTACTGGGTATTAGAGTCCATAAACCGAGCGCAGGCCCACCGGGCCCATCGGCCCACACCGGGCTTGAGCAGCTGCGTGCGGGGGCGTCCACAAATTATCCGATTACACTGCTTTATGGCTACAATTTCGTATCATCCTCTTCAGCTCTCGTCAGGATCGTGAACTAAGTTTACACTTTCAAAGTTATTGTCTAGTACGTCCATATTACTTACGCCCATTTAGGAAGTGTCTGGACAGCTCGATTTAAACTACAGTTATTTAGAACCGTGTCTAACTCTCCGACAATATAAATCCACGCAGAATATAATTTTTCTTGTGTGACTGAAAAGCTGTTTGGAAAATTTAATACGATGATTTCCTTCGTCTAACAGTTGTAACTCAGAATTATATAAAAGTAAGCATGTGAATCTAGTGCCAGCTGAAAACTTGCACGATTTGAGTATTGAGCCAGTTCAATTAGTAGATAGCAATAATAAACTTCATTGAGCCACAGAGAGAAGTGGCGTAGGCGGGAAGATCGTTTACTCGGGCCACAACACTCACAGGCCAATTTATTACCAGCCATCCCGTCGACCACTCCGTTATTTCAAAGTTTATTATATTTAATTTCCTACGTGGCTCCATCCATATCTGTTCTCCGTAGCATCTCATTACAGTTAATTCAAATAATTTATGTTATATACTATGCAAAAGAAAATTTCTATGTATTACACAAATTAACTTGGTCAGACACGAGACGTGTCAAACTAGAAACTAAACATTTTTAATCAGAAATAGGCACAATGTTAAAATCATCTAAGTAATGCGTACATGTTCTTTGTGTTTTAAGACCATTTTAATAATTAAATAACACAAATCTACGACATTACCTAACTTTGACTAATAAAGTAACTTTATTTATTATTAGTTTGGCATTCTCTTACCTCTTATCATAACGCTAACGCGTTCAAAAAATATAGTTTAATTCATAGATAATTTATGATTTTTAATGCTGTTTATAATGCACTATGATTATCTAAAGGTGAATTATTTTATGGCAATAAAAAGTCAGCTTGTATGATAGTACCTACTAATGTACGCGATGGAAACCGACGATGTGGTAATTATTTGTTTAGTGAAAACTGTCCCGTCACATATAATGGCACCATTAATCTGATTTCATGTCAGAATTGTTACAAGTGTAACAAAATTAAACCTACGGGTACCAAACATAATACACAGATCTAAAACAATTTCGACAACCGTTCAGAATACTCGCGTAATATAAATATTTAATAAAAATAAGGATTTCTGTCCGCATCGACACTTAAACAGATGAAGTCTGATTAAGACGCAATGTGATTCGATTAGCTTATTTATCAGTTGCAGTTTGCAATGGCACGACTGATATTTGATTACACAGTCAATCAATGTTAACCGTATGGCATTTATTACATTAATATGCGTTTACGGTAACACTTAATTTATGGAACAAATGCTACGTTGTGGAAAGTCAAAAATCAGGCTATGCATTCATTCGATCTCATAGCAACTGCAAAAGAAGAACACTTGGCTGAAGAGTCGCGACTCGAGAACCGATCCTGTAAGATAAGTCATAATATAACACTTATTTCGGTATCTTCGAATTTAATTTGAGCTTATTTTATTCTAATGAGAGAATATGCAGCTGATAATATGAAAGACCATTTATTATCAAATCGAACAATGGTAGTTGTGTGCTTTAATGCAGAATGGTGATCACAAAGCAATCGTATGTTCGCAGCATGCCTTAATCATAACATCTACGTCTAATATTATGTACGTTTTATAGGATGGTGACAGACAATAAATAATATCTTTTCGTATCGGATTGCAGTTTCGAAGCGACGTTTCGAAGAGTGAGAATAGAAAAATAACTAACATCTCAATTGCCAATCAGTGACAAGGCGAAAACGAATAACCAAATTGATAGTGAATTTGTTTTGAAAGTTTATCGATTTGACAAATATTTTAGCAACATTAAATTATAAAGAAAATATATGTGGCCAATATTTAAAGGACTTTAAGGAGTATTCTAGCAGTGTACTTATTTGTCTGTATGCTTTACTTTTTTTTATAATATCAAGTGACAGGACGAACAAGTCGTGCTCCTGATGTTAAGCTACACGCCTGTCCATCAGTTGCAGTGCCACTCAGAGCTTTAAATCACAAAGATCTGAGTCAGGTCTTACTTTTGCAGGTACTCTTCCTTGTTCTCTGTACAGTAAGAAATCTACTTTTTTTTTGTATAAAGACGCAGCACAATCAACAAATATATAATCGGGGAAAAGCAACATTTCATTTACTCAGTGCATGTCCCGTTACGCATCACCGCTCAGATTTTCATAAAAATCTCACTTGCACCAACATGCAACGGCATATAGATGTTATGAGAAAGTCCACATTTGTCATTTAGCCACATTTCCACTAATTATGGCCCGCGCATGTTTCAATTTGTTATGACACTCGAGACTGGTTTCGCAATTCACAATTTTATGTTTTGATTTGTAACCGTAATATACTAACAGGTAACGATTCACTTCTATAATTCGTGTCTAAAACAGTAAAACTTATGCAGTTGGTGACATTTCAGTAGTATCTTCGATATCACTAATTAAAAATGTGTTATTATTAAATCTAATCAGATTTATAGAAACATCTAATTGAAAATTGCGTATATAATCTCAGTACAGAGTACTAAAAAAACCGACCTCAAAAGTCATTCATCCCCTAGTTTGCTACCTTTAGAGGCGGAATATTTTCTATGGGACCACTACCGAGGTACCCTCTTTCCAACAAAAAAAAAAAGAATCATCAAAATTGGTTCACAAATGCGAGAGTTATCGCGTAACATACAAAAAAGAGACGGATTGAGAACCTCCTCCTTTTCCTGAAGTCGGTTAAAAATAGGAATAATAATGCCACTATACGTAATAAACACCAACTTTAAGTATAAAAACACTCGTAGCGTGTGTGTCTACAATAGTAGGTGTCGGTGTCTCCTGTAGTCGCAGCGACTAGATACGATTATTGGGTATTGTATTACACCGTGTTGACACTGATCTCGTGTACTATCGACGAAAACGAAATGGCATTGTTTGCTATCAACGGTAGTTTTACCGTTCTTACGTATACTCGGCAATTGATCTGTCTTTGTCTATCATTACGATATCACGTGTACGAGACACTGAGACGTTCTTAATCTATTTCGATACGATGGTAATAGTGTTTACATCTTGCCATTTTAGGAAGAGAGCTTGCTCGGGTTCCAGACACATGTTCGACTCTAAAAGTAATGGATTGAGCCGACGGTATTGACGTCCGTTAAATGGCCTGACAACAACTTTCTGAAATAAGCATCTGTGCGATTAATCAAAGATCTAGCAAGAACCGCAATATCTCTAAATCCAAATAAACCATACTATATATCTCGGAAATAAATGTTTTTGCTTTCACCTTCCACGGTTGCAGTAATATTTATGTTGTATATTTAATTCGTCTCGTAGTGTGTTCCGGCATTAGTTGTGTTATCCAGGCTAAGAAGCGATTATCACCGGATTAGCTAGGTATTTCTCACGAAGACTCGCGAGCTCATAAATGTATTTTACTACATCTCCTTATAAATTATAGGCACATCATAAATAATTACTGATTACGTTTTTACAATGTATCTCTTTTTTGGAATTACGACATCTTACGTCGTTTAGTTCAAGAAATAGCTTATTATATTTTGATAACCAGGAGTGCCGCATCCGAAAACAATTATCTGAAACATAATCGAAGGTCAAAGCCGTTGTACCGAATCGATGAATGGATATGGATCAGAACAATCCCCCGCGCAGTTAAATCCTACTGTATGGAACTGACTACTAATACAATAACAAAATATGTGTTGCGCACTGTACGAGATTTGCATTATTAATAACGACTAGCTATATTGTTCGCAAATATGTCATATCCTTTACAGAAGCAGTGAAGCGCATCTGAGTTTCATTTACTATGGTCCTTGCTTTATGTATTCTCGTAATTTGCTTCAACTTTAGAGCAAGCTTAATTATAAACTTCGAGAATTCCGTTGCATTCGAATTGCATGTTAACAAAGAACAATAATCGTATAGGTAGGTAATAGTATTTTGAAATGATGACTGAGTACTTAGATGCTATTATCTTCGGAATACAGTTACCTGTGACACATAAACGTTTTTTAGTGAACAAAGGCTTTATTATCGTTAGTCAGAGGCTTACTCACGGCGTTTCTACGAAAACAAATAGTTTAGGAGAAGGAAGTTGGGCAATTGGACAATTGCGACCTATTATACAATTAAACAATATCATTGTAAACAAAAGAAACCATTTAACAGAAGTATGCGTCTAGCCTTAATCTACGGCACGGGAATAACAACAAATTGTTTTTGTCGTCGATAAGCCTCACATACGATTTCATAATTATTAAGTACGACGATATGTTGGTGTTAAATCACTAAAATCTGCACTAAAATATTCCCTAAAAAATCAATGCTTGATTCAAAAGTTTCTATAACTACAGGTTTACTTATTCTTGCAGCTCATCAAGCCGTTATGAAAATGAGCCGATTTGCACAACTTTCATTTTACAAATCTCACAGCGAATTAGCGAAGGACAAAAAATAATAACGTCTCATTTGACGTTGTTTGCGTTTCTTGAGCGATGCAACAATCTAGCTGTCGGTGATGGCCGACGTGACAGATGCGAACGGCTACACCACTCATTATGCTGTCCGGCACTACTACTCCGCCCGCAATTCCGTAGCCACCGAAATCGATATGGCTTATTAAACTTAGATAATTTCAATATTTTTACCAACGAATGTTAAAAGAAACAGCTTTTATCTTTTGATGTTATACTCGATATTATGTGATAATAAATTCGCACTCAAACCTGTAATAGCCGATACCAACAGTAAGCTAAACACTATTTGTAGAAGATGCTATAAATAAGCTCCCATCTTGAAATACGGCTTCAGATTTCTACTACCAGTAGGCAGTGGGCTTATTCGAAGTCTGCAGCGCTTACAGTTTTGACAGATGGAATGACAAAGTGCGGTACTCATAATTCAATGTTGTAATAAAGTCGGCTATCACGGTGGATCATCGTTTTCGTGATCAAGCCCACCTGTAAATTTAGACGTTGCATGCGCAAGCGTCGGTCAACTCACGACGACCGCCAGCCGGGCACCGTTATATCCCATTTGCACGGGCACGAACACCTTCCCTCTTATTCAAGTGTTTCCATGAAGTTTGAGGATTAACTAGTCACCACTGCGAGCAAAAGTATAAAGTCGATATGTTTTATAATTGGTTTTGAGAATGACTTTCTTCGCATTTTATTTCTCTTAATTCTTTGCGAGCTCTTATAGGTTGTCGCTCTTTGTCCATTTTTAAGCCAAGAATTTACACGAATCAGTTTAGAATGATCTTGCTCTGCATTCACCTCATAGTGTAAATCGAAATTTATAACAATCGTGTTCCGTAAATCATCAATGTAGTCTACAATTCTACGAAAGCGCTTTGATATTTAATACCTCGATATCTTCATCCTACTCCATAAATCAAAGAAGAAAGCTGTGATTGCTTGATAAAAAATATATTTGTGGTCATTCATCTTGAGTGTGATGAGCATTTCGTGTTTATAATGTAACTGATATTAGGGTTTATTTACACCGTACGAGTACCTACGTCATGGAAGCAATGACAGATGATGATGAAAGATGTAAGTAGAATATAACTGTTTTGAGTTCATTACAGTAAACATTTATTGTAAAACAGGCGTGGATAAGATTAATTTCGTAATGTAAAAAAATTCTTCGAAAACTTATATATTCTTCGGCTCGTGTCTGGTGGGAGTAGTCTATACCTCAACAACCTCACCTTGTAGAGGAGTTTAGGTGAAATAGTGGAAAAACATAGTGAATCATATTATTATTTACAGTGGTTACTTTAGTGATTATTTTCGCCATTAATCGATAAACAACATGTACAGATGCGCAATTTGTTTGCGCTATTAACAGTGAATGTTATGATGCGACCATTGTACCTATAATAAGTTACCGCATTGACAATACAGACTAGACAATTTACTAACCGAAACGTGCACCGTGAAATTGGTAACTGGCAAAATGGGAATTGAGTTTTACGTTCAGTAAAACTAAGGTGTGCCAAAACGTTTGGGTTGGAGTGAGACAACTAAAAAGTTAAAACTACAGCTTCGAGTATCACTCACTTTACAAAAACGAAACTAACTCGTACAGAATGCCTAAAACAGTAAAATGTCGGATCTTAAATAATAAAAAATAGCCCAGATACATTTTTGTTCTTAGCTAAACCGTAAGGTACAAATATTTTCAAATAAGAGAAGTTTAATTCCCGGCAACTTTAAAACAAAATGCACAATGTTGGTAGCTGCTGTCCGTACTTAAATATTAAACAAACAATTTAGTGCCGCATCTTGATAAAGGGCGGCATTCCTGAGTTTCCAACCCATGTCCGACAATTTGTACCATTTTGCCCACAATGGCTCATTAAAACTGAAAATGTTTCAACGTCCGGTAGCGAGTTTAACTTGCTCTCACTCCAGAATCTAGCAGGTTTAAAACAGACAACGCGTTCTAAGAACCTAAGTCAAATTTGGAAGTATTTAACTTTACGACTTAAAACAATGTAATATGACACCGAATTATTATATAAAAAAAAAATATTTAAGACCCTGGTACAGAACTTGAACTTTTATTCATTACATAAAAATTGTTGGAAACTAACACACGTAGTTAATTCTGAGGCTACAACAAAACGTTGCTAAAAAGCTAGTTATAAAGTACATGAACATTCATTGCTTCGAAGTGTAATTTTTTGGACGAAATAAACTATTATGTAGAAAAATACGTAAGAAAGAATGAGACTGTATTATATTTTGTAGTATTTTAAGACCAAATAATTGTTGTGAATGTTTGACACACTTATTATTAACGTTTACCTCGATAGTGTAATCATGTCTAGTAGTAGTAGATCGGCGGTATTGACGGGTGAGGTAGAACCAAAAAATGTAACATCTGCACACCGAAGTCCAGTGGCCTGCTAGAATGTATGTATATGTAAATTTCATAAAAGAAAATGTGAAATGCGCCATGAGGCTATAGATTAGTAGTTAAAGAAATATGTATATTGAATAGTTTTTTTATATAATTTTATTATTATAAAAGGTTATAAAAGGTTTAGTAATAACTTTTATATAATTTTATTGTTCCAGTTATTCCAGTGTGCTACGGTCAGGCCCAAAACTAATGAGATTAAAATAACAACAGGCATTTTATACATAACCTCATAAAAACCAAGAAACCATCTTCTTTTATGATACCCAGTGACGGGACAAACAAGTCATGCGCCTAGTGGTAAGCGACACGCCTATCCATACTATTTGCAGTGTCACTCAGAACTTTAAATCGCAGATTTGAGAAGTCCCTTGTCTTATATAATTATATAACAATTTAGTAATGCTTGCTAACCAAGTACAAGAAACCAATGTTCATAAAAGTGGATCATCGTAAATAAACTAGTAAATAATAATAATGAATATCTTTCTTCGTACATAATTTGACTTACAAGTATGTGTCATATCAGGCCATACGCCTGCGATGGAGGGATTGTGCTCGTGCGACGCCATAACGGGTCCGTGATAATCGCAACGTGATAAAAAACTCATCGCAAGCGCATAACGGATTGCGCGATGCGCTTCGGCCGTCATCGCGATTGCGCCTGCGCTAACCACCACTCCATTATTTGAAAGTAATTGACTGAACCGCGTATGCTGAAAAATTAAGATCAACACGCGTTGAGCACAAACGCACACATGGCAATTTCTAATAGTTTCTTAGCAATCTCAACAGTAAAAACCTACTGTTTCATCATCATCATCCACAGCCTGATTTCAACCACTGTTGGGTATACATAGGGCGCACTGTAAGTTTTTTTAGTTTTCTTAGGCCACTTACATAAACAATATTTAAAAAGTAATTACAACATTTCAAAATGGAACTGTTTGGCTGTAGAATACAGTTTGTTTCATCTGCACCATGCACCATTTATAGCTATTTGCAGAATTCAAACGTGGTCGTGTGAATCTCAGTGACGAATTTCGTGATGGTCGCTCGTCCATTGCTGTGAACAACAAAAACATCGATGCTGTGCGCCGTATCATCAAAACAGAAAGGCATGTGACATATCATGAGACTCGGGCATCTTTAGGCCTAGGTATGAGTCAAATATAATCAATACTAAACAAACGTTTGGGTGTGAAAAGGCTGTGTTCTCAATGGATCCCACACAATTTGACTGAGGCTCAAAAAACAGATCGCGTCACTTGGTGCAATGCCATGCTTACTAGATTCAACGAAGGGGAGTCAAATTTGGTGTGGGACATAGTAACAGGTGATGAAATATGGATTTATGGTTACGATCCCAAAACACAGCAGCAATCGAGCGTACGGGTCTTTCGAGACGAGCCGAAACTAACCAAAGTGGCGCGCGTGCAAAGTGCCCCTAAGCGGATGATTGCTTCTTTTTTTAATAAAACTGAACACCTGGCTACTGTTGCTTTGAAGAATCATTGTACCGTGAATAGTGATTGGTACACGACCATTTGTTTGACGGAAGTTATTGACAAACTCCGTAAAAATAACCGTAAACGCCGTGTCATCTTGCACCACGATAATGCCAGTTCTCACACGGCCAGACAGACAAATGAATTTTTGAAGGTGAACTACGTTGACCTTATAAGCCATCCTGCTTACAGTCCCGACCTGGCACCTTGTGACATTTATTTGTTTCCAAAAATTAAGAACCAGTTACGCGGTCAACGATTTTCATCACCTGAAGAGGCTGTCGAAGAATATGAAAAATATGTTTCAGGGATTGTCACGGAAGAGTGGCATAAATGTTTTCAAAATTGGTTCATTCGTATGAAAAAGTGCATTAACGCTAACGGAGAATATTTTGAGAAACAATAAATTCATTTCTGACCATTTATAGTATTTTTTCTTATTCATTCCGGAAACGTATAGTGCGCCTCACGTACACACATCAAAAAAAGTTTGCGATCACTTCGAAAAACTGAAATCATTTTTGTTACTGTAGATTATATTATGATTTAAAAATTAAAAATAAATTAGAACAAAATTAAAATATTTAAAAATAAATTAGAACATAAAACAATGACCCCGTTCAATTGTTTTTTCATATAAAAAGGCTTTCAGTCCTAGCTTACGCTCATTCAGAAATCTGATTTAGTCAATTATAAGCGATTCAAGATATTTTTCGCGGAAAGTTGTGATTGAAAAAATGCCAAGAGGATTATCAGAGGTTTTACGAGCTAGAATAGTAACTTTGAGGGAAGAAGGGTACACCACAAGAGTAATAGCACGCAGACTTGCTATATCCCAATCCTGTGTCGTGGCTACGTTGCAGAGGTATCACGGAATGGGGAATTTAGCTGACCGACCCCGCAGCGGTCGCCCAACTGTTTTGACAGCTGCCCAAAAGCGCTATATTAGATTGCTGGCAGCCCGTGATCCAACAATCAACGCCACTAAAATAAAAGCAGAAGTCAGGGCCGCCTCTGGGCTTGAAGTTAGCACGCAGACCGTTCGCAATTGCTTGCACCAGGCTGGATTACGAGCACGGAGGTCTTGGCGAGCTCCGCTCAATTCCCGGCAACGTCAACAACGAAGATTGCAGTGGGTTAGACTTCGGCAAAATGAAGAAGGTGAGGACGAAAACATTTGGCAAAACTGTCTCTTCGTTGACGAATCCCGAATCAGCACTCATCCAGATAACCGACGTGTCCGTGTCTGGAGAAGACCAGGCGACCGTGAAAGACAAAGAACTGCCACTGGAACAGTTCAGCAAGGCGGAAAATCGGTGTCCTTTTGGGGTGGTATTATGATTGGAGCTAGAACGCCTTTGATTCCGTATCGGGGCTTCATGACAGCAGACATGTACAAAGCAGTTGCTATTGATGATATCGTCAGACCATTCCGAGTAAACCATGGGCACCAATTTGTACTGGTCGATGATAATGCGCCCGCACATCGAGCTCAACGAGTCAATGCTGCTCTTCAAGAATACTATATCACACGATTAGACTGGCCTGCCGGCTCGCCCGACTTAAACCCAATAGAGCACGCGTAGGATGCTCTTAAACGAGCAGTATGGAACCGTGAGCCACGTCCCCAAACAGTTCCAGAGCTCAGGGAAGCCGCTATTGAAGAATGGGATAGGTTACCCCAGGAAATGCTGGATAACTTGATCCTCAGCATGCCCAGGAGGATCTTCGCATGTATTCGAGCCAGGGGAGGAGTTATTTTATATTGAATTCACACCTTTTAATAATAAATTGTTGTTTAAGTTTAATTAAACAGTCTTTTTCTTTCTATGAAATTTCTATCACTATTACATTATGACTAATGGCTCAATTTTTTAAAATAAATAATAAAAAATAGTTTTATATTTTAATTTCAAACAGGGTATTCCTATTTAAAGAAAGCATACAACATAGATTTTTTCTTGATAAAGTTAAATTTAAAGAATTATAGGAGCTTATGCTATTGATCGCAAACTTTTTTTGATGTGTGTATACCTCCTGAAGTTTATGCCATAGATTTAGGCGGAGAGCCTGGAGATTTGCGCAACACACGTTTTTTCCTACCACAAACTCCAGCTCTCCAAAGTAATCTTTTAATATTAAATTATTGTTCCAAAATTTTGTACCTTAGTAGAAGTTAATCATAAACATTTTTGTATTTTTTTGGGTTAGGTGTTATTACCTAAGACAATTAGGTAAAAAGAGAAAACGTCCATACGTTTTAATACCATAAACACAACGGATTGCCGTCCTCAGCTAATGTGGCAAACACCTCAGAACCTGTTCAGTCTTTTCTTTATAAGTACATTTATAAAAGGCCCTTTGTAGCACTAACATACTCTTGCCGTGATTGATGCAGGGAGAAAGTCCAGCCTCCTTCCCATTAATGTTTTTTTAGTTCGACGTGTGACCGCGACACTGTGCTCTCACGACACTAATCTTAAGCCACTAATGGCAACCTCCTAGATTCACTAATGTATTAGAATATGTTCGTTTTACTAAACTGTTCAAAGTTTTTCTTTTTTTAGGGAGTCATAGAGGTAATCACCACAACTCTACGGTAGTTTACGATGTCATTTATCATTGAGCGACATTTTTCATTTGAAGCGAAACAGCACGAATCCACTATTATACAGTAATACGACAAGTACATCTGCTTTTTTTATGTATAAATTTTGCAAACGCACGCTACTGGTGACCTTGTTTCACGACACATACTTCTTTTATAAAACTGCTTAGTGTGCTTTATGGAAACGTGAAGGATCGAGCACTACCAGCAAATGATTCTGTCCCACTTGGTTACGAAATTACATAGTTGGGTATGTTAATTGTAGATTTATTTTAATGAATAGTTACCGATAAATTAAATAAATAAATTTATTTATAGGGTTTTTTTTTCACTTGTACAATAACGGCATATACAATGATAAGTAGAACAAAAATAAGAGTGTTACTCCTATTAAAACGTAACTACACAGCAAAAGAAATATGTCGAACAGAGGTGATCCGGTGTCGTAGAGTCGTTGCTACCAAGGTTTTTTTCGCGTCGATTATCGTTTTAATGCGGTCGTATCGTACGGTTTCTATTGAGCCGTTTTATTTTTTTTAAATTCATTATTTATGACTTAAACTGCCAGAGTCAATTGAAAAGGCAGGAAACGACCTCTGCACTAAATGTAATGTTGACTACACAACAGTATTTTCAAATATTAATATTATGTTTTTATTATTGGTCAAAGAAGTATCGGACTCTGTTTACCAAATATAAACAATGATGTTTTCATTGCAAATAGGAACTCAATTTATTAAAATAAGACTACATATACTACTGATAGCATGCATAATAAAACAGTTAATGTAAGAGATAAGATCCGATTAAGGAAATTATGATTCGCGCTTATTGACAGATTTCTTAGTTTGCTAAGTGACATCCAGGCCATTTACTGTGGGTGTAAATGCAGGATTTTCACCATTCCTTTGTCCGTGGCTAAGCAACGACATAGGGTACATCGCTAGTTGCAACAAGGTTGTTATATATGGCAGATGCACAATTCTAAATCGCGTACACATTCCACACTTTAGAATGATGCAGGATTAAGAAACCACAAAAGCGCTTGTTGGCCACAAGGTTTCGCTTTGGAATTTCATAGGAGCCCTTTTCAATCAAACAATGTCAATAGCATCATAAAAGAGTCATTGTTTGCCGACTTACTACCGATTATTTCTATTATATTTAGTATCATCGATGGGAGGCTATACGGCCAATAGAATAAATACGGGCATGTCACCTGATTATAAACTATTAGCATGTCGGACACGAGACTATAACCGTTGTAATTTATGGTCGAACTCGATGTTCCCGGTGAGCAGTTTATGATATTTTAACGACTTGACTGCTAAAAGCGATGTAGCTCCGTATCGGACATCGGCGCGATTCAATTGATACTTTATGGTCCTCTCACAGCGATAACGTCAAACTTGTTTGCAAAAACCTTTCATTACTTTCACTCCTCGTCTCAGAACTCATTGATGACTTCACGCTTTTACATGCTTTGTAATGTTTCAACGTTATTTTTAAGCCTTATGTAAATTGATGGTAGGAAACATAAATATTTAATGCCTACTAATTTTCGTAGAGGGGTGCCCCAAGGTCGCTGCTAGGGCCTTACAATTGCAAAGGGTGATTTATAAAGTAAACAGAGTGAAAAAGTACAGTAAACAGGGCGAATATTGCAACGACGTGTACTATATTTGCAGTAGATCGAGTGACGTGAAACTTAAACGATTCCAAGTAAAGAATACGACCAAACGTTGAAATTAATGTCATTTGGCGTTTAGTTGGTCTAAGACACCCTGTGGAATTGAATTCTAAGTTAAAGGACGTCGTAAAGGTGTAAGTGTGCGTCTGTCTGTAGGCTGGAGTAATCACAGGCTTCCTATGGATATGCAAATGTTTGAGGCCGGCACGCGACCTGTGCCGTTCAGCCCTTAACGACAACCATACGAAAGAGAGAGTTTGGTATTAGAAAATACCTGTGTATTTACTACAGACAGGCTAAAAACAAATTTTTCACGTAAACAAAGTTTCATTGTTCTTTATTTGCACCGTGGTAGTAATAAAACGCATACGCATAAATTTGCAAATTACGTACCCAGTATATATTTTCATATAAGGCAATAATACAATGTGTAATTAAATTACCTAAATATATATTGGAGCATCTCATTGGACATGATCGCGAAAATAGAGGATTTGCTAATAATAGTGCATGCTTCGTGATACCGTAATATAAAACACAGAGCCTATTGGTTTTTCCTCTTTAACGCTTAGTTTACACCGTCCAAAGGTTGACCAATAAGTAACACGGTATTCAGGAAAATCGTTTATATATGAAACATATTCATGAAGTACTGCCATGTTTAGTTCCACCATATATTGTTTTAATGTATGGTTATTCAATTTCACATAACGTTAGTGTTGGTGATAAATATATCACTGCTTCCATATTTAGTCAAAATTGTGTTTACTACTGGAGGTAAGTGATTTCATTCGTTGTGTTTAGGTTTCTTTTCCAGAAAGTTCCTTTACCCATAGACATCACAGGTAACGGCTTTTATACGTAGATATCTTGGCAAATAAGGAAGAAGTTTCGAGAAATGAAGCAATAGTTTTCTATGGGACTATTTATTGCACCTTATAATTAATACCGACAGATTTATCTTTAACTAGAGAGCTTCAATCCACACGCTGCGCTGGCCCGACTACACACATCTTCTAGAATATTGGGACCCGCTATATTTCCATTATCGTTCAAGCGGAAATTAGTCACTTCAACTGCACATGATTCGAACTTTATCGCAATTAATCTATAACTGCTATCTGGTCCTTTGAAATGCTTACGTATTCTTATATTCCTATGTGAATGGTGCACACTACAGGCACATGGGACTTGTTAACTTTATATCTCACGGTGACAGGCGCAGTGGCCGTGCTCCTCAGATCTTTGCAATATAAATCTCTGAGTGGCACTGCAGTTGTTTATAATAGACGTGTCGTTTACAACAAGCCATGCGGCTTGTTCATCCCTACTCTTGATATCATAAAAAAAAACTTGCGAGTGTTTGATAATATATTATATTATTATTCATTTATATCATATTGTGATATATAAAAACGAATATTTGTGCTAACAAATCAAAATGAGATGCCCATATACAGTAAGGAAACTTTCGCAGACGCTTTGACAAAATTATCTACTTTTGTTATTGTTGTCTTTCGCAAGAAAATGCTGAATAAACATTTTGAAGAACGTTAAGTGTGCAACATAAACTACTACGTTAGAAACGTAACGTGTCAAAGTTAATTTTTAATAATCTGTTATGAATTTCAAATAATATTATATTATTGCAAAATTTCATGCTATATATAGTATTA
This sequence comes from Hyposmocoma kahamanoa, assembly GCF_003589595.1. NCBI lineage: Eukaryota > Metazoa > Arthropoda > Insecta > Lepidoptera > Cosmopterigidae > Hyposmocoma > Hyposmocoma kahamanoa. The sequence continues at coordinate 19,391,776 of NW_020653200.1, read as the reverse complement.
TCACTATTTGACTTTACTTTTAAACCAATTTCTGTCACATCTACAATATCACGAAATCACTTTATAATATTCGCGTGTTTCAACGTAATAATATCCAATCTATATTTCTAAATATTCCAAATGCAAATAAATATTTTTCAGCGGTTTATGTAAACCATTTACTGACAACATAGTTCAATTTAAAAAAAATATTATCTTTTATATCATAAGAAAAATGACACTAGAAATCATCAAAATGAGTAAATACTACTACTCTTTCTTAAGGTAGGTTTCCGTAAAAATAATAAGTAAAAAACTCAAGGTGTTGTTCCTCTTCAATAGATATATGTTGTTAGTTATCATATTTATTATAACTATTTGAAACTTGCAACCTCAACCAAATAAACAGATTTAAACTTATTATATCGATTTAGTTGTCATGTTCCGCTTGCAGATAAACACGCATTAAATTAAATAAATCCATAAATTATACAGCTAGCTAATTATTCTAACGAGGAAGAAAATTTTAATTCAAGGAAAAAGTGCCCACGACACAGATTTTTGGATTGAGGGCAACAGTTAAGGATATTAATGGTAATAAATTTCGGCTAAGTGCTAAGATAAGTTTGAAATGTATATATAGCTTTACGTTAGGAACACAGGAAAAGGTGTTAGTATTTAAGTTGACTTTTTAAATTTTAAATATGTGAAATAATTTGTAAGTTATAAAATATTCCATTTATAGACCTCAATAAAATCTTTCCAACTTAACATGGATCAAACACGAAATTTAGAAATATCCATTTTTGAATGAAATATACATCATCATTTCATAGAGGAATTGACTAAAAGAACTACATCATTATATTAGAGGCAAGAGGCAGCAGATGGCTGAAACTTCTGAAAGCTGAAGGAGTCGCGAGCGTGACCTCCGCATTACAACGGCGGCGGCGCGGAGAGTTCAACGCACCTGTATCAACGCTCGCCGTTTGCCCAAATGCAGTACAATGATCTAGGCCAATGAGGTCTAACATTGGAAAAACCTGCATGTATTACTCTCCATTAATATGCACATTTATTACCGATCCACATTTCGAATTTCTAATCTGTCAAAATTTAACGTTGTACAAATTTATATTCGTTGGTTTTCTCTATTTAGTCAAAACATACATTTTATCATCCATAATTTCTCAAAATAAAAACGCCGAGCTTAAGTAACAAATAAATATTTCAAAAAGTTAAGATAAACAAGTTATAACCAATTTCCAAAAAACATATATATACTGGTGAACTAACAGATGTTAACCCTTGACCTTTCCTAAAACAAAGAAATCGAAGATCTGCGGAGACCGCTCCTGAAGCAGCATCCCTACGCAACCGCAAAGCAGCGCTATGCAAAAATTAGAAGGCTAACCTGTTCTTTCCGTGGCCGATCTTGTAGAGCTCGACGTGCTTGAACTGGGCGTAGGTGGCCATTGTAGTCGCAAAACACGAAGATGTTAGTTAACACTCGATAGCGGGAGCGGACCGGCTCGGGGATGAGCTTAATGTACGAGCGTTACGACAGTCGTCAGCTGACTGAGCGCGCGCGAGCAAGAACCCTCGCTTAAGTCGATGCGGCCACCCTCCGCCCGCGCGTCAAAACTGAACCGCGCGTGCGCTGTCGCTTCCGCGCCTCTTGTTTTGTTTTTTTTACTTCGAGTACTTGGTTACTCCTGTTTCCCTACAGATGTTCCCTACCAGAGGGCTAGCGTCAACAGATGGGCTATAAACAAGTTAAAATCTATAAACATTGCCTTAAGAAAAGGGGTTTAAAATAAGGCTTAAAAGTGTTTTATATACAATTTACACACTTCACTTGAATCAATTGTTCGTTTGTTAGAAATTTGCGTAATAAACTCGTTGACGCACACAGAACAGAAACCGCTACTGTTAACTGTAGCAAATGGAGATAACTAGGAGTCACGTAGAGAACGAATGCGTAGCGAGAGAACAAAAAGTTTTTCATTTGTTTATACTGAATTCAACGGTTTCCATCTGATAATAAGGACAAATCTGGATGTTTACTTACACTTAATCACAGGGTGTCCACTTAAGCAGCAAACCGTAGACACACTAAAGTTAGCAGACGAAGACGCCGTCCGGCCATCCGACTCCGACGCGGTGAACGTCAAACAATCCACAACTTCCCTGTTTCAACATCGACCCATTACAACATTTGATTCAAGTTTCTTCTTTACACTAGAAAAACGCGGCTTCGTTTGTTCAATTATTACTTATTGCTCTCTAATTTGTTAAACCATGGCTCTCACTACCTGTTTAGCGTCTCATAAATAGCTTTACGCGAAAACTGTTCAATATCAATATGAAATGCATTTTTGTAGACATAGTGACTTCCGATGTGATTTCTTGACATTTTGTGTTTGCTGCACTCAATAACAGTTGCGCAACTTACAAGATTCTAGTTTTGTCTGACACTAATTTATTTATATATATTAATACAAAAATAAAAAACTAATTTTCCTTCTCACTTATGTGTAACATTCATTTATTGCTTGCTGAAATTTCGTAATAATTCAATCGTGCATCTGTGTATTTTAAAATACATTATATAGATGCTCGTATTGAATGAAAGTGTGGATTATGAAAAATTTACATACGGTTTTCCTGAAATTAATGAAACGAGGGTAGGTAGTTTGTAACCAATCACTTGCAGGCAGAGCATTTCGCCGCCAAGTAACTACCGTTGTTTCGTAAACATAAATTCTGGTATGAAAAGCAAGTTTATTTATATTGCATCTCGGAAGTCGGCCTCTTCACTCGGAAATACGTTTACAAATCTGAAAACGCCCTTTCGTCTCTAGTTGGTTTGCTTTCACAGAAATGGCTGTTTACTTCTGGCTTCCTGCGTCTTAAAGATATCGCCCGCTAACTCGCTTACGTGGAGCAGTTAAATTTAAACATTTTTAATTTACGTGCAGATCTAATTAAATTGTAAAAGAACAGTACACATCTTCACAATTGCAAATAATGAGTAATTAGGTAGTCGCTTTTTTGCTGGGCCTAATGTCATAAATTATTCGACGTTTGTTCCGCACACCGCAATTGTATGCATTTTAACGGCCATTAAAAGCGTCTATCTAGCTAAAATAATTAAAAGCATTGCGAAAGAAAAGCTATGTTCAGTTACGAAACTATTGTATTTATGACCGTCTGTAAATGCACTAGGTTTCTACGTTTTAGCAGCGTGCGAAAATCATAAGGAAGGGGATTTTAATAGAGGTGCTAAATGCAGGGAACAAGTAGCCTAGTCAATAGCAAGTGGCGGTGACCACATTTTGTGTAGTGGTAGTGTTACGTCTATGCGCCTCGTATATTTCCCACGCAAATGGTAGGGCGACGATATCGCAACGCGTGCGCATGATCCATAATCACGAGAGTTAAGGGCCATGCGGCAGCTACATACTGTCCCAAAGTGTTCAAAAAAGCAAATAATACTTTGTAATTGAACTACGTCCCAATGTCACCACTGCATGTGTTGCTGCTGTTTCTATACTTGTATAATGGACCAAAAGCTGCTAATCTTTCTATAAATTTATATAACGTTATTGATGTTACCCTTCGTACCCTGCATATTCTACATTTTGGCGTCGATTCATGACAGTGTCTTTTTATTGATCTATTATCGTTTTGGTATTGCGAGTCTTATATATATGTACATTATCGCAACTTGTTATGTGAACTCCGTAAAAACATTTTATATGATCTTTTTCACTCATGCTTAGCGTACGACCCACATTCGTGCATTCCGCTACAGCTGTTCGAAGTTCGTGCCTACTGATGAAATTTTGTCTATAAATTGTTCATGAGTTAGTTACAAAGGTCCATAATTCTATTTCATAACAAAAGAACATACACCACAATTGAATGCTGATAAGTAATAACATGTCAACCAATATAACTATAGTTTTGCGAAAATAACACAAATATTTTTTCATTGTTTTTTGATAGTTTGTTCTAAAATTTACTTATAAAATGAAAACTTTTGCTGCTGTCACCTTAGGAATTATGAATTGTTGTGATTTATTACTATAATTCCCCAAGAACAATAACAATCATAACAAGCACGACAGCAAAAGTTTTCATTTTACAAGTAAATTTTAGTACCGTCAAAAACAACGTAATAAATATTAAGTGACATTTTCGCAAAACTATGGTCAAGTTGGTTGATATGTTATTGCTTATCAGCGTCAAATTTCATTACTTAATATCAAGTATTCACATTTTCTAACAAAACTCCATTGTGCACGCCAATGGACACAAGTGATGCTTTTAACATTTCAATCTGCACTAAAAGGACTTTTGAAACGACAAGCAAGAATTAGCATTCCGCCAAGATCCGTCGAGATTTCCGGCAACACTTGCAATTTGAGGCTAACCACCTGTGAACTCGTGTTCTTTGATTCACAACTGCATAAGTGAACACGCTACCCTAAGGCTCCATAAGAAGTAGAATAGATTATTAATCATCGCAAGTCAAATATTTTGTAAACTGACGACTTTGAACAAAACCTATTCATGCCCCATGTCCTTTATAGAACTTTACGATGGGATCAATGGTTAGGAAAAGTATTTTAATAAATACTTTATTATTATTGAAGTCGTTGATTTGTGAACAATCTAATTAAAGAAAAAAGGTGGCTTTGAAATTTAACGATAATAGGTTCGTGTGTATACATTTTAATTCTTGTGTGGCAAGTGTCCATTACACAAGCCATTAATGGTAGAGTTACGCATTCACCTGCCGTCACGTTGTCAGGCTTGTCATCGTACATCTCACAAACGTATTATCCATTAAGGAGAAACTTTTTCTCGCTATTTTTTCCAGATAAGTTATGTGTACATAATGTATAGTAGGTATCGCCATTTGTAAACTGCTACGAAATTAGCTTTTAAACGAAATGTCAAATCATCACTAAGCAGCAATTTACGCTGTTGTGATAGACATCCATGTGCATTTTCTACGTTGAAGACGTCTAGAAATTTTAAAGTGAAACTTGAACTCGAGACCGAGACAAGTATTATTGTTATGCATTGAATTCCCAGTACTAAAGTATGAAATCGTAATAATAATCGAAATACTCCCAGAATGAAATCGGAAAGACTTGATACGATAGAGGTGGCAATGGCAGCGCCACTCCAGCAAACTGACAACTTGCTTAACGTCTCGTCCCCATGACAATGCTGTACCTCCCGACAGACGAGCAACAGCGACGTCTTGACAGGAGTAGGTACCATTTTTACGTACAAGAGAAACAATGGCGATGTTTGAATAGGACTCTCTCTGATTCAATCAATAATGTCCGACTGCTATGTATTCTTTGTAATGTTCACTTTACGACGCCGCAGCGGCGAGAACTTGACACATGATGAGGCCCTTTATAAATTTTTAATTACTTATATACAGATAGAAATGATTAAATGCAAAACAATTATTGCTAAAATTTATATTGACTTTTCATAAAATCGTAAAGAAGCTGAATTTGTACTTACAATATTTTAAAGAAAATGTTAGTAATACCTAAAAACACGCTGCTTAACTTATTACAACAGTTTTTAGAAAACTTTTTTCTATATAGTACTCAGTAGGGTTAGCCAGAAAGCTGCGGTTGTATTCTGATAGACTTGCATTTCAAAATACTATCACCCTTGCAAAGAAAGGAGAACTATTAGATTTAATATTTCTATTTATTACATTTAATATTTCTATGTAAAATTTTGCGTTCGAACATAGACTGTCCAGAACTGCTCGCCAAATTTAACTTCAAAATTCTCTCAAGATACCTGCAAGACTGTTCTGGACTTTAATTCCAGTGTCACAAGGATTTGTAGGATACTAGACTATAATAATCATAATCAGCACAGTCAGGTTAGCGTCATATTTTGGCAGTCGTTACACAAATTTCCTAATGGTATTATTATCTTAAACCTGAATTTATTTTTACTAAATATTGTTTTTCCTATTTAGTGTGGGACTATTCATGACCATTGCTCACTTGTTTTTAGTGTTTGTTTGTATTACTTTTACCGATACTTCTTTAAAATTAAGTTACTGTTTTTAAGTTCAATTTTATGTACCTATGTTTACGTTGTTTTCCAAGCTATATTCACTCATAATTAGTTGCGCAATTAGATAAGATCTTCAGCACATTTAATTTATCGTCGTCTTAGAGTACATACATCGTATGTGATTTCTATGTAATTTTTCAGGACGAATATAAAAATGTGGTGTAAAATGTAGTAAACGCAATAATGTTTGTAGTTAGCAATTTAATGAGTTAAATTATACCTCTTTCAGATACCATATTACTTTAATAATGTATTTGAACTATTTGAGTCATGTTTTTCTTCAACAAAAATCAGTAAAAACGAACTATGTGAGAACGCGTATGCGAGGTTTTCACTCTAAGGCAAAACGTTATAGTACCTATGTGACAATGTAATAACTGTAAGTGAATGAATGAACTAAAAAAATACTTTTTACAAAACATTAGAACATATTCAAGTTTTTGTTGTACAGCTAACAGCACATCAAGCTACACACTTTTGTTCGAATGTCGCCTCCAGATCAACAGAATAAGATTTGTCAAAGTTCAGCTTGATATGCTACCGTCCGTATCATGTGACACATTCTAGACCTGTATTTGGTAGTAAGTTGTTCGGTTACGCCTCCCGCATGCTGTTATTTATAAAAATAATTTTGGTGGTGGGGACTTACTTTTGCTACTCCACAGAGTTATTACCGTTTAGAGCGATCAATTTTTTTTTTTACTAAAGTAACATCTGATAAATTATTAAAAGTCATGGAATATAAGTCGTTATTTATGTTGTTAGTATTGTCTATATATATATTGTGTATAGTATTGTGTAGAAAAAAATGTCAAATACCCTATATATCTATGTATTTATCAATATTTAAAAAAATGTCATTCGGGAATTTATGAAGAAAAAAGGTTCCCTTTACACGATAATTTTGGAGATAAAGAAAAATGAAAATAATTTACAGATAAATTAATTATATACCATTCATCCATCACACATCCAGGCGCAGGCCCAAGTAACTATTGTCTAACAAATCGACCAATCAACAGTTTCGTGTAGGGTAAGTAGGTGCACTAGAAAAAAAAATTCGATAACATTCTAGAATAGTGATCTATCACAAAAGCACCGAATTCATCAGGAAGATATATGAAATAAATTGACACGCGTCTGCTACGCAAAGTCGACGAATCCTAATGATGTTAAATGATTGTTTTAACAAATGAAAAGCCCGGTGTCGGTTCACAATAAAATTTCAATTTTTCTGAATCAAACTCGGTAACAAGTGAAAAAAAAAACTATTTTAGATTGGACCTATTCTTGAAAACCAGAATATTATTGTATCAACAAAAAACTTTGTGACTGAGAGCCGAGAGAGGTGTTTTTTGAGGTAAAGTTTTTTATTGTCAATCCTAACTTTGTCGTTGCAACAAAATTTCCATATCGATGAGAATACTAAACCAGCTGTCAGATTGGTCATGTTAGCCAATTCCACATAATTCCACTATATGTGTATGATACAACTTCACCTCATAGGTACAATCAAAATTTGGTGAGAGTACAGGAAATCAACAAAAAAGGATCAATGTGATTTAGTAGATTTTTATGGCTTCACAAAAAAGATATGCATGATCAAACTTTGTCGTGTTTGGAAATTTGTTCTTTGTTGAATTCCAAAAAACATAATTATGACAATATATAAATTCTACGACCTCGATGGCGCAACGGTTTGCATTGTGACCTCTGAATAAGAAAGTTCTGGGTTCGATTCCCGGTAGGATCAATTTGAGAAGTTAACTTTTCTAAATTGGTTCCGGTTTGCGTGTTCTGGGTGTGAATTCGGTTGCTCTGGTATTAAGATTGCTGTGGTTATACAGCGTGTTATTATTACTACATACACACATGACAACTAACTTAGTATTATCTCAAAAAAAGAAATATGTATATATAAGTCCCGTGTGCCTGTAATCTCACCAGCATCCTTACCTTTCAAAACCGGAACGCAAAGCTGATAATAATACTGCATGGCGGCAGAAATAGGTAAGGTGGCAGTATTTCCCTGGGCGAACTCTTTCTCTAGGAGCTCTACTGCTAAATGTATATGATTTCATTTCAACGTGACAGCATGCCCTGTCACATTGAAATTAAAACATATAATACGAATGACATATCGACATATAACGCAATTTTTGAGATAAAATATAATGCAATTTTTGAGATAACAACTAACATGGGTTTATTTGTTGTAAAACGATTTCATCGATTAATCCGTGACAGATTTATGTAACCGAATTCAAACAGATACAAATTGTTCGATTACAGTCCGGACAATATCAAAGTGTGACGGCGTGAAAGGTAGTTATAACTACGATCACAATTAAGACGAAGACAATCTTCACTTTTACAGTTAACGCTCACTATAGTAATTTAATGCCTTTTCATGGCTCAAATTAATGTTATGTTGTCATAAAAAAATAACTATTGTTGTTGATTAAGAAAAGTTATTGCAAAAGTTTACTATTATTCAAGCACATCAGTGAATGTTCAGAAACGTCAAAACAGTCCCTCAAATATTTTTGAAATTATGTTTATATACAGTCAAGGCGGTATTTTAAATTTTACGCTCTTCACGTCGTACCGCCGGGAATTTGAAACAATTTTATTTTGATTTTATGTCATAAATTCTTTCATAACAACATAACGAACAATAGTATTTTCACGATGCCGATATTGCCCGTACATTTCACTACAATCGAAAGTTCATATTCAATTCGCTCTCTAGTGAAATTTTCATCTTTGCAAAATTGCCATTTCCCGGCAGCACTCGCCGCCGCCGACCAACCGCGAAACCGCAGCGTCGCAAGCGATTGTCAGATAGATGTTAAAAACTGAGTGGTAATGACCTAACTATACTGTTGCGGTCACCATAAATATCTTTATGTTATTGTCTCCGATTTATTATTGTTATCAAATAACGCTTATAAACTGAAAGTTACTTTATATGTAGTAACTATATGGTCATTACCACTGTAGTGTAGTCGAAGTCATTGGAAGAGCGGTCTTTCAGTCACACATTTTTAGTAGCAGTAGAGCTCCTTGTGAAAGAGTGTAGGCAGTACTGCCACCTTATCTATTTCTGCCGCCAAGCAGTAATGTCAGCATTACTGTGTTGCGGTTTTGAAGGGTAAGAGTGCCGGTGAAATTAGAGGCACATGGGACTTGTCAACTTATGCCTCAGGGTGACTGGCGCAGTGGCAGTGCCCCTCAGATCTTTGCGATTTAAAGCTCTGAGGACACTGCAATTGTTATGGACATGCGTGTAGCTTACTATTATATATATATTAGGCGCACGACTTGTTCGTCCCGTCACTTGATATTATACTTTCAAAAATGTACTAGAGTTAATAGCCAAAACTAGTCATCTTTTGCGTTGCAGTAACACAGTCGTTCATTAACAGATCATGATCAAGTTAAATTACTGCTATTATCATGCGATTGGCAATTATTTATCATTAAGATATCCTCCGCATTACTGAGGCTCATTCTCAGTAATTCTCGCAAATAATCTAAGAAATCCTAGCAAATCAGATGCGATTAGCTCACAAAAAAATGTCAAACCAAAATTACAGGTTAAGAACGAAACCTCCACTTAAACCGTCATTACAGCTTAGTGCGTAGATAGATATCTGTATATAACAGTACCTAACAGGCACAGTATCTTAGGTCGGTACCGCATTTGATCACTTACGTAGTTGAAAAGTATAACCAGTAATTTCAGCACGTTCATTAATCCTTTTTCTTCGTATAAATTTCAAGCAAATCATCTTTTTTCGTCCTGTACATATGAAGCAAAAATTCTAAAATTGTTTGGATATACATAGAAATTTTAGACCTCGTACCGAACAAAGCACCGACCTCTAATACTCTGGAATTGCTAGTTCGATTGCAGAAATTCCTTAATATAAATACACGATGTGAATTATGACGTGATAAATAAAAATAGAAAACGTGATAAATAAAATTATGATCTTACGAAGTAAACGTCTGTAAAATAATGAAAGTAACAAAAGCCGTAAATAGTAGACGATTATTATCTCGGCAATTACAAGGGCGTATCGCGTAAAGAGGCGCGCGCACATTCCACTCGCACGGTTTTCTTTGGAACAGATAATTACGCCGAAGCCCTAAAATTACAGGATTATTAGCTTATTCAACTTAGGTTGCATCAATTAAATTATTATTACTAATGATATGTTTAAAAATAAAAATAACAAAATGAAAATGTATTTCTATGAACATTACGTATGTCACTTATCAGAGTCGCTGTAATTGGGATGTCATATACAGATATTCAACATAAAAAGTTAGGTTTTTGTTCTGCATTTTGATTTTACCGAAAAGTTAATATAATTTTGTAATTATGTCCCTAACTAATAAGTAAATTATACGTATAAACACAATGTTATTAATCTATAATCTTCAGTGCACTTAACCACAAATACAGTCTTTCGAATTCCTTTCTAAAGTGCTTTCTTAAGTTAATTAATGCTGTTAGTCGATTCCTAGTCTCACTCGCCTACTACGCTCCATCACATCAGCATCTAAAACCACAGCTGGACGGGAGAGTTCGCCATATCCCGTATAGAAGGTTTGGCAATCACAACAAAACTCCAATGTAGTAATACCCAACACGCATTGCTTCTACACGTTTCTTAAAATTACTTGCTTTCTACGACACCTTTGGGGCGTTAAGAACATTCGTATACGAGAACGAAACAGCAATGGCTGGCACATTACATAATTATCATTAGCTATTACGGAGAAACTCCAACTGCTACCTGAACTTTTAAATTGCAAATCAATATACGAGTACATGAGGCAAACATAGCAAATAACATTTGCCCAAGAAACTGTTGTGGGTTAGGCACTTACGGATAATATTTAGCAGCTACAAAAGCAACTAATAATTAATAAATTCATATAACTAACTTTTTATCACCGTGAAATATCACCTGTCACAATCAACGTGAATATGGTTACTCATACATATGGCGGCAATTTGTTAGCGATTTGTACTTACATTGTAAATTAGGATGCACCTCACTTGTGTGATAATCAAATAAACATTGATAATTATATAGAAAAATTATTTTAAAATATATTACTCTCATTTAATATAATTTTCTAAACTAAAAATACATTTACTATAACTTAATTTCACATAATTATCATTATTATGAATACAAAGATCGAAAACAGAAAAATTTCATCGACCCGGTAGGACTTGAACCACGTCCTTGCTGCACTGTAGCATTGGTCTAACCATCCGAGACACGGATCTTTGCATAATCATAACAAAACTAGTGGAGTTATTTCAAAAAATCTCAATAAATTCATATAATTCTCGTTTGATAATAATATTCACATTTAATGAGAACATTTTACATAAAGTTCTTTTTATATAACAATTTTATATATTGTCATTTCAGATAATTTTACGAGGTATTTACCTTTACCTGTAATGTGCACATTATCTCCTTTAATAGGACAGGTTAGGTTTGTAAATGAAAAAAGCTGTACAACACGAGCAAGCGAACGAACGTGCCGCAGCAGCGGCCGGCGTATGCCAGAGCCGAATTTATTTGCGTTTCCGAGTAGGTTTTAGGTCAAATTTATTTCAGTTTAATAATATATTTAGCTATACTAAGCCGACCCCACCAAGCGTAGTATAAGGACAGGAAGAAGAAGAATATATTTTATATGAGGTTTATAACTTATAATTGTTAATTTTTTAGAATACTGACGGGACGAACAAGTCGTGTGCGTGGTGGTAAGCAACCCGCCTGTCCATAACAGTTGCAGTACCACTGTCAGCTTTAAACCACAAAGATCTGAGGGGCACTGCCAATGCGCCCGACACCCTGAGACATTTAAGTTGATAAGTCACATGTGCCTGTAATTTCACCTGCATCCTTACCCTTCGACACTGGAACGCAGTAATTAAGTTAATGTTAATGATTGTTATCAAAAACGAAATTATAGAATGTAAATTTATATTAAACCGTTAAATACCGTTATACTAAGTGAATTGTTATATGAAAAAAAAACTATATTAAATGAACGTTAGGTTAAAATATTTATTAATATACATTACATAACCTGTAAATTAATGTACGCGTGGGTAATAACTACTTATTACCCATAAAATCCTACGATTTTCTCATTAAAAGTATGTACTATGGTATTTACGTGTCTAGACTTAGCACTATCGGTAGAAAATACTTCCCTTCCTATAACAGTTTTCTTTGAAATACTTCATTCTGGTACTATAACTAGGTATCATTTTGGTTTTCATCACCAGTGGATTATATATTGAACTTTGAAACGAAAATTTCCTTCGTTAGTGACTGAGCGTAATGAATTCCCCATGAGTTGATGATATTTTGTTGAACACACCTGCCAGCCCACCAAAGCTTTGCATGGTGCGTTTTGCGTAACAATCAAAACATAACTCATAATCGTAACTCAGTTGGGAACGGTTGTAGTGTACTATGCAATTATTATCTAAGCTTCGCATTGTGTTAGCCAAATCCGAATCGAAGGCTTATTTTATGTTAATACTTGGTTGTGCAACAAAGTATGCGCCAACCTGGAAGCTGTGTACTTTCCAGATTTGAATTGTAAAGTTAGCTTAAAATCATCTTTGAGGGTATCAATTTCAAGATTACTGTGCTATTTTAAAGAAGACTGGGATGCCTATAGATTTCACGTTTGAAATAGTTAAGTAGCCTTTGTATTTTTCGTTTAAAGATTTAAGATCATATCGGGGGTAATTTTAGCTCATCAAGTTTAGTCACAATTTAGAATCTATTAGTTCTTGCAAGTCTGAAATTATTCTCACAGGAAAATCGAGATGTGAACGGAAACAATTTGTCGTACGGTACTTCTCGGCGTGTTGGGTAGGAGCGAACACGGCAACTGTCGTCGGCCTAAATACGAAGAAAGGAACATTAATAAACGGCGGCGATACAAATTAGCACCAATAATCAAACCTAACAAGGGGCCGCAATCAGTACGAACACCCGCCACTTTCAGTGCACATTTCACCTTACCACATTTTGTACCTCAATTGACGGTAAAACTGAGTCTTTGCTTTTAATATGGTATAGTGTGATTTCGAAAAGTTTGCGAAACTTTTAAGAGGTGATTTTACCCAATATCAAGCTTACTAAAAATTCCTAAACATCACGTAAAGACGAGTGAAATCCCCCCTTAAAAACTATCGTGCATTTTTCTCCTGTAATGGGAACTGTGCTATAAATCCTCAAGGTACACATTAGCTCGTAGTTTATAAAGTAGGCTCAATGCGATTTAGGTACAACATCTTGGTCTTCAACTTCATTCTTCACAATACCAATTCCTTCAAAGATAAAGACAATTTTGTTCTCTATTTCTTTCAAAATGATCTACTAATGCGAGGCCGGATACTAACTACTAAGTGGCGAAACTGCAAACTTGTGCTACTTACTTGTAGAGCTTGCATATAGAGATTATTAGAATACTGTGAGGGATATGCGAACCACTGACAACGTAAATAGTTGATATACATGAGAAACAAATAATAAACTACACGGAATTGCGTTTTTGATGCGTTATAGTAAATTTTAAATTATCTTTCGAGAAATTATCAATTCTGTACAAGACGGACGCGTAAATTCAACGTTTTACAATAGATTGACAAATGTCTTTATTATACAAATATATAATTCGTTTCAATTCTTTTGTATGCTGCTCCAAAAAAGTTACATTAGAACATACAATAAGAATAATGGAAATTAGAAAAATCAGAACACAAAATGGAATAAAACTTATTCTTATTATCATTGAAATTAGATTCGTATTGTTTTGATATTCTTTCTCATTGGGCAAAAGCCTTCTCATTGGCAGATTACCAAGAACAATAATTGATAAAAAAAAAACTTAAAGACTTTTACAATAATTAAGTTACAGAAACAACAAGAATTTTTCAGATTCATTTCGTATACGCTCCGATGAGAAAAACTACGTTTCATTTATGCACAGTTAATGTCAAACACATTACACCTTTAACTTTCGTTGCAATCAACTGGCACGCGATTACAATCTTTTTTTGCGGTTAATAAACAAAATGATAAGAAGCGAGAAGCGACAGTCACTGTATAAGCGGGCTGACAGGCTGTAATTTGGCAAAGTTACCATTGCATCTGCTTCACTGAATTGTTCTACGTTCATGCCATCCATACATTGATTTTCCTGTGTACATGGAATTGGTTTTATATCCTGCTGATAATATTTATAGCAGATGAATTATGAGCTGGAGCGTACAAGATAACAGCAGCTTAGAGATAGTGCTCACAACGAATGGTTAGAATACACGCGACTTACGCCTACCCGAAATCTCTGGTACAAGTAGGCATTGCATGATAAGAACAAACTTTATAGAACAAATATACACTATTGAAAACTACTTTATCCTCAAAAAAATTATGAGTACTACAAGAACAAAAACAATCTACGTCATCATCTATGCAAGGAAACTTAGGCAGTTCGTCCCCGTCAACTCGGCGACAAGCAAATTCAATTCAAATGTGTTTTCAAAGCGTCGCGGTGTGACTCGACATTTATGCAGCGCTCATTAGCCGATGAAAGTAAAGCAAAATCTTGCCAACGTGCACGTACTAAAGCATAACACCGCAACTTTTTAACTTGATCCTCTGTTCTGTCTGCTTTCCATTAGAAACCGATTTATATAAAGAAGAAAATGTTGCAACGCAAAAGCTCTAACTAAAATAGTGAAGGTGTAGTAAATTTTTAAGCTTGGAGACGAAAAGGTGAACAGGTTTTCGTAACTAAAGCCACTTTAGCTCATTTGCTTGTGACGTAAAAATATGAACGAAAAAACAAGGATATATCGTATACGTGCTAACCAACATCTCTCTTCATATTATAGTCTATGTTGCCTTCCTTGCCATACCATAAACAACGCATTTACGTTTTGATAACTTAGATAGGGAATGAAACTATGTTTACGGATTTAAATCATTTCCTATGTGTAAGAATCGCGAAAACCTAAGACCGCAATAACTTTCGACATATTAAAGTCGTTTTTTTTTAAATACGCATATTACGTTGACTTTGCTTAACAATAAAACTGAGACTAAATAAGATATAAAAAAAACCGCTAAGAGGTGGTTGTAGATCTCGTTTTGCTGATTCCAGGTATGTTACACTTAATAACTCAATTTCGCTAAAAATGTCGATTTTTTTGTACAATAAGGCAAAATCAAAATACTTTGATTTAAACTTTCCCGATTTTCTCACATTATTTGATTTTTAATTCGGGACTTAATCACGTATAAAATATATTTTAATTACCTCGACGTTTGTCGAAGGGAAACGTCTCTTTCTTCGAATTCTTATACGCGATTAAGTCCCGAATCAAAAATCTAAATAAAAAACAAAATAGTTTTACAAATTCGTCACATTTAATGTCTAGAATGAAATGCTACTAGTAGCGCAAATAGAAATTAAAACTGGACAATCGTCAAACAGACTAAAAAAGTACATAACAACGCCATTCGGCAATTATCACTCGAGTATTTACAGTCTATTTAACTCAGTCGGAGCCGAAAAGAAAGTTACATGCTGCGTTAAACAGGAAAATTCGCCCAAATTACAGTTTAGTGCCGTTTTAGTCTGATTGCACGGATTCATCAGAAGCCGCATTGGGGACGCAGCCATGACACTGCTACTGTCCAATGACAATGACGGCGATATGCTCGGGAAAAGTGAAATCTGACAGTGTACAGTGTGTACAATCGATTGTAGTGCCTTTTTACATAGTGAAATAATTACCATCTTGTAATTAATCAAAATTAAGAAGCTGATAAATTATTTTAATATTTATTTTTGTACCATTGATCTGAATACTGAAAATTAAGCTTATAAACTGTACGAGGCAGTGGGTAGAGAAATAACCTAAAAGACATTTTAAGACATACAGCGATTTTTCAATACGTAGGAAATAATCATGAGGAAATGTGAGACCTTTAAAATCAATATCCAAAACCATAACACGGCCACAATATCACTATTTCGCAAATCCCTATAGTAGGTCCTTCAATACTGCATCAATATTAGTCGAATGGTGTTCCGGAGCTAACGGTTCGTGAAATGCCCCGAAATGACAGTTAATGACAAACGGCCAGATTAAAAAGTAATGACGAAATTGGCGGTCGTCATTGCAAATGACTGTGGACGTGCTCTATTGTGTTGAATTTTAACACTAACCAGGTATCACGTTTTATTAAAAAAATGCTTTTCATAAACGGTATAATAATGAGACGGTGCGGCGACCCACTTCGCGGCAAAATTGTAGCCACTTTCAAATGTTATGTGTACTGTACGATATATTTTATTTAAACAACGTTTAAGCGATATTGCTGTTATCTTTATTAATAACCTTTTGATATTGCTTTAAGAACATTTGATTCATAAGTTTAATTATTTATTGCCTAACAGTTCGCAGAAATGTATAAGGCTTCTCGAAAACTTATTCACTACAATCTCACCGTTTCGGTGGGTGACAAAGATTTGGTTGTAGTCGTATACAATGGAAACTAACACGAATAAAGTAACTTAGTACCTAAATATACGTAATGTCACGTTTAAGAACAGTGACAGCGGTATTAATCGAAATCAGTTCAAGAAACAATTTATTCTTCAATCTTTTCACAATATTTCTAAAATATACGTAGCAGATAAAAGCTTACGTTTAAAAAAATACCTAAAAACGAATTTTTGTTCAAAATTCTTGCATAATTATCAAATACAAAAAAAAAAAAAACAAATGGAGAAATCTTGTAAACAAAAAAGTAAAGCAAATTAGAATTTGCAAAATGAAACAAAGGTCCAACAGTGCGGTAGCGACAGCGGTGCAAACGCAGCTTTCACTGCTCCTCCATTAATCAATTCGCGTTAATCTAAACGAGAATAAAGCTTTAATTGACCCCTCTGCTATTTCATACTTTATTATTCTCAATACTATATTTGTAGTTGATTAATCTTACAAACAATCATATACATTATAATAATTTAATAGTCTATTGATATATAGTCGCCAAAAAAGAATTTCATCTCACGATATCTAATTGATTGATCACAATATTTAATTGAATTAGCCTACAAATCCTAACGAATAAGGATTAAATAACTTTTTATTTAATGATTCATATGGTGGCCCTAAATAATATTATCATCATCATCACCATCAGCTTACACGCATCCACTGCCAGACATAAGCCTCTCCCTGAGCACGCCAGCTATCCTGCTCCTGCGCCGCCTGCATCCTACCGCAAAATAATTTTAAAATTATTTTTGGAAATTGCCCCTTATATCATCAACAATAATTCTGAAGATTATGAACTAACAGTTTGTACCGCGTAACTCGTGACTGAGTGATCTTTTCGCTTTAAAATACTTTTAAGTGTACCTCTCGATAAATAGTAGGTAAGCAAGTGAAACCGATAATAGTTTTACACTTGTGGCGAATGACTTATTACGCATTAATTGCCCGTAACATGGCTATCGATCGCTGATTAATGTGCGTGCACAGCCTAAAGGCACTTATTCTGGATAACGCGCATATAAATTTTAATATTTTGGAATTTCTCTTCCATTACGGATATAATAGCCTCCACAAAGCACTAGAATAGGATCGTAAGAAGCATTATAAAATAGCAATAAAAGCTTCTGTTGAAGATTAAAGCTTTACTTAAAGCTTCCTTGTATGAATTTCTCATGCTTTATGAGAAAAACTTAAGAAACTTGTCACATTGGACCTGTGTCTAAAAAGGTAGAAGTTTACATTTTGAATTGATATTCAATTATTTTTATGTGAAATTACTTCACTAGTTTGTTGTAATTATTATTAAAGGTAAAAGTTACTAATAGATTCAAAAATAGATTTAAGAAATTGTGGAAAGTAAAAAGAGCAAGTATGGCATCATCTCCAACGGTCTGGTCAATATTATCAAAATTGTTTGTAGGGCCGAAGGAAATGGAGGATCTATGATGTTTGGAGGAAATGGAGGATGCTTACAAACATAGTCTGATCAAAGGTTTACTTTGCAGCCTCGCAACATACCACTAATGGCAGCCCAGAGCCGCACAGTATTAGCTGCGACAGTTGCAGTGCGACACATTATAAATATTATGTGAACTCATGTCGACCACACGTTCAACATTTCTGGAACACAAGTCTACAATCTCTCTATTTCTGACGATCGAAATGTTTTGATTTTCATTTCTAGTTGAAATACAATCTTAATTTGCCCGAAGTAATCTTGACAATCAAATTAATGAATCAGAATAGCAGTTATAACGGCGATGTCCTATGATGGATGTTCGCGCTGGGCCGGCAAATGAATGCAGATACATTTTCGCGAACGCTGAACGTGCAGAGTGTTAATGAGATTCTAACACGAACACTCAATTTGCGGAAGCGCTTCAGTTAATAACATAATTTATAGTAATTAATGAAGCCTTTACCCAGATATCTAACTCTAGTTCGTAATTAAGTTCAAGATATCCCATTGAAATATGTTTTGATTTGCTATGGTCGAATTCAAGATATAATTTGTTGAACATTTTGTTAATATGACAAGAAACTTAGTGTACAAGAAGTAATCGCAGAGTTTCTCTCAGCAAATCTATTAATATAAGAAACTTATTGGCTGCTATAATTGTTCACGATCAAGTAATAACTGCGGAGCGGCACTCGCGCGTATTTCGAGAAGCAATTTATATAATTTTCTATTCGTTCGATCTACAATAAGATACCATTCAAAGTGAACGTCTACGTGGAAGTCCGGCTAATGCCTATGCATTACTTTTTTTACGATCTCCGACAAAGGAAAAAATGGCCTCCCCGAATTGCTGGCATAACTAGTTACGCAATGAGCTCTTTCGTTTGTGCTGCGGGTGCGCCAGTACGCCGCCTCAGACGGCACCATGCGAACTCCGAAATGTCGACACAATCCAATGTTATCTGATTGATATACAATATAAATAATACATGTCCATGTTGCACTGCGGATGTATTCTCACGATATGTCGCATCCTGCAATCAGGTTAAAATAGGAACTGAATAGGCATACCATCTACATACAAAATTAATTTTATTCCAACAGGATAATCATCAGCATTGAAAATGTATTAAAGAATGCAAGTACTATTAAGATAATTCCCAAAAAAATGTTGGAAGATTAAGTGATAACTCCAGACAATGTTTATTCTTATATATCTTAGTGTTTTGCTCTAACGCCCTAAAAAGTACAATGATAACTAATTTTACCATGTCCGATATGTGCGACAACATGAATTTATTCAGTTAAAAAATAACATACAGTTTCCATTAATTAATATATATAACTTTTCTTGTTAACTAGTTATATTGTTTAAGGTTCAGTGAAAACAACAAATAAACTTTATTACATTATTTATTTAACATCAATATGTTTTACTATCATGATATTTATACTTTTTTTATGAAAATACTCCACTGGTTTGTTAATATTATTGATACCTACATTATATTGAGTTCTCAATAAAAGATCTGCAACAAGCACACAGTTTGCTGACTCGGTCTGTATTTCAGTTGGTAAACGCGGTGGCAGAGTGGCAATTGACCCTGGTTCGAGTCCAGTCAGATGGAAGGAATTTTTCTTTGTGTCGTCATTCAAGCATTCCTAAGGCTGCCAACAGATAGCCAGCACGTATGCAGTTAAATGCGTGACATTATCGATGTAACGTTTTTGTGTCTGAAACAACTTAATCTTTAGTAGTAACGGCAAAAGGTAACGATAACTTAAGGGTTTAATCAACTTAATGGTTAAACAATAACACGATTCGTGAAACTTTTCTCCACGAATCTCCTATCAATAGAATAATTCTTAAATATTTTCTATTTTTGTAATGGCACCTTCGTTTACATTTTTGATCGCAAATTCCTTACAGAGTTTGTAATTAAAATTGAGCATTTCGATAGTGATTTATTTCCTTAATAATAAGTCAGGGTTTGGAATTACAATAATGTCCTAAATATAGTGATAAGTTACACATTTCATCAACAACGTGGAGTTTAGTGTCGGTTATGACTGCATGCAGTTCTACATATTGATTTCACATACATTTCGTCTTAGCACCCTAATACATGCTAATACTATAGTATAGTTAAATCGCATATTAATAGGCAATTTATCTGTAATTTTTAAATATTTAATGTCGTAAATGTAAAAAAAGCATTTTGAAACATAAACCAAAAGTAGACCTTATAAAAACTAAGTCAAGTGTTGTTGATACTAGGGCTACTTAACGTCATGACCCGGACACAGACGGAAAGTGTGCGCACTTACGCTGGCTTTTACGTCGGAATAATAAAAATTTCGTAAGAAAATTAATTTGAATAAATTGACATTATCAATATTCTTCTTCTGATTTCTGTTATTAATTAGCAAATTACTAACATTCACAGACTATGCTTACTACTGCCAGGTGTTTACATTTATTGCAAGTTCATTTTGGATTCTGAATTTTGACGCTAATGATGATGTCGTTAAGAGACAACATTATTTATAAGTCATTTAAATTAATCAAATAGTTTCGTTCAAAGTTAGAGGTTCTTTAAATGATGCTCTTAGTGCGTAGTGGAGTGCACGAAAGGAGCCTCCCCGCACGACGTACCATGCCTTTCCTGTACATCTCATCTGGCGCAATCTGGGTAACAATCGGCGAGTATCGCTGATTGGCAAATCCTTACAACATGAAGGCAAGCATTGTATTGTATACCATCGACACGGTAGGTAGAAGAAAAAAAGTGTGTAAGCATTGCTATAATAACGTATTATAATAAAGTATTTAAATGTATTTACAACAAACTTATTGCCAAAGTAATAACAAAGAAGACTGCAATAGCGCAAACAAAATGCACTACAATTGGCAAATCCTTTCAACACGATGGCATGCATTGCATTGTATGACATCGACACGATAAACAGAAGAAGAAAAGTGTGTGAGCATTGCAGTAATAACGTAAGTATTAAATGTATTTACAACATAAACTTATTGCCAAAGTTATTACTTACGAAGAAGACTGCAATAGTGCAAACAAAATTCAAACTGCAGTATTTTTGATATTTTGAAATTATTTATATTATAGTACACGTTTTTGCTTTCACAATACTTAATTTCGAGTTTGTATTATTTAATGAAAAATTGCTGGTCATCTTTTAACTGTCTCCGTGGTCAAACGGTTACCATGGTCGATAGCCACGCAGAGGTCCCGGGTACAATTCCCGGGCCGGGAGATATATTTGTACGACAGACGGTTTATATTTATTTCTCTCGTGAGTTTGGGTGTTCTATGTGTATGTACATGACACGTGCGACACGGGTAGCTCTAGTACTATGAGTGTATGCGTTATGATTATTAGTATGTTTAAAAAAACACATAGAACCCGCCATTTGCAAAATCCGTAATTATTGTGTTGTGAAGCGATATTTATCATCACCAACCCATTTATACATCTCACTACTGGGCATGGATCTCCTCTCAGACGAGGTTTTAGGCCATAGTCCGCCACGCTGGCCCAAGGCGGGTCAGGTCATCCTTCTTCGACGTGCAGGTTTCATAACGATGTTTTCCTTCACCGAAAAGCTCCGCATATAAATTTCGAGAAACTTGGAGATACGAGTACGGATTCGAACCCACGGCCATTGCTTGGGAGGCGGTAGGTTAAATCATTACGCTACCACGGCTTTATTTATTTATATAAGAAATAAATTATCCTTGTATTAATTTCCTTGCAAACGTCGTGAAAAACATTGTATGTAGTATAAGGCGGTAACATATTACAAACCTCGAATCATTAAACTCTAATACCTCATTAGTCATTGCTTATTTACCGCCTTTGATATACAATTTACTATTGTGAACAATGTTATTCATACGTACATTAGCGCAGGTCAGTTTCTATTGCTCTTATCAACAATATACGCTTGTCATCTCTTCGCCGCCCGTCGGACTTGCCCTTTTTGTTATTACCACTGATGTAACACGTAATAGAAAACGTGCTATTATGAGTCTTCTACCACACAATGAAATCTTTCAATAGCGGCGAAGTAATTCGGAACTACCATTATCTTACACGGGGTTTGAAAAGTCGAAACCTCTTAATAATTGAACCATTAGACGTCTTCCGGTAGTCAGCATTAATTTTCATCAGATATCCTTATTTTTTATTATACATCGACTGTTTATTTCACAAATGATACTAGGTTTCCGATAAATATTATTTATTTTCTTATTTAAAAAAGCCGTGCTAACCTAATGATTTGATTTGTACGAATAAGTCTTAAGTATAGGGTTTTTCAACAAGAACTCTGTTTTGTAAATCAAAATATAAAAATAAATTTAGAAGACAATGATTCAAATTTTTATTGTATTAAAAAAAGTAAGGTTTGGCAATTATTAATGAAAAATGATATCTGACAAATGTTCACCACGACCACAAATATCAATTCTTTCATCAAAGTTTTTAATCACTTTTTCACAAAATGGCGGGTCTATTTCCTTAATCACTTCACGAATTTGGAGTTTTCAGGCTGCAATCAATTCAAATCAATTGTCATACGGAGCCAACTCCGTATGACAGTTTATGTAAGGTTCTTTGTTATGTTACCTCTTGTTTTGAAAATCGTTATAGTTTCTCATAAAAAACGCACTCGTAACAAAGTGATGCTATCAGTCACAAGTGCAACTGTCCCCGACAGAAAACAGCACCTAGACGTGGGAATGGCGCCCATTTCTCATGTAGTAATACATGATGCAATGCGATGACGTTGCATTCGTCCATCAATGGTTCTGTATCGTCAGAGTAGACTCTGTCTTTAACATAACCCCATAAAAAATAATCCAGCGATGTTTAATCACATGATCGAGCTGGCCACTTAACGGCTGAATTCCTTGAAATTATGCGATCGGTAAATTTGGTTTGCAATAAATTCATTGTTTAGGTGGCTGTGTGACTTGTGCCAATGGCGTTGGGCTGTTTTTTTCCGAAAATTCGGCTGGAAATGTAACCACATTTCCGGTCAATGGTTTACGCTGTCGAGAGATGTTAACAACTCAATTTTGGCCTATTGTCGATGATATGGATATCAC
This sequence comes from Hyposmocoma kahamanoa, assembly GCF_003589595.1. Taxonomy (NCBI): domain Eukaryota; kingdom Metazoa; phylum Arthropoda; class Insecta; order Lepidoptera; family Cosmopterigidae; genus Hyposmocoma; species Hyposmocoma kahamanoa. The sequence continues at coordinate 19,368,438 of NW_020653200.1, read as the reverse complement.
TAACATGTGGTTTCAACAAGACGGTGCTACAAGTCACACAGCCACCGAAACAATGAATTTAATTCAAACCAAATTTACGGATCGCATAATTTCACGAAATTCAGCCGTTAAGTGGCCAGTTCGATCATGTGATTTAACACCGCTGGATTATTTTTTATAGGATTATGTTAAAGACAAAGTCTATACCGAGCCAATCGAACCGATGGCAGCCTTAAAGCTCAAAATTCATGAAGTGATTAACGAAATAGACTCACCATTTTGTCAAAAACTGATTAAAAACTTTGATGAAAGAATCGATATCTGTAACTGTGATCGTGGTGGACATTTATCAGATATCATTTTTCATTCGTAATTGCCAAACCTTACTTTTTTAATACAATAAAAATTTGAATCATTGTCATCTAAATATATTGTTTAATTTTGATTTACAAAACAAAGTTCTTGTTGAAAAATCTTTTAGAATAGGGTACTTCTCGAATAAAGTATTTTCAGAATGAGGCCTACCACCATCACTTTTACGACTATAGGTCATTGTGCAAATAGGTCCTATGTCAACTAATCCTACCTACTGCCTTTCAAGCAGAGGCTATGGGTTCGAATTCGTGAGTTTTTTGGAATTTATGTGCGAAATTTTATTTGAAATTTACTAAGAGCTTTTGCGTGAAGGAAAGCCTCGTGATGAAACCTAAATGTTGAAGAAGGTTCACAACCTTCGGAAAACGTGTGACGTCCCCAACCCGCATTGGTGGCGGACTATGGCCTCAAACCTCGCCTGAGAGGAAACCCGTGCCCAGCTGAGGAACGTATAAATGTGTTGATGATTATTATGATTATAATTAATTAACGTACGTAGGAATGTAAAGTTTTGATTGTTGTTAAGATAGTGGCTAAATGTGTACATATAAACAGGTGCGTTTAGGCACCTTAAAAGCGTTTGCGCCGGTTTGTATACGTTCTGATACCAAGACCTATACAAATCTACAAAGAAAACTCAGACCCACTTCGGATGTCGCTTATGTGCTAAGTCCGATTCGTATCCCAGAAAACGCGTATACACCTACGTATACACGCTTGTACACCTAGAGCTAACAAGACATTTCGGATTCGGAATTGATATGAATCAGACGTAGTGCGCAAATGCTCTAACACAGCGTTTCCCATTTGGTGGGTCACGACCCAGTACCCCGTCATCAAAATAAAATACCGGGTCGCAACATTCCCACCTTATTGAAATGGAATCAGACCTCAGGATAAAACTTTCGGCATTTTCCGCGAACTTGACTTCTAAATAGGCGATACCGAAATAATATTAGCAAAACATTTTTACTAACAATAAATGTGTATTATTTTACTTAAAGCTTGGGTTTAGAAGTATTGAGTGGGTCACGAAGAAACAGTATGAAAATTACCGGGCCATGGCAGTACAATGTTTGGGAAACACTGCTCTAACAGCTTACTTATAGGCATACAATCCATAGATACTCTATGATCGTATCGCCTTGCTTTCTCCATTAGAAAGATTTTTTTTTATAAAGCTTTTACACTACACTTTGGACTAAGTAACTAAATTCAGAATTCCGCATGCCGCAACCTATGTAACTGATTGAACGATGAATTACGTATAACATTTTTCGTTACATAATATTGTAATATCGGCTAACTTTGAGCGGACATGATTGAAATGCAAATTCGAGCCAGTGTGATGTTTAAGCAGCACTGATTTAAAATATTGCTGCAATGAGAATCAATTTTGATTTTTACTGACATAATAGTTCAATAGGAAGCCATAATATATTTTATAACTACTAGACTGTTGTTTTAAGGTTGGTGTTCTGTAAAATGTCTTCAAGTCGTGTTATCGAGCACTGCAGCTACCTCCAGTTTATTTTTACCTCACCCAACAACAACAATTAAAGATACCAATCCTTCTTATATATCTATATATATTGGTTAAGTTACATTTTCAGCCGAATAACTCATAGTGATCGTTTTGTAAATCAGAAATTGAAGTTGTGACTAGAAGCAACTTTTAAATGGTTTTTCTAAGGTATGGCAAAGTGTGTCATTCTTGCGCTTCTTGTGTTCACAATATACAAGAGCGTTTGATAAACGCGTTCGACTTTAAGGTTAAATGAAATCCTTTTTTATGTATAGTTTTAACGGCTTAGGCATAATTCCATACAGCCTGCACACAATTTTCTATTCTTCATCTTGGTTTTACTTTTTAGTTACGTTTCATTTTTTATATGACATTAAAAGAGGAAATGATGTAACTGTAAATAACTTCATAACTTTTTTCGTTTTCTATTAGAGGTGGATGGAGGCGGGGAATGTCTTCCTCTTCATAGACCTTCATGAGGCCATCTATAGAACTCCTTACTAAGCAACTGAAGTTAATTTTTAAAAACTGGCGCGCAAATAAAAAAGAAATAAAAAAATTACGTGAGATCGAGGTTTTTTTAAGATAGAGAAAACGGAATCTCTAGCATATCGTATCTCATTTGTAATCAGAACATCGGATTTTTGTACCGATTTGTATCAAATGAGGAAGTGATAGCTGAAACAGAGGCTTCAAGTTCGACAAAAAAAATGTTTCATTATGTTGAAGAATTTGGAATATCGCTAGTCAAGGGAGATTACGTAGAAAAATAAACTGTAAATACTATTTCAATTGTGAAAATCAAATAGATAAATAAATGAAATAATTAACAATTAGAAAAGCACCGGTTACTCTTATTTAAACGAACCGAGAGCTTTTCTATTACAACTCGATATTAATATTTTATGTTCTCTATAAAACCGCACCGATTGCTTTAAAAATTAAAGTCAACCATTATTAATGTAGTTTTCTAAAACCATTAGGCGAGTAGTGGAGTAGATTTATATCTAAATGTATTAAGTGAAACCATACCTCCAGAGTACCTGCGTTTAGCCAATCATATTCGAGATCTCGATTCTAGGTGATCCTTCTTAATGCATGAGTGCGCTTATATACTATGCCCTGTAGTACCTAATATAAATCAATATCATTGCTTACGTAACATACTATAGATCGAATGTTTTTTCCAAATGGGGGATTTTGGTTTAATCACCACGTTTAACAAAGAGAGTTAAGAAATTACCCGTAGACAAAAATCTGCATACGTTTATGCATAGCACCCTTCAAGGAATTGTAATTAAAAAGCCACTAACGTCTCTCTCGTCTCGAAATTTTTTACAAATATACGATAAGATTTTGTGACAATAAAAACAAATCTTATTACAGCATAAACACACTACATACGTACTGCTTGACTTATCAAGAATTATGAACGTATTAAATATGGTCCTTCCAATGGTCTCGTACTAAATGCTGCTAAATTTATTTTAATATTGTTCTCTGGTAGATCAATCCCGAGACCAACGTGCTTAGACAGTCCAATGCCCATAACTAACCACAGTAAGTCTTAGGATTCATTCTGGATGAAAATTTAACGTGGAAGCGTCATATAAATTCTATACGTGGTAGACTAAGTAGTGCGATTTATGCACAAAATAATCTCAGTACAGATTACTAAAAAAACCGACCTCAAAAGTATGTGGAATTACATATAATTACCAAGTTTTATTGAAATCGGTTACCGGAAAGTGCGCAAACCCGGATTCATCCCCTAGTTCGCCACTATACGGGACTTGACACAGGAGATTATAAAAATCGGCTCTCACTACTCAAAGTATATTGAGAGAGAAAAACGCCTAACGAATTAAAGAATAGCAAAACCAACCATTAAAATAATTGCTCGTTATACAAAAATTTAGGCGCTATTTATAAAAATGAATCTTCATGCGTGAACAGCCACCCAGAGGTGGATGATTTTCTTCAAAATGAAATAGAACCACTATGGAGGTACCATCTTTCCAACAAAAAAAGAATCATGAAAATCGGTTCACAAATACCGGAGTTATCGCGTAACATACATGCAAAAAACATACAGTCGAATTGAGAACCTCCTCCTTTTTTAAAGTCGGTTAAAAATTAAAACCTGTCGTTACAGATTCCAATGACAAACATATTTCGCAAATTTCCACTCCATAATGTCGTATGGTACCATTCTATGTGGTGACTCCACTGATTCTGACTGAAACATTTGATCATCGACTGAAAGACTTTTTGTTGGATAATGCGCATTATTCCACTGAAGAATATAGGGACATGATGCTGTGATAGACAATATGTTGTAATTTATTAGATTATTAGGTATAAATATTATTTTATAATATATTTGCTCGTAAAGTGGGTGAAATCACACCAATTTCAATATCGTAATGTATTTCAGTACGCACTTACGCGTTTTACATTACAAATATACAATATATAAATATATAACCCACAAGTGCGTTATTGTAATGTAAAACGCACGAGTTTTTTTAAATAAAGTAACATGCACGGTTTTTTAAGATGGTCCGTCTAAAAATGAACGATACTTTTTTAAATCTTTGCAGAGTTTTTATGTTAGAAAAGTGGTCAATATTTTATGAATAAAATTAACTTTGGGAGATAAAATATAGTAAATAAACATTTACAGTCAATTCGGGTAACTTTGAACATTTTTTGCGTTTTTCTAATAATTTCAAATTTAATTATGTTTCTTAACAATTACTTTATCAACTAATGAATAGTGTCCTATTAAGCCCTTTTTTCTTCTTATAGAAGGAATTTAGTCATTATTTAACAAAACTGTTCTAGATTTGCTCCAAAACTCACATTCAAAGTTGCCTTGAATTTTGGGTAACTTTGAATAAGATTAGCCTTCGATATGGAAACCGTATATTTTCTAGATATTTTACAGTTTGTGTAAGATTATACGACATATTCATATTTTTTAGATGTGAATCTCTCCAAATATTCCTGACAGTGCGTTCAAAAACGACATTTGACTTGGTATTGCCATTATAAAACGAGACGAACTAATTTAGTTGAAATGAAAAACTTGTTTTTTTTTTTTAGATTTTTTAATTAATGCGAATAAAAATGAAAATTTTCTGTTTAATAATAAATTCTACGCTTATTTAGCTATCAAACGAGATCAAAATGAATCACCTATAACAATTATTTTAGGCAAAGTAAATACATAACAAAAATCTATTCACCCCACTCCTTGAATAGAATGTCGTCATCAATATAAATACGGCCGCCTTTTCTAGATAGCTGTTGCTCTTTTATAATATTCACAATATCGGCTTTATTAACTTGACATGTCTCAACGTTAGAGGGCCAAGACCCACCTCCTAAAAAGCATTTTTGGAGCACTGAGACAGTAATTTCCAAAGGAGTAACTTTCAGAACTCTCCCTGGAAACAGACTACCCTCTTCTCTAAAAACACAGTCAAACACATTCAAAGTTACCCAAATTTCTCTGTTTGGTAACGTCGTCAAAATCTAATTCGTTTTACGCGTAAATACAAAACCAAATTAAATTATTGTTTAAAAAAGCGATATATAAACCTCTACTTAAGACTACAGATTTATATATTTAATTCCGATTCTAAAACTGAGCAACAAATTACACCAAACTACTTTCGCCAAGAAAATACCGCGAAAGTTTAAAAAAATACAATTTAACATTACTTTTGTCTTTCATAACTTTAGTTTAACAATTTTGTTCCGATTTACACAGTTTCAATACTAAAAATAAAAGATCGCCATACATAAAACAAATTTTTAAATCTTTTACGCAACTACGTTCAAAGTTACACCACGATTCAAAGTTACCCGAATTGACTGTAATTCTTTCATTTAATTAATTTTGACAATAAATTACAACCATTTATCTGTAACAAAAACACAAAAATATTAATTTACTTTATTAGTAATACTGGCTATTTTTATACCTTTGCCTAAAAAAAAACGTTGATGCATGGCTAATTTGTGGACAAGTAAAAATTATTTCGCGCGCTTTTTCTTTTCGCTGTATTGTTTTTATTTGAAAATGTCGTCAAGTAGTGATGAATTTATTAATTTGACACCGCCACAAGTCTTAAACTCAGCGAAAAAGGCTACTCTAAGCCTCTTAGCTGAAAAATCGACCGATAGATACTTACAAGCGTATCAAAATTTCATCATATGGAAAACAAGCAAAGATGCAAATTCATTTTCAGAAAATGTGTTTTTATCCTATTTCATGGAACTTTCTCAAAAATATAAGTCAAGCTCATTGTGGTGCTACTATTCAATGCTAAAAAGCACTATGAAAACAAACCATGGTATTGATATCAAGTCATACTCCAACTTGATAGCATTTCTAAAAAGACGCTCAGATTCAGATGGCCATGTAAGTAAAACGTCGAAAGTATTTTCGGCTGACAATATCAAGAAGTTGCTAAAAGAAGCTCCGGATTGGCGATATTTGGCATCAAAGATCAGTTGAAACTAAATTATTGTTATTAATTTCTTTCACTTTCGTATTTCTTTACAATATAGGTGTTTATACGTTCTTTTTATCTCTTTCCGGTTGTATTAATATTCGGTATAAATGGTGCATGTAGACGTCAAGAGTTGGCAAACATAACAACTAATGATGTCGAGAACCATGGGCGGGTTCTTCTTGTCCAGGTCAAAAACACAAAAAATAAAATTCCAAGGTCGTTCACAATACAGGGGCCTTTTTACGACGTAGTGAAGAAATACGAAGCGCTTCGTTCAACAAAAGCTAATTCCAACAGATTTTTTCAAAATTACCAAAATGGAAAATGCACTAACCAACCCATTGGCATTAATAAATTGGGAGCAATGCCGAAAGAAATTGCCACTTTCTTAAATTTGCCTCAAGCACATGAATACACAGGGCACAGTTTCAGAAGGTCCTCGGCTACATTGCTCGCCGATTCAGGTGCGGACTTATTGACACTAAAACGCCACGGAGGATGGCGCTCAAGCAATGTAGCCGAAGGATACATAAAAGACTCGATAAGAAATACAGAAGAAATTAGCTCTCACATTACAAGGAACATAAATTTGGAGTCAAGTGTTGACTTTCAACCATCTACGAGCACACACGCGTACATTCCACCATCGTTGCCGCAGCCGCAACCGCCTCCGCCGCCGTCACCGACTGCAGAACTCCTTGGTCTCGTTTCTCCTACTTTCACTCAAGAAAGTGAGAGAGAGACTGGGGAGATTGTAACTAATAATAAAAACTTGACAACATTAAAAATGTCAACTGGCAACGTAACAATCACTTTTAAAAATTGTTCAAATTTCTATAACCTCTTTAACAAAAAGCTTGCTTTAAAGTCAGAGTCTTATTTATTTCCTCGCAAATATGTTATAAAACCTCGTATGACATATGTGCGCTTTGAAAATTACCACACTTATATCATAATGTACTATTACAGAAATGAACAAATTTCAATAAACTTAACGCATACAATCATTATATTGACATAATTATTATTATATCATTTAAATGTGTTCCTAGATTATTCACATAACTACATTAACTATGTTAAAATTACGTAGTACAAAACTTGTACTGGATATTTGTAATTTTTTGAAATGTAACATTTATTACTATTTGTAACGATTCTTGTAATACTATATATTGTATATAATAATGTAAAGTTTACAAGATAATAAATAAATCTATAGCTAAATATAGCCTGCAATTTATAGAAATTGTATGAGCAAAATAATAACATTGTTTTCGTATTTAACGTATCTGTAAGCCTTATGGTTTGGTATGTTGTAACTATATACTAAATCTATGGTTGTAACAAGCTGGTGTTCGCAACTCGATGTCTATGCGCCTATTTTGCCTGTGGATTGTTGTGTGAGTGTTGGTAAGCCTTATTACCTACTTATTCCGCTGGCTCAGTGAGCCGAAGTGGTTCTTGGCCTTCGACATGAGTTGGCGTCAGGGCGCCCTGTCTTGTGCGATCTCCTCTCAGTTATCTGCGTGCAGGGCGGGAGACCTTCCTGCATTTCGTCTTTCGTCGGTAATTGGGCCGACCAACCGGTTGTCGACCACTAGTATGTCTCATGTAGGCTCTTTTCACCGCCCAATGAGCTGGCATCCTTTCGAGATGTCTGAGCCAACGGAGTCCAGCCTTATTAAATAAATAAATAAATAATATATGTTTATATTTAACTCTAAAAAGCGTTTGTCGCCATCAAACGAGGAACATATGAGGATATTCCAAAAATTCACACAAAGCGTTTCGCTTCCAAATTTATATGGCAAACGGCTATGGAGTGGAATTCCCTTCCTGCAGAGTTGTTCCCTTAACGTTATAACATAAACTTTTCAAGGCAAGAGTGAACAGGCATTATTCAGGTGAGCATGATCCATCGTCGACTTCATCGTCACTTTCCATCAGGTGAGATGGAAGTTGCACTTATTTTTTTAATAAAAAAAAACATATTTACAAAGGTTCTAAGCTGTAGACCATCTTCCGTGAAAGGTTTTCTCTAGCTCTGTCTATCATTGGTATTCTATGGAATACCTTCATTAATTTCTCTTACAGTACCTCAAGTCGCAGAGAACTATGTTGGTTACAGTTGTTGGTGAAACTTGGCGTATTTTTCTCAAGCGTAATGCGGTCAGAGAAACACTAGTCTCGTCATATTTAACGAACATATCTCTCGACGCGTAACGACCATTCCAGTGATAATTTATAATTTATAATGAATTATGACAATAATACTAAACTGAAAATACTATTCATATTGTCGTTTTTGTTTATTTAGGTGGTATAATTATTATAGTACATATTATTTACTCACCACTTGACAAAGAAAAAAAATGTAAGGACTTCCATCTCAAATCGGAGAACCATAAAATTTTCAACGAGTAGTCTAACTACTAGGATAGTGGCGGGCCAAAGATTATTCGTCAACTATAGAAATTATTCCGTTAAAAATAGCTCTGCTCCGAAAAGAAGACTTTCCAAAAATACTAACTTTTGGTTTTTCGCATGTGAATTCTCTCAATAGAATTACGAAAACTGAGCTCCTAATCATTGGCAGTTTACATTAATCAGTTCGGAATTGGATGACCTGACTTTACGATGGTAGTATCTATAGTATGTATTATTCTAATTCCTCTTTACGGTAGATTCGTAGCCTTGCTTACAAACGCAAGAGTAAAAAGTTACGTTTATGGGATTCGGATGTGAGAAAGGAAATCAGTGCATTCTAATAATGCAGCGCGAGAGCAATTTCCAAGCTTCCCGTAGTTAATGTTGTGATATGAGGCCGCAACTAGCGCTTACATCCTTTTGGAGTTTATTTTTAAATTACACTTTTTCTTTGATAAGCATTTTATCTGCTTGCGGAACAATACACGCTGACTTGGCTAAAATAAATTATTTCATTAAACGACAATTAGTTTCAGAAATGAAATTATTTCTTCGGATCTAAAACGCGTATATTAGTTTTCTCAAACAAACTAACGTTTCGAGCCCTTTACAGGGCCCATCAGGACTGAATGTCAGCCGCAGTGTGCGTCTTCCAGAAAAAGTGGAAAGAGATGGAAGAGAGTAATCGCATGCCTAAACCCGAAAAACCAAATCAGAGCCTTCCAGCTAACGTTGAACATCATGGTCAAACTTTGTGAGCGCATTCTCTACGCCCGCCCCAACTTAGGTTCGAAATTTTCATCAGGGAGGAGCTAAAGAGCCCGTGTGCGAGGGTGGTCACTTCTAATTTAAGTGGTCGACCGTTAGAATTCCTGTGTTCTATGTCGTGTATGTACACTTGTAATGATGAAAGAAAGTAAAAAAAAAAGGATCACAAGCCTTGAAACATGTGTGACTTCCAGCGTGAAAACGTGGCGGACTGAGGCTTAAGCCATCTCTTTAGAGGAGCCTCGTACCCAGCATTTAATATTTTGGATTGACGATGACTCGTTCAGGAGAAGCACTGCATAGTGGAACATGTTATTTAATAACTTCAACTTCGCTTCAACTGCAAACCACATCGCAACACACATTTTATACGAATTTGCATGTTTTTTAGTCTCAATATCATAGCACGTTGGAATTGATGAAAACTTTTTTCCTTCATAATTAACAATTTATTATTATGTACAAGATACAAGGGGCAAATCCTAGTAGAAATATGGTCCCTGAGACGCTATACCCAAAATATCGGAAGCGTGAAATTGAAATCACAGACACATGGGACTTGTCAACTTATGTCTCAGGGTGACGGAGGCAATAGCTGTGTCCCTCAAATCTCTGCGATTTAAAGCTCAGAGTGGCACTGCAACTGCCATGGACATGCGTGCCGCTTACCACCAGGCGCACAACTTGTTCATCCCGATACTTTGTATTATAAAAAAAAGTTGCTTCTTTTATATAGCTGTGCTTATATGTTGTACAAGACACCTGCCAGCATTTAATTACATCCTCCCCTCCCTTTTTAAAATATCATTCTATACAAAAAAGGGCCACTGAGAGGTATTAGCATACCGCAAGATGCGGCTGGCGCTCAACTGGCAGAAAAGAACATGGTGGCTTAATGTGCTTAAGTTTTTGCCGTAGGGACCCTAATATATATAACAAGTTCTAATAAAACTAGCGTTCAAGAGGAAACGTATTTACCACCTTAAACTTCACAGAATTCTTCGATTTTGATTTAGTGCACCATAAACGCCAGTTATGTAGGTACGTTCCGTTTTTATTTATCAATAATAATTCGTACAAGAGAAATTACAACATGAAAGTCATGAACTTAGCAATCTACAATATCAATAATATATTGAAAATCTTTATTATTATTCTTTACTATTTAGTAGTTGGGATTTCGTTATTTTTTAATTATTTTCTTTTATTTCGTTATTGGTTGTCCTTTTCCGTATGATACAGTTGTTAACAGTAATGTTGACGAGTCAATGTCTTTTCTACGGTTACGAGTAAAAATTTACTTGTAAGATACTATTATAGCATGATGGCGTCGATTTATGTATATGTCATGTATCCTACGATGTCACTCCGAGGGTTCATCCCATCATATCATCATCATGAAGCATTCAAACTGTATTGCCATTTATATTACTCTAAAAATCATTTTAGTAGTTGGGCAAAAAATAACAATAATCAATAATTCAACCACTATTGCTTTTAACCTCTGAACCTGATTGATTGAATAGATAGGGACATTTCATTAAATACCAAATTGAATTTATTTGCGTAACTCGTTGACATGACACCCAAAGGTAAATCGCAGACGACCAAACAACTGACGTATATTAAGAATTTGCTTTGTACAATTTACAATCTAAAATAAAGTACAGATAATTAAACAATATAATAAACATATTTTATGCAAATGCCGACCGACAAGGCAGACGTCCTGACTGAACTTATTATAGAGATGACTTTAGCAAACGATTATTGGATCAATAAAAAAATTAAATGTACGATAGATAGACCTTATCGCAACTGTGTAATGGGAGCGTGTGAGCCTTTCTACTGTCGACAATGCGAGTGCGGTCGACCACATGTCTGTCAAGATTCTACTAGCGAAAACGAACTCCAAGATAAATTAACTAAGTATATACAGCAGACCACAGTATAAGTTATATAAACTGTAACTTGTTCGACAGCAAATTTGATTACTATGTAAAAGTTTTAAGGTATCATTTTCATCAAACAATTGAACAAATAGAATATTTTACCATGTGGCCCATTGTACGCGATTTCAAGTATTATATAATACAAGATAAGAATTTATACAGGTAGAACGGTAAGCCTACCTATCACCACTCGCTATGAAACAATGCATTAATCATTAATTTAAAACATGCAAATAAAACAACTATATATATTGTATTACATAATAAGGGGCGGTTGAAACATTGTCGTGTTCCGACGACGTTTTAAAAGGGTAAAAAACTATGCAATTAAAGGAGAGGAGAATTACAGAGGTAACAACACGTTTATATATATGAAAGTGTTGAGAGTGTTGAGTAGTAAAGTAAGATGAGTGATATAGTGTGTAGATGACGATAAAAGAAGAAGGAGCCACAGAGTTGGGGGCCTAAGGACAGAGGTTCTGAAGGCATCGAGGTTGTTGGCGAGACAACGGTTGTAGTGAAAGCAGTAGGTGTAGCACCAAGTTGTACTCGGAGGTGAAGTTCTACGCAATTTTGAACGTCGTCTTCAGTTGCTTTTGTGGCACGTTACACTATGTAAGTTCGGAGGTAAGTTCAGGTATAGGGCTCCGAAATGGTGGACGTATATTTAGATGAGTTAAAGACCAGATATCTCCAAGGTCGGCACTGGAATGCTAAACAATTGGCAGCGTGAGAATGACCATCGAAACTAGAACTTTTGAAATGAGGAGTCAAAAATGTGATTGGACAGGAGCGAAAACGTTCATTCTGCCAAGAATGTCAGAAGTATCATATCAAAACAGTCGCTTCTAGGATAGTCTATGGAAGATTAGATTATTAACTGACAATTCGCTCTGGACCTTTTGGAGGGAAAAGTGTCGTTTTTATTTTGACTTTCAATTATTTTGTGAAATCTAGTTTAAAGTGGAATAGGATAGTGCTATTGTGCCTTAATCGAAGATTAAAACGCGAAATTATACGAATCTCGAACTAAAATACCCGTATCGGTCCGTTTTAAGGAATCCCGAGTCAATCCAAGCACGCCGCCTCAAATTGCCTATTCTCTTTGTGGCGGCCATATTTACAGAGACATAATTAAACTTCATGTTTAGGCTGATGGCTTTGCCAAAGCCTTAATAAATAAAAAAAAAAATTATTAACTGACATCAAGAAAATTCAAAACATTAAAAAATCTAATGTTTTAAGTGATATTATGAAATAATGAGGAATTATTACAGTGAATAGCAAAGTTTAGAGACACTCTCAGTGCGATAGTATGTGCAGAGGTCTGAAAATCAAATATGAAAACTGAGAAAAATGGCTTAGCATTTTAGGTATTAATACTAAAGTAATTTTTTGTTTGTAATTCTTTCAGGAATCAGGAAACGTAATGGCTTTTTAGGAACGTGAAGTGAGAGAGACGAAGACGATAAGGGGTCCGTGGTTTCACATACCTACAACTTGTTACTACCATAACAGCCATTTCAAATGTCAATCGTTTAGATTTTTTGGAATTTTTTGTTTTATTTCACTGACACATGAAATAATTATTATTATCAAATGATTCGTATATTATTCAAGCATTGACAAAGTATTTTTACAATTTCATAGGTAGTTTTGAACTTCTTGTAATTCTGTGCTGTTCTAGTTGAGTAAAAGCCATGGCACTCGGTAATCACACCTCGCTAACATTCGAAATGTTTTTTAATCGCATTCTCGGCAACAAGGGCCCGCTTTCGAAAGGCTCTGCGCGGGCGCAAGTTGCAGGCGTGAAACGCGACACAATGCGCGTTCGTGAGCGGCGAGCACGCGGGACGTCCAAATGTTTATGCGATTAGATAATATCGATTGTGCTCGATTGTCCGCGATAGATTGATTTTAATCGTTATTGGTACGGTAATTATTGGGGTCAAACAAAACCGCTGCCGTTAATAAAGTTATTTTGGAAAGGCGGAAGAGATTGCATAGATTGAAATACTGGCTTTTATAGAAATTATATTCGAATTTAGCTGGTTGTTCAATATAAAATGCAACAACTTAAATGCAAATATCACGATTACCTAAGTTAGTCGAGGATAGCTGAACAAATATTGTGACACGTAGTAAAGCAGTCGCGAAGCCTGCGAGCCGGTTGACATTAACTAGCAGCCCTTTCCACCGACTCCTGTACAACGTAGATCTCTTGCGAAAACACCATACGTCTTGCTATCTACTATAACCTGATACACACAAACCGATCTGACTGCGGATTTAACAACTGATAATTGTATAAAAAAATCGAGTATTAAATCTAAAATGATAACTAATGTCTGTCGCCAAAACTAGCATATTCATCATTTTAAACACTATGAAATCTTGATAATGATTGGTTGTAGTTTCTAATTTAAAATAACAAATTCTGCACTGTTTACATAATTTGGATGCTGATAAGCAATAAAGTGTCAATCACCATGAACATAGTTTTGCGAAAACGGCATTTAAAGATTATTTTCGTTGTTTTTGATAGTTCATTCTAAAATTTGCCTAAGAAATGAAAACTTTTGCTGATGTGCTTGTCGTTGTTGGGAAATTATAGTAATAAATCACAACAATTCATAAGATGACAACAGCAAAAGTTTTCATTTTTCAAGTAAATTTTAGAACAAACTATCAAAAACAACGAAATAACCTTTAGGTGCCGTTTTCGCAAAGCTATGATCATGTTGGTTGACACATTATTGCTTATCAGCATCCATTTAAACTTTACCTTGTTGGCATATCGTTGAAAGTTCAATACCTATTATTTCAAGTTACGACGTTTTGATTTTATATTGAATTTTCAATCAATGTGCTGCCAACTAGCAGTCAATAGCTGAAAGACGACGCATTCGAGATGTTTAATTTCGTTCTTCAAAAAAGAAGCGACCATATTGCAGCTGTATAAGGTTTACTTCCGTTTTTTCTAACAAAAAAATGTTACGACAAATAGGAAATTGAAAATTATTAATATCAAATAAAATAAGACTAACGATGACATGAAACACCACTATAGATAATATTACAAGTGCGAATATCATTTTAGCACTCCAAAGTAGTATGTACTGTTGGCACACGTATCTCACAAACTAAGCCGTAAACTGTATTTATTGTTCTGTGTATTGAATACTATTCAGTTCCCATTGCAAATCAGAATGGTAAGGTTATGTGTAGCGCAGCGCAGGCGCACTATCTGCTGTAATGGCGACCATCACCGTCGCTCACGCGGCGGCGCGAGCTTCAACCACGATTCCGCGCCGCGTGCCGCCCATAAAAAACCTTTGTTACCGATAAAGTTCTCATTGCACCGTCACTTATCGTTATCTACCACTGGTCACTGACATTTTACTACACGTCATTCTTCATTCCATTTTCGAGCTTAATACTGCAACTACAATACATCGATGGCTTTCTAAAATAGTGGCCTATCTCAAAAATATTCATCAGAATGATTGTTTAAAAAAACTGAGTCGTACTGGGCGCAATGCCGATGCATCGTGTACCGGTCCAAGTTGTCACGTGATTATTTTAATCGGTAGAAATTTCGGTGTTTTATGCACAATAAAATGTATCGTGATCTGAATAGAACTGTATAACAAGTAAAAAAAAATATTTTGGTTTAAGCCACTGTTCCTGAAAAACAGCCATATGTACATTCGAAAGCCAAGACAGGTAACTTAAGTAATTTATTTCTCACCTACTAAAAGCATGGACTATTACCCGGGGACAAACTTAAATAATATCTGCTAATAAATGCAGATAATAAATATTTTTGAAGACGGTTCTTTCAGAAGAAAGTCGCGGTGGCACCGGTTTGCGAGCGCGCGGTAGGTAACGGCATTAAAAGTAAGGATTACAGCCAAACGCTTTAGATATAATGGCCTTAGATCAGATAAGCCGATTCGCTTCGCTATCGTAACGACCGCAATTAGTAAATATTTTTATAGGAAAGTGCATCGTGCTAAAGAATGAAATGGCCCAGAAGACAATGATTTATTAAACTTTTAATGTCGATACGTCATCTTGCCAACTCTAGATCAGTAACGATAACAGCGTTATAAAGTAATGGCATTGTAATTTTATGTTTTAAGTCTGCGGGCATTTTTTTGAGCGTCACATCAAAGTCGAAACTCTTATCGAGATTTGTATCTGTTAAAGAACGTTACGTTGATTTATGTTACTGTCACATTTCGTGCAAATATTTAAGAGCGCAGTAAATGTGTAGTATTTTTCAGAGTTTTCTCGCAAACCCTCGTATAGAGCAATAAAGTAACGGATCCACGCGACGCTCACAGTTATGCCATCGCAATGTCATTGTGGTCCATCAATCATAGATTCAGTTACTCTGGTGCACTTGTGCCAAAGAGCACTACTCCATTACTGTAAGAAAAGCGATTACTACAAGAAATTTTCAACAGCGGTAAAGCCATACTTATCCCACTAAGTTGGCTTTACATATCTATACTTCGTTTTGTTAGAATTAGTTACAACGTAAACAAAGAAGCAGTTATCATAAATCTTTTTCTTCAGACAACCATTACAATAAGGGACAACATCGACACAATTGACGGCAAATGATATGATATTATGTTATTAAAAATTGCCGTATCATGTTCGTAGCCTCTGTATATTTAAGTTTTTTATAGTATAAGTTTTTAAACTAGATCGATTAAGTATATAAACATAGAAAGATTTCATTTAATCTTTTGTGAATATTGCGAGTAAAAGAAATGTAATAATTACATAATGCATTTTTTTAAGTTATGCTTACATAATGATGGCACGGAATGGCGCCTGATAAAAAAATCTAAAATTTACTTCTGCGTATTGCTAAAAAAACTAATTATAGGTCGTTCCTAAAACGTATCACCAAAAAACTTCATATAAAATACAAATAAAAAATCGGTAAAAATAACCAATATAGATGGTGGTTACTCGTATACAAACGAAGAATAAAAAAGTTTTTTTTGGAAAGAAGTGCCAAACTGAAATGAACCACAAATCAGTCTTTATTACCAATCCCCGCTGAGCGCATATGATGTGAACACGTACTTATAGAAAATGGATTTCTCAATCGTCCAGCCCGGTGATTGCCATTTTCGCCTAACTGTAATCTAACCGTTCGCCGAGCGAACACTGACCATTCATATTAAGAGCTTTTCCTTGCAAATTGTTTAGAAATGAGTAAAGTTGCTATTATGCAAGGCTTTTCGTTCTATAATTGACTATTAGAAAACCTGACCTCACTTGCTATCGTTGTAAATCAGTGAGATTACAGAGCGCTCTGTTAAAGAACCGATAACTTAATGATGAAATATTATTCACTTTTAATTAATTAGTCAGAGAAATAAATTGTCGCACACAAATTACTGAAATACAGGTTGAGCTGGCTTACAAGAGTATTGATGGGGCAACTTCGCTAAGTTCTCTACTGCGTTTTCTTGAACTACAAAAAACAGGTTTAATTAGTCTAAAGTTATCTGACAAACCTAGTCTAGCTAAGCATCGCAGCGTTCTATAATAACCATAGGGTCCTATAACTGAGATTCCAACGTGGTGCCATTATTCGGAAATTGGTAAGTAATGTAGACTGTGTAAATCCGTGCTTTCAATGCGGAAGGTATTTGCAATTTTTTTAAATGAAAGAGTAATTTTATTTACTAGCAACGTCGACAAAATTTCATCCAACCATTGCGATGCCGCCAAAAAATAACTAGTTTAGTTGAAGATGGTATTAAATGTAGATACTCCAATTTCGATGCCTGTCGCTTTAATTATAATAAACTTTTGTTGTGGCTATTTTTGCACTTCCCCTAGGTGGGTCGGTTGCTGGAAGCGAAGCATGTTAAACGACATTAATATCTGCAGCCGTGAATCTTGCAAGTGAGTTCCGCCTCGTAGATGGGATGTTACACGATAGATGTTACCAATCAACATTTGAATCATTTCACCGCTATAATTACTTGGTGAAATCGTGCTTTTAGTACGCGTCATATAAGCACAATGAAAAAATTTATGCACTTCTGAGATCGGATAAACGCTATTAATTAAATAAACCCCAGATTATGAAGTCCATATGTACTTCAGACATAGTTTCAAGAGTTGCAATAGTTAAAAAGGCTTTTAATAATAAAGCAACACCTAATGAAAGCAAAAAAATCAAAAAGGGCACGAAGTGACTGACAAAGTTGTACATTTGGAGTATTGCACTATAAGGCACAGACATGAACAATGACATGAGAGAGTCAGAGAGCGATTGGAAGTATTTAAGATATGGTGCTAGAGAAGAATTGAGGGAATTAGTTAAACCGAAAGAGAAACCAATGAGTAGTTAAGAATATTACAAGAAAAGAGAAGCTTATCAAAACAGAACCGAAGGGGAAAGATGTTTAGACGTCATAGAAGGAAATATTAAAAGAAAGAAAAACAGAAGACGACCAAGACAAAGTTATTTAGATCAAATAATGGAAATAGTTAATGTCGTATATTATGAGGAAATCAAAGTTAGGGCGCTGAACCAAGACTTGGCGATTACTCCACCGACAATATTCTTAAATAAAAAGAAGGAAATAAACCGCAAGGTTGGATACGTCGCGATCAAACTAAATAAAATAGTGTGCAAAGAACAATCAATAAACATTATAAACTCATTATTAAACTATCACCACAAACATTAACAGTCAAAACAAAAAGAATATATTTAACGGTTTAGCCACGAACATCGATAATGTCACTGGAAGTGTCAAAGTGCAATGGAGGCACTAACCGCGACGATTAATCAAACGGCAGCAGACATTATCTATAAAAATCACGACACTCAACTTAATTCACCACGCTTGCCAGAGCGCATGCGCCGGATAGCAATAAAAGCTTTCTATACGATCATCGAGAATCAAATGTGGGAAAAGGGCCCAGATTGCCGATGTGCTCCTGTACAAGGCGTACTCTTATCTTGTAGTTGATACATAGCTATTAACGCGAAAATAAAATATCTGTAAAATAACGTTGGCCTACCAAAATTTACAAGCGCATGTAACATTGAATAGACATTATTTAGGTGTGCATCGTCGACATCATCGTCACTTTCCATCAGGTAAGATGGTAATCAAATGCACACTTTTTTTATTACAAATCTATTAGCAGAAATATTTTACCCCTAAACTCGGATGACAAGAAAGTTTTTACATAATTATGACACTAAGCTAATCTGATTCGTATTGCCCCGGGCAGCCGTTAATAACTTTACGGTTGCATCAGAAGCGCGCGCGAGCGCATCCGAAGCGCGCTCGTAAAGTTACGAAACGAGACTTACACAGAAATAAACCCGAACGGCAACAAAGGGCCACGGTTAAAATAGGCCGATGTGCTTCCTAGTGTATCCGAAGGCACGATGACGCCTTAAAATTAAACACAGAACACAAGAAGATTTGCGTCAGTCCCATGAGCCGCAGACGCAGCTTCCGCGATCGTCTTTGTGACTTTCGCAATCAACGCTATATTTACTGCTGTTTCATGGTTCAGCCAGTCTCACTTCACCGAACTATTAAAAGTCCTAACTATCATGTACAAACATATAATAGTCCGTTAAATAAGTATTTGAAACAAAGCAGATAGACGATACTCACCCAATACGTAGATACACGCAATGAAATTATATTATGGTACTTACCTGAAAACAAACAATAATATACTAATAAATTTATGATTGTAACGCACGATCCTGATAGTGCTAAATACGATGTCTATTAATCAGGATTGCGTGTAACGAGATGGCACACTTGACCGAGTTTTATTTTTAAAAATTCGATCGTATACCCATTGAGGTGCATCCGGGTGCGATTCATCTTCTACGGCGTTTGATTATAAAAATATTTCTAAACCAATCGAGAGAGAGAATCTAGCGAAATGCTAATTTAATCAGAATTATTCATGCATCCGACCACCGCCAAGTGAGATTGTTTAGTTTGTTTAATCATGAATAGTGTGGTCATGAAAATGTATAAAGCACTTGTAACTTGATTAGACTTATGATTAGTATTTCGCGGCACCGTTTATTAAAAATAAATACACTTTATAAAATATTGTTGCGGAAAAGAGAAAGAGGAAATAACAACCAACATCCAAGTTACAACTAAGAACTTTTACTGTGTAAAGTAGGTATGTAGTGGAGTACATAGCAGAGAGAGTGGGAACTGCGCCGACCCTATAAATCAATGGAGGTTCGTTATGCATTAGCCGGCGGTCATCCCCGTCCGCGAGGCTTAAAGATGTTTCGTAGATTATATTATGATTTGTAGCCGGTAGCCGGTTCGGGCTTTAAATATGTACGTGTGGTGTTTCTGCAATAATAAACTTGAAATAGTTCATAGCTCTTCATTCCTCTCACTAAAACAAAAATACAATACAACTAAATGGATAAAAAATCGAGAGAAGTTTTATTTATTTTGATTATAGATCCATGACGACCGCCGTGGTCGAGTGGCTTGCACACCGGATTCCGTGATGTCGCCATCTTTGCGGTCCCGGATTTGATTCCCGGCCGGGTCAAGGTAGAAAAGTTTTCTATATTGCCTCGGGTCTGGTATCTGTGGTACCGTCGTTGTTTCCGATTTCCATAACACATGTGCTCTACTTTGGAATCAAAGCACCGTATGTGATGTTGTCTATTTGCAATAAGTAAACCTTTTCATTATCATCTCTATATCAGTACTAAATATAATCACTCATTTACCTCACTGTTTAAAACCTATATCCTCTTAGACGAAGGATTCAAAGACTGGTTCCAGTGACTTCTAATTTCTTCGAAGCGTTAGTTTAAAACCTATATCCTCTTAAACAAAGGATTCAGAGATGGATTCCGGTGAATTCTAATTTCTTCGAAGCGTTGTGTGTATTTTTTTGTCCCGTTAAGCGCTGACAAAGTCGCTAATTAATCATAAGACTAAATACAATTCAATTGTTCTTAAAGCAAGAATTATTACTGTCTTTATTAGGCAATGGACAATGAGGGTTGAGAGTGCAGGAGACGCGAGGTCGCCAACCTGATTACACCCGAGCATTGTTCCGTGAATGCGCGCGCGCACGGAAGCCGCAGCCTGACTAGGTTTAACAGCCACACGGCTCAGTTACACTTAAATTGATTCACATAACCGACATAAATACTACGCAATGCAATGGTTATCGCATTACAAAATTCGTGAAAGCGGACACTATTCTATAACGGAGTCTTTTACTAACAGCTGTTTATTTACTTGTAATTAATTTACACCGTCATAAAATTGAAAATTACTATCGTGTCATTTCATACAGTCCATCAGATTGAAATTGCCTTTGTTTCACGCGATTTTCAATTAATAAAAATCTTATCTTTATTGTTTAATTAAAAAAAAAAATATAATATCAAGTGATGGCACGAAAAAGTCGTGCACCGTATGGTACGCTACACGCCTGTCCATAACAGTTGAAGTGCCACTCAGAGCTTTAAATCACAAAGTCCTGAGGGGCACTGCCACTGCGCCCGTCACACCGTGAGACGTAAATTGACAAATCCCATGTGCCTTTAATTTCACCAGCATCTTTACCCTTCACAACCGGAACACAATAATGCTGACATTACTGCTTGGTGGCAAACAAAAATCGGCAAGGTGGCAGGACTTCCCTGGACGAACTCTTTCACAAGGAGCTCTACTGCTTTTAAAGTTTTAATGAGTGTTAGGGTTAATGATTGTATTAAAAAATGAATTTTATATTAGACGTTCGTTATACTAAGTGGTGAATTGTAAGACGAAAAAAAAGTATATTAAATGAACGTTGGGTTAAAAATATTAATATAGTGCATTACATACCCTGTCAATATAAAGGTTTTTATGATAAAGTTTAAATTTATTTAACAAGATATTAATTTGCAATATATGAATCAAACATATTTACAATAATAGCATACCATATTTAAAATATTTAAGATCTTGAAAAATTACACCATTGTAGACAAACGTAAATCATTATTGTAAAAAAGCGTTATTTTATACTCACTACGTATTACTTCGTTAGATTTCATGAAGAACATTACACTAGGTACTGATAAACAACTTTGATCATGAAGACTACAAGACTAGCGACCCATTATCAATAGTTACAACTCTGCCCTCCTTATCATAACTAACGTATTTGCATTTCGGTAACTTTCGAGTAACTTCCCATCTGATTCTCTACAACTGATCCACTGGTAAATTTAAATACGAACTGAACCACTCTATATTTTGCAACCTGCAACGGATCCCCTTCATTGTATTTGTAAGGTCAAGAGAAAAGGAACTTTCAAAATCAAATATTCATTTATTGAGCAATTGTGATCAAATATAATATAATTATAATTATTACAATCAATTTTTTTCTGAGAGGACATTTACTGAATTTTTTGTTGATGGCCATTATGCAACACATGTTATTTTTTGCTTAAATTGTATATTGGTATTTTTTAAGAAAATAAGAAAGGGTTAAAGATCTTGACCGTCAAAGTATAGTTAATATTTATTATAATTATTAATACAATTAATAATATAAAATAAACTAGTGAAGTCATTTCACAAAAAAAATTGAATATCAAGTCGGTGAAATAGTCTGACATTCAATAAAAATTTAATTATAGTTAATGTTGTTAATTTCTAATAAACTAAATAAAATACAATACAACCCTCAAACATTTTCTTGTTGACTGTACCACAGTACCTACCAAAAATAAGTTTGTAAGCACCGGGTATCAAGAGGGAATAAAATATTCATATTTATTCTTGATCTCCTGCATAGGGGATCAGATGGTAATAACTCTTTCGAGATATTGGTCCCAAAAGTTTTTTTTACTAATAAAAATGTCAATTACACTGATTTTGCTTAATGCTTATGATGTAAAAAACGATTAGATGTGGTTGTAAACCTCATTTCGCTGATCCCAGGTATGTTAATAACGAAATTTCGCTAAAACTGACGATTACGTTAGTCATGACAAAGAGGGCAGAAATGCACTGCTCTGGTTCTACCCAAATCACTTAATTGTTCTTATTCAGACTTTAACGATTCTTAATCAACATTTATTATTCTGTTTATTTTATAACATAATATGTCAGTAATAATTAATATCCTATTATGTTAGTGTTTCTTTCCTAATTCACGTTATTATTTATATGGTTAGCAAATCTACGTTTTTGTATAGGTATCAATAATTTGTTTTGTAGTGATGATGATGGTCTGAATAGTTGTAATTTTTTAAACTATGTGTCCGGAAAGGTGTGTAGCCTGAGTGACATGTTCGTTTAAAATTAGAATAAGATATTTTTCTATTACTTACCTAAGTTTATTAAAAAAAAAGAATTATGTTCTAAATCAAATAAATAAATAATCAATATTATTTCTTTATTTTATCGTTCGTGTATCTATAGGTCCAAACCGTTACTTGTGTATCATACAAGGTGATTTAAGGATTAATAATAAGGAATTAATCAGAAAAGCAGCTTGTGCAATAGCATACCGTAATGAAAAGATTATACTGTGCTCTGTATATCATAACATATCATAAGAATCAGAATAAAACGAACCGAAATGCAAACAAATTTTCAAAAACATTGACGACAAACTCAACTCACTTCTAATTGTCTATTCACTAGAATTCTCAACGCTAATAAGCGAAAGTATGTAGATTGTCTCACATAATGGTATGTAGACGATCCTTTAACTACTTGACTTGTAGCATAATGTAGACAAAGCTTTTATGTAGCTACTTCGGGACCCGGCGACGGAGTAATTCATTCCAGCTATTATACGCATGTCGCAAATTGAATTAACCGGTGAATGATAGGTCAAATGACAATCTCTTTAACTATGAAGTATTGAAAAAGGTACTTTTCTAAGAAATATGACATTGTAAGGAGTCAAGAAGTGCGCGTTTTGAGCAGCGTTCATTACGGTTCAAGTGTGAATATTAACTTGTATTACGCATTACCCGCGCCTCTTTTTCTGCATAAAGCTGCAATGTTTGGTTAATTTTTATTCAGAAGCAAGAAAATACTACGTGTTATTTGATAAACGCAAAAGCAATTCATTTCTTTGAAGGTCAGGGGCTTAATGTGTTCAAAATACAGTATCTATGTGTTTGATATCTTTGGCAGTAACTCCATAAATCATGCGGCACAACGAATGCCTATCCTTATTTCAACAACAATCGTTTTAGTTACCAGTAGCCTAAGTATCGTTGTATCTAGTTGCCATGCGTCTTATTCTCATTGCAGACTTCCTGATAACCAGCAATAAGCAGTAACTCATCGTCTCTGTGCTCTGATAATATGACGATTTATTATTTAATCTCCTTCTATCTATTTTAGATTAATACCTCATTTTATTGTCCACTGTTCTCAAAATCATGTTTTGTGAATTATTACTTACTCCACAATGTCAGCGGATTGAACGATTTCTTGAAATTGAAATATATTTTTGTACTAACATTTTCTATAGTGGTACTTACAAATTTAAG
The DNA here is from genome assembly GCF_003589595.1 of Hyposmocoma kahamanoa. NCBI lineage: Eukaryota > Metazoa > Arthropoda > Insecta > Lepidoptera > Cosmopterigidae > Hyposmocoma > Hyposmocoma kahamanoa. Next base: position 19,344,306 of record NW_020653200.1, on the reverse strand, counting down.
TAAGTTCAATGTATACAAACTATGTTGTAATGTTTGTTTAAAAAATCTAAATAAGTTGGGTAGATGTTGTACTCTCTTCTTAACAGAAATGCGAAATAGGTAGATAGTACTACTAATCTTTTTGTCCTTACAAATTCCGATTCTGGCTGGCTTTATTTTTCTGAATCATCCCTGAATCTTATTTTATAATATACTAATTCATTATTGCCCCAACTATGTAATTGTGACAAATGGCTTTCAAAATTTTGAGTTCGAACACCCAATCGTGATTTCGTAGAAGACGATTTACCTACGATAAAATACACACTTGTACGTACCTTATTATGTTAACAATATGATAATCGTAAAATAGAAAGTTCTAGTTATATAGGAATCATCTACTTACTAAAAGGTTTACGGCCCACATTTATGCGTAGTCCAACCATTCATTTTATTGCATAGTAAAATTATACACAATACTGCGAATGGATGTGAATGATGAAATTAATACTTTCACAATAAATTATTTTATCAAGACATGGCACGTCCCGTACAGGTTGACTAGGTATTATATGATTTATCCTAACTGTGTAGGTGTAAGGAATTACACATGTATGTACCTGTCACAGTCAATGTCATTGACGTCGTACACTCGGCAGCATTACCGAGCAAAAGAAATCAACGGCATCACATTATGGACTCTGTTAACCTACGTAGTTACTTCCTAACATTGTGCAAAACTAAATTCCTCATTCTAATGAACAATAATTTGTAGTGAATATTATGGCGAGAGGCGGGGAATGGGGCAGCGAATTTCAAATATTTTAAGCGACGGTTTCTTTCCTAGAGTCCTGGCACATCATCCATAGGTATTTTGTCTCATGGTACTAGTGGGACAAATTGCATATCTGTTGTACTGTCGACGGTATTGGCTAATGCTATGCATAAGTGGTTCAACGAGGAATGCTCCTCTGCATTCCTCACTGATCCACCTCGCCGTGATATTCTTATACGTTCCGTTTACATTAGACTTTTTTACATTAACTATAAGAATCACTCCAGATAATGATGACTTCATTTATTCACTATCATCATTAACACATGTGCACTCCGCTGCCGAGGTTTTGAATGCAAGGAGCATTTGTCACAATCGTAACGCGAGATAGGCGAGTTGAAAATGTTAAGGATCATATAAAATACTTCTCTAGAAACTTAGGTATATTACATACCAAGGTAAAGAAAGTTATCGGAATGGAGATAGAATTTACTGTTACTGTGTCAGTAACAATAATCATGAAATTAAACATTAAAAATTCAATTTCGAAATTAAAAATTGGTCTAAATCTTTAAAGGAATTTTGGTATAATTTGAGGTGAAAGCTCTAGCATCTAGCTATCAACTCTGTCTTTAACAAGACTAAGTCACCTCGTAATGAAGGCGTCGAAGCGAGTGACGTTTCGGTTTATGGTGCTATATTGTATCACAATGTTGGCTTACCGCGGCGACTAACATGACATGAAGTGCATTCCGTTAAATCGTTCTATTGCAGTGAAAATTGGATAGACATAGAATACTCTTTCTTTGTCAACGTACCTATTTAACTTAAAATCGTTATGTTGTGAACCTACTGTGTGTTATTTTTTATTTTATGTTCCACATTAAAAGAAAAACGGGAAAAACTACGGAAAGCCAGTGTTTTGCCGATCTTCTTTTTAAAAGTCTCACTTAGACTTAACCAATAGAGGATATTCCTTTGGAATCCTTTAAGAAACAGTATTTATCCCTGTGCACATGAACAGGGGATAAATACTGTTTTTAAAGGATAACCATGTGGTTATGTCCATTTAAAACAGGGTTTCTTAACTTTTTTCTACTCATGGACCCCTTTCAAAATTTCAAAGAGCACACAGACTTTTTCCGAAAAGATGGAAGAAACGTTCGCGAGTTGCATTGACGTGCATCCCGCTCGCTCCAATAATGAATAGCCTTCAAAGGGCGCGAAAATGTAAAAGGTCACGCGCACTGTATCTATTTACTCACAACATATTGTACAACAATTTTTATATTAGGTAGACTCGCTATGGACACCCGGTGTTCACTACACTGACCCTTAGGGGTCTATGGACCACAGGTTACGAAACCCTGATTTAAAAGCTATTTAGCTTGTACCATCTGCGACCGTACGTCAGACAGCAGCGCTTCAACTCTATACCGCTTACAAAAAAAAGCTCAAATTTTAAAATAACGAATTTCACACACACTCAACATAGCCCCGCACTAGGGAAACCCTGTGTTGCGGGTGCCATGCACACACACATAGACAACCACAAATTACACCCAAACTCACGAGAGAGATAAATGCAGGTCATACAAATATTTCTCCTGGCCCGGGAATCGAACCTGGGACCTCTGCGTGGCAGTCCGGCATGGCATAAAATGCTCCGCGTGTTGTTGATTGTAACTAACCTAACTGACATTTCAACGTTGCACGATATTAATACTCCTAGATCAACGTGAAAGCCACTTAGATAGGCGATTGCTTTTACTTTAAAGCAGGCAAATTACATCGTGACCCTTGGCCATGTTTGAACGGGGTTATTTATTAGCAAATTCTATCAGTAAGTACTGACAGACTGTAAATAAGCCACTGCTAACTCAGACGTCTATTCAGTACCAGCCATTAAATGGAACGTATTTCACCGAAGAATAAGGACCTTTTAAAGTATTAATTAATAGTAGGCGTTTTATAGAAAATTCTGGAATACAGACGAAATTTCTTTAGCCATTTTGATCATTGACTGTGGCACTTGAATGCCTACTAACAAAACGGGCATAAAATCTATAAATACACACATAAAAATGTCTAGGGATCAAGCATATTTCTTCCAATTACTGAAAATCCAGTTTTCTAATATATTTTTTTTAACACCGATAGACTTTTTTTCGGTCAATTTTATAATTTGCATTTGAAATTTAAATTGATCAAAAAAATCCATGGGTGTTAAAAACATAATTAAATAAACTGATTTGCGTTAATTAGCAAAAACGTGCTTGAACCCTAGACTTTTTTCATGTGTGTAGGTAGAATCCGATATACCTACATCCAGCGCCGTCTTAAACTAGGCTGGGGCCCTTGGGCACATAAGAATTTGGGGCCCTTTTTGAAAGTAAAGAAAGCGAATTGGGAAGTAAAAAAAGAAAAACACTTACATTTTTTACTAAGTACCAATGAACCCATTTATAGGTAATCAAATACAGCATAGGTTTTTTGGCTACGATTACATTAGCGGTTTTTTTCGCGATTTCTGTTGAGCAAAATCTTCTATTATATCCTTGAAGTCAATTTTTTGAAGGATATCACTTTCTATGCACATAATTGACAAATTACTCAGCCGATCTTGTAACATTGTTGCTCGCAATTCATTTTTTATTCTTTTATATTTAAATTTCCGTTAGAAAAGCAGTCTCAAACTTTTCCATTTTTTTTGCTAGGCTTTGGGCTTCGTTTCTAGTGTCTCCTGGCTGATTGACGTCACTTGCGATTGAAGACAATGCTTTAGAAATATTTGAATAACCACTTTGCAAAGCATTAATAGCATTGGCACGTGCAGACCATCTAGTTTCGGAAAGAGATTTCAGGACTCTATCTGCACCTAAATGTTCTGTCAAAATTTTCCATCGTTTTGTCGAAGCCGAGAAAAAATTGAACAATTTTTGTACAAATTGAAAGAATGTTACTGCTTCAGTAATGCACTCAACAGCCTGAATACCCACTAAATTTAGCGAATGTGCCGCACAAGGAACGTAAATCGCAAATTCGCAAACTTCTTTTATTCTTGACTGAACACCAGAGTACTTTCCAGACATATTTGATGCATTGTCGTAGCTCTGCCCGCGACAATCTTTTATAGGAATATCAAGGCTTTCAAAAAAGTTTAAAATGATATCTGCTATGTATTGCGCATTATGTTCATACATAGGCATAAATTGCAAAAATCTCTCAATAGGCTGTCCGTCCTTTACATATCTAACTATGAATGTCAGTTGATCAACGTGGGACAGATCTGGCGTAGAATCTACGCTAATAGAGTAGTACTTTGCTGATTTAAGTTCTTTGACAATAGTTTTCAAAACTTGCTGTCCCATTAAATTAATAAATTCATTACAAATATTTGCCGATAAATATGATGTACTTCCTTTTCCACGATTTCCGTAGTTTTGTATGTGATCAGCAAGAAAAGGATCAAATTCACTAATCAGCTCTAAGCACCCCAAATAATTGCCATTATTTTGCGATCCTAATGTCTCATTATCACCACGAAAAGCAAGTCCTCTTGAAGCCAAAAATTTCACTACTGCAACAATCCTCCTAAGCACGTTCTTCCAATAGTTGATTACTGTATTATATTGGGACAGCAACTCAGTATCAACCCTTCCAGTGGTTTTCATTCTTGCAACATATTTCATCATAAATTCCCTGTGCTGTGAACTGTTCTCATGCTCTATCAATAAGTTACTTATATGCTTCCAATCTTTATATCCATTAGGAGAACTTAAATTATGTCCAGTATCAGTAGTGGTATTAAATAGACGGCAGCAATAACAGTATACCGATTTCTTTGCTGGTGAATAAAGGAGCCATTTTCTTTCTAACGACTCACCATTCGTCAATTTACGAAAAAAATATTTTTAGTCAAGTATCTAGTTTTCGTTTTACCTTTGGAATCTGGAAAACTTGAAGAAGTTTCGGAGAAGTCACTATTTATATTTTGGAAAAACTCTGGCCCTTTTCGAATCCAAATATCCCGGACTTCTTCTGGCAAAATGTCGTCACAGTAAGTACCAGGGTCAGGAGACACAGATACATTCTCTAAGCTTGCAGTTATTAATTCACAGTTGCTTGAAGTCGATGGTTCAGGATCTAATGTGTGTTTGTCATTTTCATCACACATAACTTCTTTTTCCTGGTGATATTCAGAGGTACTTTTGTCTTGCAGTGATGAGGATGAATAATCGGTTTGCTTATTTGTTTCTTCAGCCGTAAAAAACGGATTGAGCTTTGGAAGTTTGTCCGTTATTTCTTTTTGAGCTATAACTTTTTTTCTTTTTTGTGAACCACTTAAATATGTTCTTTTCGACATAATGAAATAATGCTTAAATGAACAAATCAAAATTCTGGTTATCTTACTCAATTTTAAATAACAAACCAAAAAAAATAACTCAACTCACTCCTATCAGACTGAAAGTTCAATACATCATTCGGGGTTTCCCCCAACCATGCATAGACAATGTCGACATTTATGTTAGGCCTTGTTTAGACGGTACAGCTTGACTTTGGAATTGGAGTGATTGCGTGAGTGACCGCTAGATGGAGTACGTAGTAAAATAGGTATTGTGTTCGGAAATATTATTAATTAGTACAGTAGGAAAAGTCGCAGTCGTCGATAATATAATGGCGTAGTATATGATATGCCTTGTAAATCTAACCTACTGATAAGATTTCTGATTTGTGAAAAAAGTGTAATGTGCCCGACAAAAATGTTTTGAGAATAAATGTGTGAGAGAAATTGTGGATCCTTCGGGGCCCCCCCGAGAATGGGGGCCCTGGGCACGGGCCCCGTGTGCCCTTATGGTTAAGACGGTACAACCTACATCCAACGTAGATCTGTAGTTCAATGGCTACATAAGTTAAATTATGAAGACACTGAGAGTCGTATTCTAGAACTCTACTCAATGCTCAAGTCAGGATCTGAGCATGATTTCAAGCACCGGAAATACGACCCTAATGGCAGGGACTTGAGCATGATTTCGAATGCTTTAAATCCTGACTTGAGCATTGAGTAGAGTTCTAGAATACGACCCTTAGAATGTAATGAAGATTACTACTTAAGTTAGAAAGTAAATACTTTTATACATTACACTTACCTATATTCCTTGGTGTACACAATATATTCTAATCATCGTATTCGGGGTTTTAACAAACGACACACACAGCTCGCTGACACTTATTAACACAAACACCTACGCACGCGCGCGCACGCACGCACGCATGCACACACGCACGCGCCCACGCACACACACACGCACACGCACACGCACACGCACACGCACACACACACACACACACACACACATCTTTCAATATATTTGTATTATAGGTAAAAAAATCAGTTCTGTAATATTACTTTTATGTTACTTTGTTCTACAGTAATTACGTTCTAGTTATAGAGGAGCGAGACCTCCTGATACAAGTATTTTCATACTTAAAAGAGGTCTCAACCTTGTCTGCTATTTTGTTAACATTTGAGACGAAATATTAATAATTTTTTATTTAATATCCAACTTTTCTAATTATTCTTAGTTAAGAATTGTACAAATCTCTCTAGAAAGTTAAAATATAACATCTTGTTTTAAACTTCATCACTCTTGCGCCAGTCTTTATGTAAGGTGGTCATTAATTAAAGTATAGAATTGTTTATTACCTTAAACTGCATGTTATCCGCAACTACCGACGCAACATTATTTACTCATGCAAAATTGCAGACACGTGACCATTAACTAAATTTCCATAGAGTCAAAAGTCAACGCACACAGAATGGAGATGTTATACTATTGACTTAACGGAAAACTGCATTAGGCAGGACTAGAGATGCGCATTGTGTTAAGCCCAATCAACCCGCCTGGGCTTTAACCGGGTTTTTACCCAAAGCACCGGGATTTGATCCATTTCTACTTAAAACCGTGAGCAGAAACGGCGAATACGGAATTTATAATAAATTTCGATGTAAAAAATCTTTTTAACATTTTTTACACAAAGAACAGAGGAGAAGATACAACTCCCTGCAATCCATTTTCAAGCAATTCAATTGCAAAAAGCAAATCGAATTATCTACATCAGAAAGCTATAAACATTTTCTAATAATATCATTAAACTTGAACGAAACTCGACTTACAACACATATTTAGTAGTAAATAGTTTTTGCCATCGATTTTTTATTATATAGAACGTATATTTATATATATAGAACGGGGCGCCTGCAAAATTATTGCTCGCGTCCCACTATGGGAAATAGTAGAACAACGGCGTATCAAAAATGATTTTGACCAATGTCTTAATTGAAATACTCATTTAATTATATTTGATAGTTTAGATGTCATACTTTATTATACGGAAGTATTTTTATGTTAGATAGGATTAATAAAAATACACCCAAAATGTCCTTTCCCGTACTCATCTCGTTGTGCCGTAATATTTTGTAACTTTCGGCGTCGTATTTTGTATTGATTTTGTTAGATAAGCTATGTGTTATTATATATTTCTATAAAGCACATTTTACGTAAATGTCAAATATAGTTGAAATTCTTCAAATTCGTTGTGTAATGTAAAGAAAATAAATCGTAATTAAAAATGGAGACATGAACTCATCTTTATCAAAGGTTTTGACTGTTAGCGAAGCTTGCCGAAGCTTCGAAACTTGCATTATTTCATAGCGTAGGTATTCATTATCAAAATTTTATAAAATTCATCTGCGGTTTTTTGCGGTTTCTAAAGATATGAAAGAAATCGTAACAAATGTCCTACCGCTGAAATATACCCTTATCAATGCAACGCGATAAGATAATATAGATGCACCATCACACTACACCATTACTATATAATGCTCTGACACATTAATTTCATAAAACTATTAAAACAAGCAGTCGTTTGTTACAGAATATACTTTTCCAACTCGTTTGAAAATGAGTACTTTCAAATATTTGAGACGAAAACTAATACTTTCCTACATTGAAGGTGGAAGAAATGAATCGGCTCTAGAAACATTTTTACGACATTGTTATGAACTTTCGAAGGACAATTTACGTTTGATAATTAGTGATTTAAAAAAAAAATTGCTGACACAGTTTAACAGTCGATGGAGCCAAGCATCACGCAAGAAAGAAGCCTTTTTGAAGGTTAACAGTGATTGGTTGCTCCAAAAGTTTTCTCTTACTTTGTCAACGACAATCAATTTCATTCCATCTACTACAACTGGAAAACAAGAACGACCATGTATGTCTTATGAAAATTCTTCAGAATCTAGTAATAAAAAAGCGCAAAAATACTACACTACTTAATGAATATGGATTCGAACGCATCTATGGTGCATATATTCAAGGGCTGCGATCAAAGGAAGAAAGTAATGAAGCAAAAATCGTGGAGGCATTGAGGTCTGCAGATGCAGAGAAAAAAATATCAGTGCCAAAATTGATGGTCGACTCTATAATACCATCCAAACGCTGAGCGATCAAGAAGCATTCAATGTATTTATTGCATTGGATCTGACCAGGGCTCAATATTTATATTTGAAGAATATTATGGATGAACGGAACTGCTTCTTACTACCACCTTACTACAAAGTACAAAAAAGTAAACAGAACTGTTACCCACGTGCATCAGCTATTGAAATTACAAACACATATGCAAAACTGTTATCCCTACAGGATTTATTAGATCACACAACGGCGAGGATATTGATGATAGATTCCGTGTACAAAAACGGATTAAAACAGCTGGTTTTATACAGTAAATGGGGATGTGATGGCTCGTCTTGTCAAAGTGAGTGTAAACAAAGACTTCCAGAGGAGTCTGAACTTGTGTCAGACTCATACTTATTCGTCACATCTGTTGTGCCCATCAGATTAATTGATGAAACGACTTGTACTGTTTTTTGGCAAAATCCTGTGCCTTCATCCGTGAGATTCTGTCGCCCTATTTTAATTGAGTTTTCGATAAAAACTCCAGAGAAGACTAAAGCTGTTGTTAACGATATTCAAAAGATTCTTTGAGTCCATCGTTGATTGTTAAGGAAGGCAATGGCGTTCAAGTTAAAGATGAACTTTTTTTGACCATGATAGACGGCAAAGTAGCTCGGGTATTTTTTTTTCGGGTATTTTTTCAGATGTATGTCTTGTATGGAAAGCCTAGTTGCGGGCTCGTATACGATAGAATGTGTCTTAGTCGTAAAATATTCAAATCAAGACTAAAGTTTTGTCAACAACATCAAGAACAGATTCGGCTGGATTTACTGGCAGCCCAGCATTCAGCCAAAAAATTTAATAAATTTTGGAAGAGTACGAAACAGCTGAATGGTAAGGCAACTATACCTGTCAGTGTGGATGATACAAGTGACCCAAGGGAAATTGCTAATATTTTCAAACAACATTTCAAAGTAGAATCTCCATTAATTTCAATGAGTTCACTTTCGTTTAGTAAAGACTGTCATGTCGATCAACCCATATCAATTACTAGTGAAGACGTAAGACAGGCCATTAATAATATGAAAAGAGGCAAGTCTCCAGGATTTGACAGTCTCAGCATAGAACATTTAAAATATGCAGGTCCTCATGTAGATAGACTGTTATCCTTTTTCTATACTTTGTGTGTAAGGCACTCATACCTACCGTCGGAGCTGATGAAAACAGTGGTAGTGCCATTAGTAAAAAATGCCACGGGAGATATATCTGACAAATCCAACTACAGGCCGATCTCACTAGCTACAATAACAGCAAAAGTCTTGGACCAAATTCTTGATATGCATCTTAGTAAGAGTCTACAAGTACATGATGCTCAGTTTGGTTTTCGTGAAGGCTTATCAACCGAATGTGCTATTTTGGCCGTCAAACACACCGTTGATTATTATGTAAAGAGGAAAACCCCCATATATGCATATTTCTTAGATCTATCAAAAGCTTTTGACCTAGTCTCATATGATAAACTTTGGTCAAAGTTAAGCTCAGTAGGGGTTTCTCCGGAAGTCATAAAACTTTTTCAGTTTTGGTACAGTAATCAGAAAAACACTATAAAATGGGCAAATTTTCATTCTGATGAATACACATTAAATTGTGGTGTAAGACAAGGAGGATTGACCTCGCCGAGGCTATTTAATGTATATGTGAACAGTCTAATTGAGGAGCTGAGCAGCATGCAGGTCGGATGCCGAATAGATGGCGTCACTGTCAATAACATAAGCTATGCTGACGACATGGTGCTGCTCAGCCCTTCAATTGGAGGTCTTAGGAAGCTTTTACGTGTATGTGAAGCTTATGCTGTGGAGCACGGTTTGAAGTACAACTTTACAAAAAGCGAGTTTATGATTTTTAAAGGAAAGAACAAAGGTCCTGTTCATGTACCACCGCTGTTGCTAAACGGAATTACTATTAGACGTGTTCCACGGTTTAAGTATCTGGGACACATTTTGACTGAAGAATTGATGGATGATGAGGATATCGAGAGAGAGCGCAGGGCGTTGTCGGTTCGTGGGAACATGCTGGCACATAGATTCACTCGTTGTACTGTCAGTGTTAAACTGACTCTTTTCAAAGCGTATTGTCAGAGTTTTTACACGTGTGGTCTATGGGCCAGGTTCACAAAGCGGGCCTACGACTCTCTGCGAGTCCAGTACAACAACGTTTTCAGAGTTCTATTGAGGCTTCCCCGATTCTGTAGTGCTTCGGGCATGTTTGCCGATGCACACATGGACGACTTCTATGCGATTATACGAAAGAAGACCGCGTCTATTGTGCAGCGGATACGGGGAAGTGACAATGGAATTCTGAGGATGATAGCAGACAGGATGGACTCTGCTATCCTCAGCCGGTTTACATTGTTACATGTAAAAAAAATAGTCCCTTAGTGGTGTAGAATGTCAAATTATTTCACTAACATAGTTTTTAAGTATTCTTGTTGCTAACATTCTATGGATTGATTGGTCTGAAAATAAAGGATTTTTATTTTATTTATTATTATTAACCGACACTCCTTCAAGTTCAACATGTAATATTTGAGGTGCTAATCCACGTCTAATGAATAATTTATAAATTTTATCTGTTAGGCCCGAAATAGAAAATTCTTTTCGTTATGGATTATCAACACGGATTCGCTGTATGGAGATGATTTTGTATATTTCTTTTCGTTTCAAAAATGGTTAGCTGCTAGTGACGATAATAAACCAATGAAACAAGAGAAGAAAATTATGGTACAAAGACGTTTCCGAGAAGAGCTTGGATTAATAATTGATAAACCACGGCAAGGAGGTGGTATACCAATGACGATAACACTGCGAGAAGTTTTTTTTATAATGCAGCCTGCTCACTTAAAATTACAGGAGTCGATAAAATTTTGATAAAGCGACTATCAAGCTTCACCGTCTGGCATAATGACAGATTTATGAAAATTTGGGGAATATTATTTGGAAATTACAAGAACATACGTCAGTAAATATGATTGGTATTATATGCCATCTTCGGTACACAAAATATTAATTCACGGAGAAGGTATAATTAATCATTTTGCAGTGTTACCTATCGGACAGCTTTCAGAAGACGCTCAAGAATCTCGTAATAAAGACTACAAAAAATTTTGATTACACCACGCAAGAAAGTGCTCTGGATCTGCAACAAATGAAGTTGTATTTCACACGTTACTTTGTACTTCTGATTGTTATAACCAGTAACCGAAAACCTTATGTTAAAAATCGACAGGAGTTTGACGAGGAGACGTTACGTCTATTGAACGTGGACCTAGTCATCACTGATTCTGAAAAAGATATTATATTACAGTAATAATAGGCCATGATAGAAGCGAGAGGCTAGAGTCTAAAACAGGTATACGAAATAATAGCAAATATGCTTTCATGTTTTTTCTTCTCTAGTATTTTTATTTTTTTATTTTAGTGACATGGCATTTCCATTTTTTTTAAATAAATGTTGGGTATTATTTACCAGAGAGAGAGATTTATGATTTTGCACATTTTTTTGTCAATCAATTACGGGTAGTTAAATAAAACTGAATATGCGTTTAAAAGCGTCGTAATTCCCACTACATATAATAAAAAATTGAAAGGTGTATCCTGGGTGTATCTAAAAAAACAAAACAGTTACTGATTTTTGGTCCATAACTGACCTTAATTTCCCATAGTGCGTCACTCGTTCTTAAATGCTCTAAACTTTTACATTATAAAGTGTATTATAACTAGTTAAGTAACTAAGTAACTAAAATTTTGGTTTTTAGAAGTCCAAAAACCAAAATATTAAATTTGATGAATTACTTACCTAATGACATTGTTTAAAAAATCTTGAGGTGCTTTTTGTCGGGTTGGTAATGTCGCCGCCGCAACCGATGCAGCCCTGCGAAAAATAATTAATTTTTGTATTAAAAAATAATTAATTTTAATAATTAAAAGTTTATTTTGGAAATAGAAATTATATTTTACAATACAATTTATTTAATAATATTTTATATTTATTTGGCAATAATAAAGTAATACTTGTAACGCATAATTGAACAATGGAATAAAATTATATACAAAATATGAATTCAAATGATATTGCTTATTTTCTGTAGTCTCATTTTACTTATAACGATAAACCTAGAGGTAAGGAGAAATTAATTAGTAGTATTGTTGTAAACAAAACTTTATACTGAAGTTAGTGTACGACTTTCACCCATTAACAATTCATATAATTAATTTATAGGTCTGGTAATATCGGCATAATTTAGCAGCTAGTAGTAAATTATAATTACCTTTACTTGGCGGTTATTTGTGAAATTTTGAGTTTGTAGTTTTGATTTGCGAAACTTTAAAATAATTATCCGGTATTATTATAGGAACGTGAAATAAAGCCAATAGTTATATAATAATTATAATGGTAAATAATAATTACTATAAGACGTCCTTAATTACCTAAGTTATAATTTTCAATAACATATACATTTTTTACAAGTAAAAGAAAACATCAAATGTTACTATAAATACATACGTGTCAAGTGCGTAACCCTCTAAATGTGTAGATATGTAACACAAATTAGCCCTTAATGTACCTTTAGACAGAATAAATTCACATCGTTACTGAAAAACGCTAATGCTGTAACCCGCAATACCTTCGAAAATGCTTTTTTTTGCATCGATTGGTCTGGGTGTCATGTCTCTAAAATGAAAATTAAACTCTGGATATCATAATTTTTAACGCTTTTTTCTGATTAAGGAATTTTAAAACGATTTAAGCCACTTAAAACCCGGTGTTTTTTTTGCGAAAGCGTGTTACATCAAGAACATGTAATTAAATTTTTCTTTGCCTCTGGTTACAGCATTTTTACATTCCCTAATATTAAAATTGTATCAGTTACACATTTACGTGGGTGTTGTTAAGCACGAACAATGTGATTTACATTAACAGTGCAATGAGTGTTACGATATTTGACAACAAATATTAACAAGTACAAAACTTCTCCTTACGGCGTTTTATCGTTCCCTAGATTGATGACATCGCGACTTACAGCAATCTTTAGACTGCGCAATGCGCATGCAGCAGTGAGAGAGTTGTGTGTGTTGTCCGAGTTTTTTTATAGCAAAATAGAAAGTATTTTTTGACTTATTACAGAATATATTATTTCTTTTGCTTAATTTATGTTATTATTTATTATATTTAATCCTATTTATTTATTCAGACCGTAAGAGACAGAAATTAATGAACTACGTAGGACTCGTAAATACGAGGCAGTTAACTTTTTTTCTTACTTAAATAAGTAAGAAAGTTAAATTATTGTGAAATTTACTCCAATCACCATGATCACGATGATTTTATTCGACAGAGAAATCCTACTAAGTTCAAAGTTATTGTGATATGTAGGTATGTTCATAAAATGTATAGATGATTATTATACACTAAGTCTACAGCATTAACACAAGAAATGTTTATACCTGTATTGCATTTCCATCTTTGTATGAAATTTTTTCTTACTCCACATAACAGTAACCATCATCATTTATTCAGCAAACTCATGCATCACAAAATTTTATTTCTAGATAGCATGAACCCTGGCACAGCCAATAGCATAGATTACGTCATAATCGTTACTACCAATAGTTTAAATGACTGTAGATATGTTAAGCATTCATATCATAAAGTTTAAATAATAATAAAATAGACAATAATAAAATAGGTGGTAATGAGTGCCTACTAAAGTTTGTTTCGACCGCTTTTGGCCAGGGACCAAAAGGACTTGTTGCCTGTTGGAAAAGAGGCAAGCTTGCTCCCTATGCGGCGCACATGGTCGAATTCGGCCCTGCGTAATACGTCTTTGCTCTTCTTGGCGGCTTTACTAAAGGCATTCTTCCGAGACTGTTTTTGCGGTTCAGCACGATTACAGTCAGGGTTAAACCATGGACGAGCTTGGGGTCCATTGGGTACATCGAAGTATGGTATGTAATATTCCTTGCCCAATCGCACGACCTCAACTACAGCATCAGCACAGCTCGACGAATCTTCTGAAATAAAGCAGGCCTGACAGGGATATGAAGCAAAAAAAATGGCGCATTTCGTTCCAATCTGCTAACCTGTGTCGCCACACCTGTCTCGTACCACTGACACTGACCCTGAGCGGGTAGGGAGTATACGGATACAGTTTTAACCAGACAGTGGTCAGAGGTACCCACATGGTGCATCCACAACCACAGTATCGGTCTGGATCAGTAGGTCCCAGCAATTAGCCGTGTAAGACTCAATATCAGGGACCCTTGTGGCGCCAATGACAAGTTGGGAAAGTCTTACCGATAACGTAAGTTTTCGCGTCTCTCTCCCAGCATGATCGGTCATTTGGTATGGGAACAAACATTCTTGTTGGTGTGCATTAAAGTTCCATCAAAGTCAGAACGACTAGTTGCGCAGCTGGATACCTGAGCTAAGCCTCATCAGACGTCTCGCTGAGATGTCGAAACAACTTGGTCGTCTCTTAATCTCCACTGTGCGAGCGGTAGACACAGTAGTACACTATTTGGGTAACTCCTTTTTTTCCTGGGGAAAATCCGTCATGGATATCACCGCATCACGGGGTGGCGCGTTCGTGAGACTCTTACCCACTAAACACCCCTGGGTATTCCCACACCCCGTGTGGGACGAGGCTGTAGTCACGGGGCTTACGATCCACGGCCTCGTCTGTGATTTTCCACCACCGCGGACTCACCTCTGGGGGATCACTATTCACCCTCCATCATTAGTGGCATGCCGGGAATACTTGGCACACCAACCAACCCGTAAACCCTTATCTAATGGGTGACAAAAGCTGCCGTTTTGGACTCCCAGGGTTCACTCTCAGGGCGGCAGTTGCTCAGGGGTATCCATAAAGAGTACCCCACGTCAAAAAAAAGAAAAAAAAAGGCGGACATAAGCCCGCCACCTGCGCCCCAAGCGTTTGCGGCGCATAGGACGAGAGGAAGGATCTTCCCCTCGCTCCCGTTCCGCGACATTACATCAGTGAAGAAAGAGGCCAGCGCACTATACGCTGTCTCGCTACCGACCATAGCTCGAACTACGGTTGGCAGGGAGAGGTCGTGTCCTACCACTACCACTGCGGTCAGGGATGACAGCTGGACCCACGCCAGACATGCCTGCAGCCAGACATGCCTGCAGTGTGTGTTGCGCCGTATCTTCGGCGCTACCACAATGATGGCATAAGGCCGCCGGTTCTCGTCCGACCCTGCACAGGTATTTACCAAAGCAGCCATGCCCTGGCAGGACCTGCGCAAGGTGGAAGGAGACTCCAGGATCGATCCGCCCATTCTCCCAGAACGGGTCGAATCGCTCCGATGGTCCAGTGGCCAGATCTCGGCTCTTCTAGCCTCTTTAGACACTTCCGGAACACGACCCGGCGGATGTTTGTCCGCCATCGAGTAATGTGCTCCAGAAGTGGCTCTTCCTCTTCGGCCCTCAGTTCCGCTGTAACTTTTGTATCAACCAGACAAAAAACAGAAAAAGTAGGTGCCTCAAGGTTCTTAACACAGATGTCATCACGAAAGTAACACACAGACTCCGGCACGAGGTAGAAACCTATGCTCCGGAGTATACCCGGGGTAGCTGAGGTACGCAGTATCAGTCGGACATATGATCTGCGTCTCGGTGAGGAACAGTAGCTGCGGTTTATCCGTTTCAAGATGATGGTGGACCGAATCGAGATTTGAGTGCAGACTTCGGGTGTTGGTGAGGTGCACTTTTAGTGGGAGGACGTACAACCGCTGTGTAACTTTTATCCTTTTCTTGTGTTTCATGATTTATTTCAATTGGAGAAGCGAATAGGCAGGAGGAAGGTAGTTGAACGAGGCATTAGTTGTGTCCAACCACGCAGCAAGCTCACACTGCCACACGAGAGTACAATCGGTTTGTAGACTGCGGGGACGCTAGACCACCCATCCGGGGATGGCCACCTGGTCTCTACAAAACTTTGTAATGTGACGCCCACATTTAGAAACTCTGAGAAAAATTGATTCAAAATACCTTCTGAAATGATCATAGAAATACGTACTTTCTCAGAGACCAATAATGCAGAAGCGGGTTACAGTTCCCGGACCTAACCTTCAGTTGACCAGTTACCACCCGAAAATATTGATGATGTACAACCGGGTTGCAGTTCATGGAATATGACAAAGAATTACGACACTATTCAGATTTAAATTAATTTTTTTTTATTTTGATCTCGGCTTAATGGATGAAAATGTTGGTTTTAATTTAAATTATGATTACAATTAAATGTTTCTATATTTTTACTATTTTAGTTCATTGCCTAGTTAGTGCACTTGTTACTGAATTTATACTGACACGTAATAATTTTAAATCTTTAACATGTAGATAAACCTTTTCCTTGTAGGTACAAGGTATAAAAATAGAAAATATAGAAACGGAAAATAGAAACAAATGATTAAGAGCATGATTACTTGATTATTATTCTTTTATGGAATTTTAAGGAATTTATAATTCATTAGTTTTAAGAACGATGTGTTTTATTGTGTTATTGTATTAAAATTCAATTTGATTCATTGTACTCACTGTGATCTTTTCATTTTAAAAGTCATGTAAACGACATGTGATTTACACTAACACCATTTTAATGTTACCTGCTTTGGTTTAAAAAATATACTCTTACAGCTTTCGTACATTTTCAAGAAGTTAACATTTACAGACCAAAAATGTGTTAAGGACCTCCAATTCATTTACATCATTCTTGGAATACCGTAAATTGACGGCATTAGTCGCACCTTCATACAAGTGAACTTGAAAGTTACAACATTCTTTGGGGTTAGAATCTGAAAATCAAATTGTCGTAACACACAAAATCGTCATTAGAAGTAGGACCATTTGACCAGTTTGTTAAGAAGTCCCATTTGCTAAATATGGCACAAAAAACTCGAACCGTGTCAGAGTTACGATTTTTTTTTCGTTTTTGCAATTTTTGTTTTGGCTCCAGTGAAATCTTGAGTTTTCGAGTTACAGCATTATTGCTTTCCAGTGGGATATTACTAATAAATAAGTCTGAATGTATACGACCTGATTTACTACCATATAAACGACATTAGATTTGATATTGGAGAATGTCGACAGTTTGTAATAGACATGGGTCAATACAGGCTCTCCATATTGTTATGATGATGGATGTTTACAAAAACAATAACTTCAAAATGCGACTCACGAATTTGGAATTTCGCAATTTACTTATACCTAAATAAACATCTATAAATCATAAACAAATATATTTATTATATGCATACAATTTTTTTAGATTTATTTGAATATAAAATAAAACTGATACACATTCGTCAGATCTATTAAAGGAGGTAACATCTCAAAAGAAATAAAAAACCATCGCTTTTCTTTTTCTCAGATTGTTGAACTGAAACCCATTTTTTTTATAATATCTAGTGTGCGAACAAGTCGCGCGTCTGATGGTAAACTACACGCCAATCCATAACAGTTGCAGAGCCAAACAGAGCTTTCAATCGCAAAAATCTGAGGGACATTGATACTGCACCTGTCATCCTGAGACTAAGTTGACAAGTGCCTTGTGCCTGTATTTACACCAGCGCAGCGCCCTTACCCTTCAAAACCGAAACGCATAAGTACTTACATTACTGCTTGATGATAGAAATAGGTAAGGTGGCAGTATTTTCCTGAACGACGAATATGCTTAGACGGTAGATCGATACAGATGATAGATGCCTAATGAAATGTGAAAATCGTACACAGCATAACACAAACTTAAATCGCTTACTACAAACTTAAATCTCTTTGGATATTGTACTTTATATCGTTTACATTATGTTTAAAATAGTATAAAATGTAAAATATATATGAACTAAACTTTAAGATGATAAATAATACGTGTAATAGTGCGTTCTGTTGGATACAGCAGGTAAGTGCAATTAGCTGTCAGTCACGAAAGCTGTTTACAGTCATCTTGTGACTACAGAATGGCGTAAAACTATAATTTCACCACATATATTAATAATAATAATAATAATAATCATTTATTGGACATCTATTAAGTTACAAGATTAAGTTACAAATGGAAAGCCTGTCGCATATTCTTATATATATATATATATATATATTGTATTGGTTTAGGGAAATTCACTAAATTATTTACCGTAGCTATCATCTGGTGAATTTTCAGCTCAATTACTTCAATTTATACTTACATATTAATTATACTGAATTGGTGTAATTGAACTCATAGAACACAAAGGCAACAAATTAAGACTCGTCATATACCTACTTTGCTGTATCACTTTTTGAGATTGCTCTTATATTTACGATGTGGTTTGTGTTTTTGTATATTTTTGTGCAATTATTCTACAATTATTCGATTTTTCTATTTTTTGTTAATAAATACATATTTAAATGGAAGTGTTCCAGTTTACCACTGGCAGAATAACAGCGAGGGCTATGTAATTAGCGTAGTCCTGAGATGCTGAGTGGTAGATCCTCTTGTCATGCTTTTCTTATTTGAACTTGAATTTTTATTTATTTATTATTCATTCTTTGTTTCATGTTTGAAATTTATGTATTTTGTGTATCAAATACAACTGGTTTTATTTTATTTTATTTTATATATAATTAATATAAAAGATGAAATATCAAAGAAACCTTGCGAATACCGTAATTTTTTTTAATGCTGGGAACATGACAAAAATGCAAAAAATAATACGAAAATAAGGTGCTGGAAATACATTAAGTATCATTTAATACACAGTACAACAAGTTGGTCAGTAAAGAAAACTAGGAAACGATAAAAGTGGGATACTTTCAGTAGATGATGAACTGCCGTAATAAAATTGTAAAACGAGCCCTAAATATGTTGCTTAATTGACTTTTGCTCTGCACAATTAACAAGTTTTTAATTGTACGGGAAGGAAATATCCAATTAATACAAGGAAGTAATCAATTAGTTCTTATTGATGTATCACAGCGCGATACAACTTTCAAAACGACGATCTTGAAAACTTTCGCAAGTAGGTAGATTTTCTAAGAATATTTTCGTTATCGGATTCCTCAAGACGTAGTAATACCATTTTTTACAGTTCACTTCATCAGTTCATGTTGTGTCCGGAAAAATATCGATTACGTCACACCTTTTCTTATGATTTGATGCACAATAGAGTATGTACTGGCTTTTTTATGGATTTCGGATCTTTCCGTAGTTTCAACATAGAGTTGTCCTAAATCGTTAAGTAGGTTTGTGAATCAGGTCAAAAAAGTATGAAACTGGCAACAATTGGCAGTGCAACAATCGTTCAATAATATAGCAGCGAGCGACCATCAATCACGGCAACATTATTTGTTTTATCGATCGCACCAAAATCGGTTCTGCCGCAAATAGGGACGCGTGCCAACCGGGGATGGGACGATATCCTCTCTGTGCTTGTTTGCCGTTCAAACAACCTCGCACGTACCCACTACATAAATCTTACTATTTCTAAATATGTGCCGTTATCTACTTGGGATAACTAATTACCTAGATATCTACATATAGAAGAGTGAATTCTTGCTAACTTTTTACGTTTATTCAAACAAAATGCAATAGTCCTGGAACGTGAATTGCATAAAATTGAAAATGTGCCTTTGCAGTGGTTTGAAAAAGGAATCTGCTTGAAGCAACTACATACCGTCGGCTATAGAGAAATGTGCGCATTGTGAAATTTTCAAATCCATATTAACTTATGATAATGTACATGTAGGTAATTTTGAATATAAAACGGCGAGCGCTTATGTCGCACGAAAAAAGAGTTACTCCTTGTAGACGAATTAAAAATAGGGTACCTGTCTTTGTCTCTACACAAAGGAATCATTCATCAAGGATAAATAATCCTTTTTGCCATTGCCGAAGAGTAGATTATCGATTCGATAGTCGTCAGTAGCATGAAACCGTTGCCGTATTATAGCTCATAGCAGGTGAAACTTGGTCATTTCCCTGCATAGTTTCGCCGCCGTCATTCAACCGAGATCCCCCGCGCCATCACTCTCCTCCTCGTCTCACATCCATCTCCAAAATTACATACACACATCAAAAAAAGTTTGCGATCAATAGCATAAGCTCCTATAATTCTTTAAATTTAACTTTATCAAGAAAAAATCTATGTTGTATGCTTTCTTTAAATAGGAATACCCTGTTTGAAATTAAAATATAAAACTATTTTTTATTATTTATTTTAAAAAATTGAGCCATTAATCATAATGTAATAGTGATAGAAATTTCATAGAAAGAAAAAGACTGTTTAATTAAACTTAAACAACAATTTATTATTAAAAGGTGTGAATTCAATATAAAATAACTCCTCCCCTGGCTCGAATACATGCGAAGATCCTCCTGGGCATGCTGAGGATCAAGTTATCCAGCATTTCCTGGGGTAACCTATCCCATTCTTCAATAGCGGCTTCCCTGAGCTCTGGAACTGTCTGGGGACGTGGCTCACGGTTCCATACTGCTCGTTTAAGAGCATCCCACGCGTGCTCTATTGGGTTTAAGTCGGGCGAGCCGGCAGGCCAGTCTAATCGTGTGATATCGTATTCTTGAAGAGCAGCATTGACTCGTTGAGCTCGATGTGCGGGCGCATTATCATCGACCAGTACAAATTGGTGCCCATGGTTTACTCGGAATGGTCTGACGATATCATCAATAGCAACTGCTTTGTACATGTCTGCTGTCATGAAGCCCCGATACGGGATCAAAGGCGTTCTAGCTCCAATCATAATGCCACCCCAAAAGGACTCCGATTTTCCGCCTTGCTGAACTATTCCAGTGGCAGTTCTTTGTCTTTCACGGTCGTCTGGTCTTCTCCAGACACGGACACGTCGGTTATCTGGATGAGTGCTGATTCGGGATTCGTCAACGAAGAGACAGTTTTGCCAAATGTTTTCGTCCTCACCTTCTTCATTTTGCCGAAGTCTAACCCACTGCAATCTTCGTTGTTGACGTTGCCGGGAATTGAGCGGAGCTCGCCAAGACCTCCGTGCTCGTAATCCAGCCTGGTGCAAGCAATTGCGAACGGTCTGCGTGCTAACTTCAAGCCCAGAGGCGGCCCTGACTTCTGCTTTTATTTTAGTGGCGTTGCTTGTTGGATCACGGGCTGCCAGCAATCTAATATAGCGCTTTTGGGCAGCTGTCAAAACAGTTGGGCGACCGCTGCGGGGTTGGTCAGCTAAATTCCCCATTCCGTGATACCTCTGCAACGTAGCCACGACACAGGATTGGGATATAGCAAGTCTGCGTGCTATTACTCTCGTGGTGTATCCTTCTTCCCTCAAAGTTACTATTCTAGCTCGTAAAACCTCTGATAATCCTCTTGGCATTTTTTCAATCACAACTTTCCGCGAAAAATATCTTGAATCGCTTATAATTGACTAAATCAGATTTCTGAATGAGCGTAAGCTAGGACTGAAAGCCTTTTTATATGAAAAAACAATTGAACGGGGTCATTGTTTTATGTTCTAATTTATTTTTAAATAAAGAATCTAAAAAGAAGAAAAAATCATAATATAATCTACAGTAACAAAAAAGATTTCAGTTTTTCGAAGTGATCGCAAACTTTTTTTGATGTGTGTATAATAACCCGAAGAGTTCTACAAAAGTAAATTGGTCACATTTAATAACAGCATATTATTATCATCAAATATAATAAGTAAATTACCACTGTGTAAACCTTAGCACAACGGTTTCCGTTTGGTTTATTTTTGAGGAGAAAGTTACAGTTTTTAATATCGGTTTTATAGCAATAAACGGTGGCAATTTATTACAAAATAAAGTGAAGAGATAATTCAATACTTTTAGACAACGCAAGTTATGAAACTTGTACCTGATTTGGATTTCTGCGATGTACACAGAAGATATATTTTTTTATAATGAATTAAACAAAAACAGCTAATTAATGGATTACACATTAATATTAACGATAATTTACATAGTTTTTGAAAGTTTTCTTGTTTACTTTTACTTTTCTATGTAAAATAAATTGCCCATTATCTCAAAAGTAACTGAGTAGTTAATTAATAATAATTTATCATCTTAATTAAGATTAGCTCTCCCATAGTTATGAGAAGTGTGTGATGCCATAAGTGTAGGAAGCACCCATTTAATTGGTTCAATTTTTTTTTGGAGTTAAGTTTTACAATTACATTTAAGTTTCAATTTAAAGTCCTTTTATTACTCAAATTTTCAAGAGAAATGCGTCAAGTCTATCCAAAGGAAACTAATCCAAATTACACATTTAACTCATATTATACTACTATTTAAACAATTTGTACAACGCATTCTTAATCGGTCAAATAATCTATTCTATATCACCCTAATTAGTTCCCTGGCTCAAAACAAACAAACCCGATTGAACAGCAATTGGCACTATCTGACTTATATCTATTGTACTGACGTTGAAGGGACAAGTAACATACAATCTAAAGGCAGGCAAACAATCTCTCCGGATGCATTCACCAAATTAGATAGTTTTATACAAATACATTTTCATTACACCATTTATATTTCAATACGAAATGTTGAAAAATGACCAAAGAAGCGTTGCAACAAACTTTTGATGCAATGAACCGTGGTCAGTTATGTTTTCGAATCATGTGAAAAGTATGCAGTATTTGCTTTTAACTTTTTAACTTTAACTTTTTGTTAACCGACAATTTGAATTTATTTTACCAAACCCGAATACCAGTTGCGTGGAGTAGCGGAGCATGTAATAGCGTGCAGCTTCCGTGAGGGTGTGCCTCCATTGTGGAGGCGGGCAGCTCGTGCGTGACTGTCATCGCCCGCCTCCGCCTAACCAAGCTGCCATACCATGCCGCCACACCGCCTCACCGCCACACCGCCAAGCCGCCTAATAGTCAGACGTGATAGTTCCATTAAACTCAGATCAGATAAATGAATCATCACATCTTATTTGCATCAACAGCTTAAAACCGAATTTAAATTTTGTGACACTCATTATGCCACATACCTTTCTAATTTTGTCAAAAAAAAGTTACAACCACTGTACACGATTCGATGATTCTATCTAGTCCATGACGTCAGTAGTGACTCTAAAACTGAACGTCGACATGCGCGACTCCGACAACATGTTACATCGACATGATTTTACTCAGACATTACGTTACTCCGACAATATGTATGTTACTTCGACTATATTTTACTCAGACACTACGCTACTCCGACAACATGTTACATCGACATGATTTTACTCAGACACTACGCTACATCGACAACACAGACGAGGTGTTTATTAAAAAAAATCTTTGTACTGTGGTAATAAAAATCATAATTACAAACCCATCTAGGAAATGGTTTCTTATTATATATAGATCACTATAACAAAACCAAAAAAAATATATAATCGAAATTCTTTTATTAGTTATTTAATTAAAGTGTAACAAAAAACTATTAAATTAAAATATAAATTTTTACTACACTATTTCATGTACATGTCACATAAATGATTATTTCCGGGACGGAAGAAAATTTTAAACTGCTTTTCGAAGCACAATTTTGGATAAAGGATTGGACTTTTGAAATAGGATATTTTATTTTACTTTTAATTTTTTTTTTTGTTTCACTTTATACAGTGTTTTTTTAATGGGACAATTGGGGAAATCCGAAACCATAGAATATACAAAAAAAATGTCTTAGAAACCATAAAGTTTTTTTTTATGAAATCAATTTCGGCATATTTTTTTAGTCAAGTGTGGGTTGTCCATAATAATTAATAAAATTGATCAAAATTTTGTTTAGTGTTGATCGACTCAGAGTTATGAAGGGCTCATTTCATTATATGGTAAGAAAAAATCGGGGCAGCAGAAGTTGATCAAATTCCATTAAATATTTTTCATACAAAATAAATAAAATTGACAATTTTAGTTGTAATGACAAAGTTTTTTTTAATGCTAATAGACTCAGTTTCTTAAAAGAATGACTTCATTGGACCCGACGAAAAATATCGGGACAGCAAAGTTGGACAAATTTAATAAAAAAAAAAAATTTCATTCACAATCAATAACATTTTATTAAATTTGACGAACTTCTGCTGTCCCGATTTTCTTCGTCCCATACAATGAAATGATCCCGTCATAACTCTGAGTCGATTGGCACTAAAAACTATTTTGATCAATTTTATTTGCTTTTATGGGCAATTCACGCTTGACCAAAAAATTGACTATGCCAAAATTGTTTTCTCAAAAAAAAAGACGACTTTATGGTTCCTAAGATGGTTCCGTTGTATCGTCTATGGTTTCGGATTTCCTCATATGGTCCCGTCTTGAAAAAAACTCTGTATTTAAATAAAATAAATTTCCGATTACATAATGTTGTCCTTTTTTTGTCATAGTGATCGATATAAGAAATCATTTCCTACATGGATTTGTAATGATGATTTTTCTTATCAGAGTACAAAGATTTTTTTTAATAAACACCTCGTCTGTGTATCCTCGATGTAGTGTAGCATCTAAATAAAATCATGTCGATGTAACATGTTGTCGGACTAGCGTAGTGTCTGAGTAAAATAATGTCGTAGTAACATAAAGTCGGAGTAACGTAATATCTGAGTAAAATTATGTCGATCTAACATGTTGTCGGAGTAGCGTAGTGTCTGAGTAAAATAATGTCGAAGTAACGTAATGTCTGAGTAAAATCATGTCGATGTAACATGTTGTCGGAGTCGCGTGTGTCGAAGTTCAGTTTTAGAGTCGTGAGTAGTACATTATAATATACACACAGTCAGCGACAAACCTAAGATAAACAAAACTTATCAATTAGGCCAAATTATTTAAAAAAGCAAAAATAGACGGGTAAAATAATACGAAACCAAAGCTTCTGTATGTAATCAGAATTATGATGTACGTACCACCTTAACAAATGCCATTCTAATCTTATTACAAGATTAGGCAATCCCTGGTGTGCGTACAAAGTCATATGACAGCAATGCATTAGGACAACACGATAGTCTGCAGGGCTTCCTGGAATATGAGACCTGAGTCCTGCTATCCTGTTACTTGTTACTTGTCACCCTTTACGATATAATGACAACCAGAGCTCCTAATCCTATTTGAAAGTATATGGCATAAGCTCTATGGCTTTACCACTACAGATACAATTTCTAAAAAGTTTTTTTTACAGTGGGTAAGTCATTACACATTTTAAGTGCCCACCGAATTACAAGAACACAATGTGTTGGGAATGGAGATCATGCATGGAGATGCTGTGTTTTATTATTCACTAAATATTTTAATATTTGAATCACGTATAGATTTATGACGACCTCGTCGATGGCACAGTGAGTGAATTAATAGGTTGTTTCCGACGAACTTTTCTAAATTTGCTTTGATTGGAGGTTTTGTATTGTGCCCAGGCCGATAGTGCCCAGGAGTTATTTTTGTTGCTCCGGTGATCATTGTACAGTTTCTACTTCGAGACCAGATAATTGATGTGGTAGTTTGGTAGTATATTATGAATATGATAGTTTCAAAAAAAAAAAAAATTCAAAATAACCTTTCGCACTCTGTTACATGCAACATCGTCACCATAGTACGAAAATTATTTCGTGACAATAATCATACAAATAGCAAATCTCACTTGCAATGTGGTATAAGACATAAAACCATTGCCACCGCGAACTGGCGCCGGCATCTACCATTAGAAAGGCCTTTACCATCTTACAGTACTAATTTTACGCGTGACTCAAAGGATACAATTCTATTGTTTAGCACCGTTGTTCCTTCAGCGATTGCTCGCAAATAGCGAGGCGAATTATCAAAGAAAACAGAACGATTGTTGCAAGACCACCACGAAGTGTCGTAATCGGAATGGCGCACTGCAGCCACCTGGAACTGCGACCCTTTTTAGGGTTACAATACACAAAGTTGGTAATTCGAGCAACCTAGTAAGTACAATTTTGTAAACGCTCAAGGTCAGGAAAAATTATACTAAGCATTGTAGGTGCACGTAACTAGGTCCCAAATAAAATATATTGCTCAATTAAATCCAAATTGGAAGAAATAAACCATTAACAGCATAAACAAAGCTGACGTTTACCTTAATCGGAAGCCAAGGCAAATAATGCGCAAGCGCCCGCCTACGACAAAGACTGGAATAAATCTGGACCAACCTACCTTCAATTAAGCTTATGTTCGCATTTTGGTACAACATCAGCGACATGATTGTCTAGGTGATTAGATACAACTACAGTAGGTATCTATGATTCTAAAATATGTTTTGTATTCAATATCCTAAGTAACAATAGTAAACAAGTTAATGCATTGTATATGTTCGTAGTCACCTATACGGGAAAAAACGAACCGAGGAAGTTTCATATAATACCTATTATATGAAACTGGTTCGTCCCGTTACTTAATATTATATAAATAAAAAAAACTCAACTTTTCAAGCCATTTGAAGGCAGTAAGCCATCATCCATTATGCCGCTTTAATTTTTTTTTATTCCAGCCGGCAATCTGAACTGCCTCCGTGGCCGAACGGTTACCATGCCGGACTGCCATGCAGAGGTCCCAGGTTCGATTCCCGGGCCGGGAGAAATATTTGTATGGCCTACATTTATTTGTCTCGTGAGTTTGGGTGTAATTTGTAATTGTCTATTTGTGTGTCCATGGCACCCGCGACACAGGGTTTCCCTAGTGCGGGGCTATGTCGAGTGTGTGCGTTATTATTATTATTATTATTATTATTATCAGGCGGGTTTTACTAACACGTTATTAGTAATGGATGACACGCAAGAAGAAGTCAATGATAGTAAAAAATTACATGTGAATTTGAATTTTGCGGGTCCATAGTAGTATTTTCGGACCTACATCGACTGAGTATTACTACAAGTGGAACACATCAAAATATTAGAACTAGTACTCACTGTATATAGCTTCCCCTGTCGAGTTCCGGCAGTGCACGAAAATGCAGATTCGACATTGGATTTTAGCACTTAACAATAATAAAAAAAATAATAAAATAGGACTGTTACACAAAAATTTGTTGCATAGCTAAATTAATTAAGTTTACACTTAATTTAAGGCTCGCATTCAATAATTATCTGGAAAAATTATGACGTAACTGGGAATGACAGACTTTACCAAACAATAAATCAAAGTTGGCAACTGTTTTCGCGGTCATACCGAAGCCAACGAAAAAGGTTTGTCCAAGAAAATCTAATTTAATTCACAACACTGATCCTCGGTCTCGGTCATCGAAGCAAATTCGCTTAGTCCGGCCGACACTTGTAGATTTGTCGATGTTAATACTTTTGTAAATTAGTTCTGCTATGTAACGAACACCATGGGACAAAGGCCATGCGTGACCTGGCGCAAGAAAAATTTTTTGAAAAATGCGCAATGATATTACATACTTGACAAAGGAGAAGCAGGAGTCACATTTGGTTCATTCGATTCCCAGATGAGACAAGCTATTTTTATAAGTCTTCGAACGCAGTATTACTTACTTTTAAAAATTGAATAATTTCTCTATAAAGCAAATATCCTATTTGTAATATTTAAAGTCTTTTCCTCCATGTTGCATAACTCTCTGAGACAATAATAGGAGTAGTTGAGCTCCTTGTAATAGAGTAGAGCTCCTTATGGACGAATTCGTCCAGGGAAGTAGTGCCACCTTACCTATTTCTGCCGCCAAGCAGTGATGTCAGCATGACTGTGTTCCAGTTTTGAAGGGTAAGGGTGCTGGTGAAATTACAGGCACGTGACAGACTTGTCAACTTATGTCTCAAGGTGACAGGCGCAGTGGCTGTGTCCCTCAGATCTTTGCAACTTAAAGCTCCGAGTGGCATTGCAACTCTTACGGACAGGCGTGTAGCTTACCATCAGGCGCACGCACTTTTTCGTCCCTTCACTTGATATTATATAAAAAAAGACAACTGTTTAAATGGGTGTGTGCATAATATTGTCTGCGTAATTGGCGCTAAAACTTAAAGAAACATTGATTAGGGACTTTGAAACTAATTTTAGTTCCATGACATTTGTTAGTATACATTGTAATTTTTTATCTTTCCATACAATGAAATAAACTGTTCATACATGAAATACCTAAGTAATAACCTTTTAATTAAAAAAAAACCGACCTCGCAAGTTTGACTATCGACTTTTTTATTGGAATTATATATATTTGGCAAGTTTTATTGAAATCGGTTAACGGACATTGCGCAAAACCAGATTTAGCCCCTAGTTTGGCACTCTTAGAGCTGGAATATTTTCGTCAAATTTAAATGGAACCAATATGTATATGTATATAGCGGTGGTACAATGGGCGGTCTTATCGCTTTAAGCGATTTCTGCCAGACAACCTTTGGATGGGAGTAATTATATAATTCACAGGAAAAAGACGGCGGTGTATGTGGAATTTCTAATCAATAGATAAAAATTGATAAATAAATGCAAATAAACATATATTTATAAATAAGTAATAAAACCAATACATATATATGAATATCGTAAACTACTATACATTCTTATACCTATAAATATAACATTTCTAAAACCTTAGAATAATAACGCATAGAATGATAGTTTCATATCAAACGAACTGTCACAAGTGAGGCAAAAACCAAATTCATGTAGGCGTAAGCAACTTGTATTTACGCTCGTCGGCACGCACACAAATATACAAATAATGATGCCATGGAATAACATTTCCCTCAAAAGTGGGGAAATTGTATCTTGCTTAACTCATCATTAAGTTAAAGGTGCCTACAGATTTGCCCGACATTGTCGATCAGGTGCCTACAGATATGCTCGGTTTTGTCGATGAAAAACGAATATAGCACTTATTTGTAAATCCAAGATGGCGGACACGATTTTTCAAAATATGCTATATGGGTATCCTTTTCGAGGTATTTGGGGATGCTCATGACGAATATGGCACTCATTTCTACATCCAAGATGGCGGGCACGATTTTTTCAAAAAAATGCAATATGGGTATCATTTTCGAGGTATTTGGGGATGCTCATTACGAATATGGCACTCATTTCTAAATCCAAGATGGCGGGCACGAGTTTTCAAATAAATGCAATATGGGTATCATTTTCGAGGTACTTGGGGGTGCTCATTACGAATATGGCACTCATTTGTAAATCCAAGATGGCGGGCACGATTTTTTCAAAAAAATGCTATGTGGGTATCATTTTCGAGGTATTTGGGGATGCTCAATGCGAATATGGCACTATTTGTAAATCCAAGATGGCGGGCACGATTTTTCAAATAATGGCAAGTTGGGTATCGTTTTCGAGGTATTTGGGGGTGCTCATTACGAATATTGCTTTTATTTGAACTGTCGTGTTTGCCATCTTGGATTTAGAAATGAGTCCCATATTTGTATTGAACATTCCCAAACATCTCGAAAACGATACCCAACTTGCCATTATTCGAAAAATCGCACCCGCCATCTTGGATTTAGAAATAAGTGCCATATTCGAAACCTAAAACCGAAAATGCCATAAGCAAACATTAAAGAAAATAACTGTTAAAATAGATTAAAAAATCGCTTAAGAATGCTCCCCTTTTAAGAAAATAAAATATTTTAATATAAAATATTTCGCTTGAGTTACGAAAAGAAAGACATATAATAAGCTATCAAAGTTGTACTGGTGGTGCCAACACTATAGTAGAAACAAATATATACTGTAAATTTGTTGCAATATGTGCTCCAATTCAAATAAAATTAATATAAATAATTATTCAATAAAGCATGAACGCAGAGCCGTTAAAAGTATTATAAAATAATTAAGTGTCCCAATCACTTACAGGAGTTAACGAAAACATTTAATTTTTATTCGAGTAAATATTAGTTCAAAATGCGCAAATAAATCGAAATTACAGGCACCACTAAAATTTACGTAATATAATTATTTTGATACAGAATAGCAAAATGGGGAGAAAAAAAATTCGTTACTTTGCAACACTTTCGTATCTTGTTGCCGCGAAATTATTTTTCTGTTTTAGTGAATATTTACATAAAAATATGAGTTGAAACGCATTACTTACTTGTGGAATGCGATGTTAGTGTCTATTTTGTTTGTCTGTTGTATTTTTACACCCATTTACCGCACATTTCGTCATTTTTAGCAAAAAATTTTGGAGCTGTTCGCGGTGCAATATGACCTTGAGCACTAACAGCCCGCGCGCTCCTGGGACGCGTTTGGAACCCTCTAACTTGCCTCACTTAGCGTGTGCGGGCTAGGTTTCTATGCGTTATTATTCTAAGTCTAAAACGTATAATACACAACGTAATAAACAATTTCTACTTCTTTATTTGCGGGTAATCGTAAAAAAATAAGCTTTAAATGAAGTGAAGTTTATTATGTCTTCACGCTTTAACTGCGAACATGTAGTCAATCTCTTAGCAGTCTAATTCTTATTAATAAGAGCATGATACTTTAGAATTGTCATAGTACTGAAAGCTTTAAAATAATTAACGTACTTAAAAGGCAATTAATTGACTGCTGTTTTTATAGACAATTTTTTGTATAATCATGTCCAACCTTATTACTGGCTACAAAAATGATATTCATCTTTTGCGTCAATCGCGGAATTTAATTTACAACAATAATAAATATACTTATAGAGAAACAAAACCTCAAAACAAAAATGTACTTACTTACTAATGTATTTATTACTAATGAGAGAATCATGAGAATGTGCTGGCAGTGTTATATACATGCACTGGATGCAGCACACGATAAAAAAACGTGGTGCAAAGAGAATAGGTAACAATTGGGCGAGTTAGTGATTGAACTGTCTTTTTTCTATTTAATTATGGGTATTCAACAATGTGACCAAGTACGCGCGGGAATTCAGATTACATTCTTATTAAATTTTGAGGACGTATAACCATAAAGAATCGGGAGTGTGCAAGAGCCCTTAGCGCCCAAGCACAGCAAAAATTATGTATCTGAACCTTATCTGAACGTTTGACATTTGACAACAGAACGTTTCGTCTATGGCCTCTTTATTTTTTTTAGTAACAATGGCTTTGCCTTCGCATTTATTCAATAAAACGGTGAGGAAAATACAGCAGACGGCAAGGCGGACTGCAATGCAGGATAATGTTTGTTATAGTTACGAAAAAAGAATAAAAAAAAATGAAATGAATCAAAAAATTTTTCAAAACTTTGTATAGTCTGATCATTGACTTACAATTCTGATGCTCGAAGTCTGGTTGGCTGGCTTTATATATTTTTCGCTTTCGCGCCCTTTTTTAAAGTTTATTGTTACGTGTGTTCTATTTTGTGAAAGCGAACACTTTTAACTATTTTGGGGACAGCGGGACACGAATCCAAAAGCGGAACGTATGGTCACGTTATTAACAAATCAAAATACATTTTTTGTACATTCGGCATTCCTCGCACTCTAATTTAAGATAACAGACATTGGTAAATATAGTTGGAATTTAAAAAGTTCCGTACCGGAAAAAGTCAGTACCGGATATTACATATCAACTTATGTTTACTAGAGAAATAAGAACAAAATTACAGGCGATATTTCAGAACCAACCAATCACCAATTCGATTTTCGGTACCTCGGTTCGTTAATATTGAACGACGGCGAGATAGACCGCGACGTTAAGAACAAAATAAGGGCATGATGAATCCATTTCATTCATTCGACAGGTCACAGGCACTATTTGCGATCGGCGAATGCCCCTTAAGATAAAGGGGCAAATTTACAAAACCGTGATTAGACCTGTCATGTTGTATGAATCAGAATGTTGGGCGATGAAAAGGGAGGATGAACGAACTGTGCATGTATCGGAAATGCGAGTGTTGAGATGGATGTGTGGAGTGACGAGAAAGGATAATATAAGGAATGAGCACATCAGGGGAAGTTTGAAAGTGGCGCCAGTGACGGAAAAGATGAGGAGTAGTAGGTTAGCGTGGTATGGACATGTCATGCGGAGGGAAGAATGTCATGTGACAAGAAGAGTGCTAGGTATGAATGTGGAGGGATATAAGGGGAAAGGAAGGCCAAAGATGAGATAATGATGAATGTATTGTGGATGGATTGTGTGAAAGTTGACATGGATAAGAAAGGTGTGAGTATAAAAATGACGGCTGATAGGAGAGAGTGGAAGAAGAATACATGTTGAGCCGACCCCACCTAGCGTGGGATAAGGACAGGAAGAAGAAGTTTCAGAACCAACTAAAAAGCAAGTACTACAGAAACTAAAACATTTATTTCAGCATTTCCAGGAGGTAAGGTCCAGGTACGGAACTATGGAAATATAAATACAAAGTGGGATTTTGGCAATGTTTATACGGTGCATCTCCAGTGCATTAGGCGATTTCACATTAGTAATTAGTGCGATTTCACATAGATCAACCAACAGACACTGGAGGACAGACATTTCTGTGGCCGTAACCATGGCGACTCTATTCTCACTAGCGAAATATTATTGAATGTATTCATTTCTGTAATGCCTTTTATCGACATAATTATGTCATTGTGATATAAACTTTATTGTCGATCAATTGGACAAAGGGAATTTAAGACCTTGTTGCAATATTTTGTATCAAAAAGTATTTATAACCGTCAATTTGCATAATAACCGCTCAAGTATTCTAATAACCGGCAATTTATCTACCACCTCATTGAGTCCTTAATAAAGTTGTCTTTCAACCGTGACGTTGGCGAAATGGTCGCGCAAAACGACGGAGCCATAGATACAAAAGTTGAAGTTGAAGTTGATCAAAAAGTATTGTAATGTCATTCGTGTCGCTATCATTGGTGTCAACTTTTAAGTCACACTAATGAATAAATATTTTACATGAATGACATAAAAATATTTACGTTTATGACGCAGCTGCATAACAACTTTACCTAGTAATATTGCGAGTCATGTCGTGGAAAAGGTGACCCTGTTGGTTTCTGTGCCGTGGTGAACAACAGATTATCAGGTCAACTTTTATATGCACTATTCTTGCTGCACAATATGTTGTTGATGCCTGCTATTATCTAGTAAGCAGACGAGAGTGCAGTGTTGGCCAATAATGTGTCTGAATTTTGCCAACAGTGAAGAGGTCATGTAGTCCTGAAAGCGGTTTTTGATTGAGGAAACATGAACAGGGTCAGGGTTTGTGACACCAAAACATAGGTATGCCTTTTCTCTACAAAACGGAGTGTCCTACACCTCATTCTGACTTTCCGATATATTTCTGAGCCGATAGGTGATCGTTTTATATTAGCATTCAACCTCGGCTTTGGTGAAAACAGATGTCAAAAACCTAGGTATCCTTTTCAAGGTCACTTGTACTTTACGCCAGATATTTATAAGCACAAATTTGCACATGTATTAAGTGCTGCTGTCATCTTTAGTGCCTTGGACTGGGTAGAGCGAAAAGTTAACAGGCTTACCTACAAGCAACAACTCCAAATGCAATCGAAGCTTCAAAATGCTAATCACCGCAGAATAGTGTTTTCTAATGTCCAAAAGACTTTTAGGAGACTGTGTGTGGAATCTTTGCCATTTAGTTCCACGCTCACCGTTAATCCTTCGGTTCAAAGCTGGATCATTTCATCCTAATATCGTAGTTGTACCATCTATTCCCACGAAGCACTTTGCTTCGTGCTGCATAAAACTAAGGCATGGAATACACTACCGTAGAATGGGGTGAGTAAGGACAAATGATAACTTTGAAAATTTTAAGCACTTTCTTCATGATAGGACCTTGTTATATTCTGGTAGAATTTGTTCCGGTAGCTTATTTTTCATTTTTTTTAATCCCTCTTAGTCAGTAATATTATTGTTTTAAGCAATATTCACGAAAATAATAATAATATTTATTTCATTCATATACACATACAAACAATGGGTATGTTACATAATAAAAACTTATTTCACTGATTGTATGTACATGCTACTTATATAAAATGTTTAAACTACTGAATCTCTTACTAAGCAAAAGCTTGTATTTTGTGATTAACTGTTCCTCCACACTGGCTATCATTAGGTAAATACAGTACAACCAAGAGGTAAAAATCAACAGTTTAGAAAAGACAATTGTTATAGTATGTAATTATAAAAACTACGACAATAATAAAGTTTAAAAAAGGCTAATAATATTAAAAATAAAATATATATATAAATAATAATAATATAAATAGTAATAATCCTAAAAACGATATATAGTCAAAACTATATATACTTATTCAATGTAAATGCCAATCTAGAAGATTTTTATTTATTATATATTATTATTATATTTGTATTTTGTATTTATATAAAGTTTAATAATAATAGCTATATTAACAGATGACAAAAAAATAAAAATGGAAAAAAGTATACACAGCGGTTGCACGTCCTCCCACTAAAAATGCACCTGACTAACATCCGAGGTCTGCACTGCACAAATCTCGATTCGGTCCACCACCACCTTGAAACCAACAAACCGCAGCTACTGTTCCTCACAGAGACGCAGATCAGATGTCTGACTGACGCAGCGTACCTCAGTTACCCCGGGTGTACTCTGGAGCACAGGTTCGTACCTCGTGCCGGAGTCTGTGTGTACTGTAGACGATCTTGAAGAATATTTAATTTTGGGTCAAGATATTTTGAAAAAATATAATTTCGAATTGTTCAAAGTGGAAATTGACAATATAATTTCGTCTAAGTCCGTGACAGATATTGGGTCAAAGAAATAAAAATCTTCTTTGAAACCGGTATCAAAAAGCTTAGATAATTTCTCGCTAGATAGATCGGAGCATGTAAACTCTTCGGTTTTGCCGGGAATTATAAACAAAGTTGATGTAAGTGACAAGACGTGTCAATTGCGTCAAAAGCCGAACTTAAATATGAAAGGTAATTCGGAAAGCGACATTTTTAATCGTGTTCGCGTAAATATTGTGGAGAAGTTACAAATGGTGGAGGCTCCGTAAGCGTACATAAAGTTACAAATGGTAGAAGCCAGTTACACTTCGCGATGAGATCTGTGTCAAGTGTCTCAAGAACCTTGAGGCAATGAGTTTTTTCATTTTGTGGCTTCTGGTAGACACAGGAGTTACACAAATAGTGTAATGCTGTGTTTACCGATCGCACAGTGGAGATCACGAGACGACCAAGCTGTTCCAATATCTGAGTGAGACGTCTGATGAGATTCAGCATAGGTACCCAGTGGCGCAACTAGTCATTCTGGGGACTTTAATGTACACCATCAAGTATGGTTGTTCCCTTACCAGAAGACCGATCACGCTGGGAGAGAGACGCGTAAACTTGCGTTAACGCTAAGCCTATCCCAGCTTGTCAGTGGCGCCACTAGGATACCAGATGTTGAATCTCATACGGCTAGTTGCTTGGACCTTCTGCTGACAACTGATCCGGACCGATACTCTGTGGTTGTGGAGGCCCCACTGGGTACTTCCAACCATTGTATGGTGAAAACTGTATCCATATACTCCCCACCCGATTGGGGCCCTAGTGGTATGAGACGGGTGTGGTGATATAAGTTAGCGGATTGGGACGAAATGCGCCATTTCTTTGCTTCATATCCCTGACAGGCGTGCTTTACTTCAGGAGAGTCGTCGAGCTGTCCTGATGTTGTGGTCGAGGTTTTGCGTTTGGGTATGGAGTATTACATACCATACTCTGACGGTACCTAACGGACCCCAAGCTCGTCCATGGTTTAACGCTGATTGTAGTTGTGCTGAAGCACATAAACAGTCCGCGTACCAAGCTTGGTCAGATGCGCGACTACGCAAAACTCCGAGTACTCAGAATTTGAAGAAAGCTTTTAATAAAGCCGCGAAGAAGTGCAAAAGCATGTTACGTAGGGCCAAGTTCGACCATGTGCGCCGTATAGGGGCCAAGCTTGCCTCTTATCCAGCAGGCAGCACATCCTTTTGGTCCCTGGACAAAGCGGTCGAATCTAACTTTTGTCGCCCATCTTTGCCACCTCTGCTGAGGCCGAATGGCTCGCTGGCTCATACTGCGGAAGAGAAGGCGAATCTCTTTGCCTCACTCTTTTCAGAAAGTTCGCGTCTAGATGCCGCAGGGACCCTACCACCTACTTTACCTCAGGCTGGCTGCACTATGGCGCCAGTTCGCATACGCCAAAAAGAGGTACTTAGAACTCTGCGAAAACTAGACGTGAATAAAGCTAGCGGGCCAGATGGAATTCTAGCAATAGTCCTGCGTAACTGTGCGCCTGAGTTGCCTCCTGTTCTCACACGCCTGTACCGCCTATTGCTTGAGACTGGTGTAGTTCCCAGGTAGTGGAAGCTTGCAAACCTGCAACCTGTACCTAAAAAGGGAAGCAGAGCTGATCCTGTCAACTATAGACCTATCTCAATCACTTCCATACTCTGCAAAACTATGGAACGTGTATTCAACAACCGTCTCCTATCGTACCTTGAAGACAATGATCTCCTCAGTGATCGCCAGTACGGATTCCGACGAGGGCGATCTACTGGGGATCTTCTTATGTATGCCTGTCACATATGGAGCGACGCTATAGAAAAGCAAGGCGAAGCACTTGCAGTGTCTTGGGACATTTGTAAAGCCTTTGGCAGGGTCTGGCACGCAAGCCTTTTAAGTAAGCTTCCCTCTTATGGGCTTCCCACTGACCTTTGCAATTGTATCTCGGATTTCTTGAGCGAACATTCGATTCGAGTGGTCTTAGAAGGCTACTCTTCGGAACATATGGCGATAGATTATAGATAGACTCTCTTTCTGCTGCATATCAATGATATGTTAATTCCAGGTACATTTGCGTATGCTGATGACAGCACCGTTGTAGATAGGTACTTGACCAATGCAAGGGTCATTGGAGAGGAAATCCAGCCTTGTCGAGAGGCCATGGTTAGCCGTTTAGATTTGTCACTCCAGGCAGTCTCCTATTGGGGCAATGCCAATATTGTCAAATTTAACGCTACCAAAACGCAGACGTGTCTATTCTCCACAAAACGGAGTCCCTTTGAGCTGACTCCGACTTTTCGTGATACATCCATACCGATAGCCGATTGTCTCCAGCTACTTGGAATGGACCTGTCGTCCAATTTGAACTTCGGCAGGTACATTGAATCCATGGCCAAAAATGCAGCAAGGAAGCTTGGGATCCTTTCCAGGGTGAGGCGTTACTTTATACCGGGACAGTTGCTTCAGCTGTACCAAGCCCAAGTCTGATGGTGCATGGAGTACTGCTGCCACCTTTGGGATGGCTCTGCGACATATCTACTGGCCACTTTGGATTCAATTGACAACCGTGGCAAGACGCTTATAGGTGACTCGGAATTAGTGGAGGTGAAGCTGCAGAGCCTTGAACACCACCGTAAAGTTGCCTGCTTATCGGTATTTTACAGGATATATTACGGAGAGTGTGCGATGGAATTACACGATTTAATTCCGCCTTCCCCTTTCGATCACCGAGGGACTAGGCGTAGGCTTGGGTTCCACCCCTATGTTGTGGAAATTCCAAAGATTCGCGCGAAGCGTTACGCTTCCACATTTATATGGCGAACGGCTATGGAGTGGAATTCCCTGCCTGCAGACTTGTTCCCTGAACGTTATAACTTGGACCTTTTCAAGGCGAGAGTGAATAGGCATTATTTAGGTGTGCATGCTCCATCGTCGACCTCATCTACACTTTCCATCAGGTGAGGTGGAGGTCAAATGCGCACCTATATTTTATAAAAAAAAAAAGATCTTCAGTACCTGTATAGTCAAGTGTCTGTAACCATTTACTGAGAACTAATTTGACCTCTTGTTTATTCAAAGGATAAATTGACGAAAATCTATTAGTTTTGTTATATAGCCTACAACTGGCGGTATTTTGCTGTCTGTCTGACATAATACAGCAGGAAATAATAAGGTCCCATGCCTCCTGCGAAGAATTCCTATGATCAATGGCAGATTATTATGCTGACGTAAAATGGAACGGAGTATATACAGCTGCCGCACCGACAATACCTGGCACTTACTACACAATTTATAAGTAGGGTAATCACGCGGTTTATGGTGCATAAGTTTAAGGACAGCTCATTGTGCTCTCTCTAAGTTTAAAAGAACAGTTTTATACATTCCGCCCCATACAGGAATGCAGTAGGAGAGGATAGACTGGCATAAGGCTTAGGAAAACCATAGTCATAATTACAGAATTGCGAAGATTCCTGAAAATGTACAAAAGCCTCCTGGTACGTACCGATAATGCCTCCACCTGCGCATGCCAGGCGAGTCTCTCATCTACTACAACTCCAAGATATATAATACTGGAGACCATCTCCAAAGGCTCACATACGCAATTATTTTGACTTTTGCAATTATGGACCGTAAGAAAGCCAGTCTCTAGATGAGGTGATCCAGCATTAGGTAAAAAGAAGCGAATGAATTCAGTCTTATCAAGGTTAAGGGTTAGTAAATTAACTGATAACTAATCCATAACTATCCTCAGAGATGTTTGGCGTGACATTTTGCTTCATGCCAGTTTTTGCCATAAGGTAAAAGAGCAGTGTCGTCAGCGTAAACAAACAAGTTACAATTTGGGAGATACAAATGACAAAGGTCATTCACTTATATTAAAATAGAGTCGGACCTAGAATGCTACCTTGCGGGACACCAAAGTCGATCTGCTCTACATTACTCTCTACAGAATATATTTTCACTGACAGAAACAGTTCAAATGCCTTAGATAGGTCCAAAAAAATACCATAACATTTACTTTTGTTGTCCAGCTTATAAACTACACTATTAATAAAACCCGTAACTGAATCTTCAGTACATAATCTAAAATACATATGTGTTATCCCATCTCATCCTTTGATCGGGGTCATAAGGGACAGCAAAGGGGAGAGTTGAGAATTTTTCTAAGGTTGTCATTTTTCTATGTAGGTATTATATGTTATACATTTCAATAGGATTAATTGAAATTTCCTGTTTAGGACAGGATCATTTAAAAATTATGAATTTGAATTATTATATTATAATATTTTAAATTGTGTGCAGCTTAGTAACAATATAACATCAAAAGTTTACACAATTATTTATTAATATGTGAAACTTCTTAATATCAGTACAATGTAACACTTTCTAATCGGACGAAAACAGTTATTAACAGTACTTAAAACATTTCTTCTTCTTTGAGAAGTTAAAATAATAAAAATTATTTTTAAATACCCACACAAAAATAAAACATCAATAAAAATTTTACAAAAATAAAACAATATTTTATATACTAAGTTAGGAACCTTTTTTCTACTCCTTCTCTCCTTTTTTCTCTCTAGACCTTATTCTTAAGACTTTATTCTCTGCTCATTCTTTATTTTATTTCTTCTTAAAATTTTCATTCTTCTAATATTTATAAAATTTATTCAGTTTTTCACAGTAATTCTTTTTGTCTTAATATTTTTTATTCTTTTCTGGTAAAACTGGCAATTTTCTTATTTTAATTTTATATGATTCATTTATACTCGAGTCAATATTATGCTTAACATCCAGCTGATTTTCAAAATTTATAATAACTTCATTTCAGTCTGAACTATTTGCAAAAAATATAGGCATTTGTGTAACATCCACAGAGTCTAGTTCTATATCTTATTGCTCAAAGTTTTTGTAAATATCGACTTCGTCATTTCCTGTTGTTGCTAATACATTCTGCTTTATCTTTTTCCCCTTTCCTTTTCCTTTTATTGATGTCGAAGGATAGGATCGTTTCTCTGGTTCTAACTTCTTTCTATTTATTCCAAGTGCTATTTTAGATTTTTCTTCACTTATGCTGCTCCCAGGTGTTACCTGCAATTTTTGTACTTCTACAATTTTACCTCCTTGAGAAATTTTCAATGC
Source organism: Hyposmocoma kahamanoa (assembly GCF_003589595.1). NCBI lineage: Eukaryota > Metazoa > Arthropoda > Insecta > Lepidoptera > Cosmopterigidae > Hyposmocoma > Hyposmocoma kahamanoa. The sequence continues at coordinate 19,304,200 of NW_020653200.1, read as the reverse complement.
ATCTTTGTCTACGTATATGTTTTCGTATATGTCTGGGTCAAGTGAGTGGAATTAGCGCGAAGGAACACAAAATCTATATTCTTTTCTTTGTACAATCTGATGAGGTCTACTGATGGATGGGAAGACAAATTATCACCAATTAGGATTTTTTTTTTACCTAGGCTGTTTTCTAACACGGGAATAACAATGGTTTTTATCCAATTTTCTAAAATTTCCCCGTCAAACCAATCGGATCCAGAACGATTATATCTTGCATCTCTGTGCCCATTGACGACCCAGGTATTGTACAGGTGAGCGGTTTATAGACCACATGCAGTGGTAACATATGTCCATCTGCCGAAGCAGCCATCATCAATAAAACTGACCCTTTTGTGTTATTCATCACACGTTCGGGATATTTGCAGCCTCTTTTAACAATTACTTGTTTACGACCTGGATCGTTAGTCAGGTTTGTTCCATCATATCGAGATACACATAGCGTAAGTCTAAAGCTGTTAAAGGATATCTCCATTCAGCACATGTATTTAAATTATGAACTATATATTTTTCAGAATCCGCAGATAGCGCAGTTTGATCACCAAAAGACTTCATATTATGTAGCTTATGACGACCAGGCACCAATTTTGAGAACCCTTACTTTTGAGCTGTAGAATTAATAGAAGCATGATTTAGAAAGCAATCTAGAGCTTCTATTATTTTGAGTGCACAGTATTTTTTTCTAATTTTTGCACCCGGTTTTTGGAACATAAACTCTCGGCATCTTGTAAAGAATACAAAAAAGAGTAATGAAAGAATAACCCTTATTAATATTATAAATGCGAAGTGTGTCAACTTATAAAGTTGAAATTTGGTATGGGGATAGTTTGAGACCCTGAGAAGAACATGGAATAGATTTTTATTCCGAAATAGTTCCTTAGGGAGCGCAATATATCCGAAAACTACGCGGGCGAAGCCGCGAGCTCGAGTCTAGTAATAAATAAACAATTTTTTTTTTATGAATTTCGTGCACCAGCAAAACAATTTCATAAAACAACTTTATTATAATTATTAATACAAAGATCGAACACTCAGAAAAAATTCATTGGATCCGGTCGGATTCAAACCGACGTCTTCTTGCATACCGTGCCAGACGCTATACCAACTAAGCCACGGAACGAACCAACGGACCTCACGAATTTTTCTATGTGCTTGCGTCGTGTCTTTGTACTTGGTCTTTCAACGATTTTTTAGTCGTAGCGCCTTCTATGAGAAATCTATTGCAGATTTATCACCCAGTTAGTACCTTTACAGCTACCAATCCTGGCGAGGGACGTCGCTATTCACTGTATTAATTAAATTTTTATTGAATTGATATTCAATTATTTTTTGTGAAATTACTCCACTAGTTTGTTATAATTAATACAAAGATCGAACACTCAGAAAAAACACTCAGAAAAAATTCCTTCGATCCGGTCGGATTCGTACCGACGTCTTCTTGCATACCGTGTCAGACGCTATACCGACTAAGCCACGGAACGAACCAACGGACCTCACGAATTTTTCTATGTGCTTGCGTTAAAAAAAAAGAAAGTTTGTTTATGGCAAATATAATAATTTTTTTGGTTTCTCTTAAACTTCGGTGAATCGGCAATTTATTTAACTTAAATCACTCAAAACACGCAAATTTGTCTTTAAATCGTTTTAAAGTTTAAAATGATAATGATTTAAAGTTAGCGGGTTTTTTTTACTTGACTTTGACTAATAATTTTTTAACTTTTGTGGCTCTGATACTTAGTGGTGCTAGAAAATAGAAGTAAATAATAATTAAATTATAAAACTAAGTTTACAAGTATTCAGTTTTAATTTAATACCGGGTGGTAAGCTTTGGAACTCTATTTTGATGCCCCTTGTCACCCCACTATCCCAACTCACCCCGTTCTACGGTACCTCAAAACTATAATTTAGGGCTATTTAAGGTCTACCTTTTAGAATAAAAAAAATGTCTAACCTGATCACAAATATAATTTCTTTTCAACAGAAAGATCTAGAATCAACGAAAGAAAATGTGATCCTATCCTATCTAATTAATTTAGAAGAGAATGTATATATATGTATATAGTTAAGTATTGTGTTTTGTTATGTTTGTGACGTGTTAAATGCTATAATTTGTATTTAATTATAATTTATATGTTACGCAAATAATTTTTCATTAGTCTTACTCGTGTATCATTTGGATTCATGAGAAAATCGTTCTTCTTACGGCAAATACATTCGTGTGACCATAAACATCGTTTTTTTATTAGAATTCACTGAAATATTTGTGTGATTTTATAAGTATGTATAATCTTTATTTTTAGTTATTTGTAAAACTTAATGTTTTTACAAAAGTCACTCGGAAGTGCTACTTTATATACTTTATTACCAGCAGTGAAATCGTCCCTTTTATTTACGAATTAAAAAAAAACATAAGTTTGTCTTTGGCTAAAGCTCTATCTGCGAAGAGCAGTACTCTTTGGAAGAGCCATAACCACTAATAGAAAGAAGAAAAATTTCGTTATAAGATTTTGTATCCGATTGACCTAGTAATTTTCGATTAATTGTCTTTGAAGCTTGTGTATGTGGCTACTAGGGCAGAGTGGTTGAAATATAAATATCCATTTGCATGTCAATTAGGCCAACTAAAGGGTTTTTAATTGCGTCAGGATGGAGCAGGATAGAGCTGAAAGCAGCGCTAACCCTGGGAAGAGGTCACGACCTCTATTGCTGCGGCCCAGACCTACAATGGCTAGACAATCAGCATATGCTAACTCTTCGAGTGGAGTGCTAAAGAACTCAAAGAGGAGCAAACAGAATGAAGCCTCGAATAAGAAGCCTAAGTTGATGTATAACAAGAGCGATGTACCTGCGGGTGGCACACCAGTGCCTGAAAAGCATGTGCGGAAAGCAGGTCCATACTTGCTAGGCCCTAAACTTGGCCCTAGTCCAGTGAAGAGCATAGTACAATGCTTAGCACGAAAGGAGAAAACAGATGATTTTTATCAGATCAAAATTTTGACTTTGAAGAGCGAAGGTCAACCTGAGACCCAAGACGATAGGCAAGGAAAGATGTTGCTGCATACTGAACACTCACTATTATCACTGCTGAAAGACCAAGAAGGTGTCATTCAACATCACGGATTATTTAAGGTAACAAATTCACATAAACAAAATTCGTTTTTTTATTTGTAAATCATTGTGCAAAAACCTGTTACGCTCAATGTGCTGGCATTTGAATATCTTTGCTTTTGTGAAAAATATATTTAATTAGATAATTGTCTTTTACTTTTTTCTACTTCTAAGTTGCTGTGCCCAATCTTACTATGTTTAAACTAATGTGGTAAAAAGTGGATTCTGTCTTTCCAAAAACATTTTACATGTAAACCATTTATTGTAACAGAATTAGAGAATTATGTTTGAAAAATTTCATTTACAAATTACTAAAGCGTATTGGAGGTTTATAAAATGGAACTTTAGGTAGAAAGTAGACAAATTCATATTTTGCCCTGTGATGGATATTGACCTAATATTCTCTCTTCAGAGGAGACCTGCACCTGGTAATGTTGAGTATTGAACTCTTTTTCTAAATACTCTATGTCTGCAATCAGCGAACTTGCTATTAAGAAATGTGCTTTTGAATTACAATATTTGTTATACGTATGTTCTTTTATGTATGTGCAGCTAATTTTATTATGTTTGTCCTAAATTACATACATAATATACATACACATATCTCTGTCTCCCACTAGATGAGACAGAGACAATAGGCCTGCACTCACTATACTTCTTACAAAACTCCTTTGTCTTCTTGACTGTCAGTATCTTCATACATGACTGTTTATTCTTGGTCTTTTTTAAATACATTAGCAATTTGACTAGCTCTCCCTAAGTCACCATCCACATCGATCTATACATTTGTGCTATCAGCCTACTAACATTCATCATTTCTGTGATGAAATCATTGAAACATTCGCTTCAATATGCTGGTCACTACATCATATTTGACACCAAAACACTCATAACTAAATTGTTTTGCATTCTGCCTTGAACTTTAACACCACACATACTGCGCAGTTTATCCTAAACTCTTGATCGCATTAGCAATTTTAATAAAACATGCAACAATTAGACATTATTTTGTAGGGGTCTTTGTGTTGCTTCGACATACCACCACTATAGAAGGCAGTCAAATCAATGGGAGGTGCAAACTTTGGCAAGCCAAACTCCAAATACCAAATTTTATTACCTTAGCCTAAAGTCTTCTCCCATGAGCACGAGTTGTAGTGGTCAATATGGAAATCCCTGAATCGTCACAGGTCAGAAGTTGGCAGATGTAGAGACAATATGGTGAAATGGGTATCAACCTGATACAAAATCATTATGCTTGCGGATCCCCCACACAAAGTATATCTCACTTGTTCTCATGTCCACTGTGTCTGACTAGCTGTACCCGTGAAGACCTGCTAAAAGCAACAGATAAGTGCGTGGAGGTGCGAACTGGTGCTTACTGGGTCAAAGAAATATAACACTGGATTATTATTGGTTTTTGTCATTCAAACAACAAGAAGAAGTGGTCTTTGTACCTTATTTTCTTAATGTATTGTATTATTATTTACAGTAGGTGCCATTCATTTAAAATAATATTAAAATCATAAAATAAACAAGTTATTTTAAATTTGTTCAATGATATTTATGGTTAAATGAACTATTCCATTTTCAAATTAAATAATAAACCAGTTTAGGATGTCTTTTATGATATGGTAGGTTTTAGATTATACCTTCCATCACATAAAAAGTATTCCTTCCATCATATAAAAAGAATGCAAAACTTATTAGGAGTTATGACAAATTGTCTATGAAAAGGTTATAAACTGTTTTTGTTGTGGTCCGTCTTGTGCTATTTTTCACTGTCTCTTGGATATCAGACGGTCGCTAATTAGCTGAATTTCTCCTATGTTAATGTCTACCTTTTGCCACCTTTTGTCTATTTTGTGGGTATGCCAGTTACCTTGCATTTTTGTGAATTTCTGAGATAAAATGTTAGTATTGATCTTAAACATATGGCAAGCTATTTCTATTTCATATAAGGCCTATATTTCAAAGCCTGAAATAAAAGTGTACAATATTTGTTTTGCAGACAGAATTCTTTAAGTGAGAATTAATTCTCCGAACCAGTTGTAATTGTAAGGTCAGAAGACCGAGAGTATTTTCCTTCGTAGGTGTACTCGTCCATAAATTCTACTATGTTACTGTTTTCAACATTCAAGGTGCAACTTTACTTTCTTTCATATCTCAGCTAGATTTCGAATCACTAAATCTATTCCTACAGTTAAGTAGCAGTGCTGTGATCAGACTGAATAATATGGGTTCAATGACCTAATCTGACCATACCTTTCAATGTGGATGCTGGTGTAACTTCAGATGGGTAATTAGTCTACAGGTTGGAATATCATATACCACTAAAACAATGACGTATTGTCAGTTTTCCTAAAGTCATACTACATGATGGTGCTATGGTTTTTCTCAGACGCCGCGTTTTCGTTAGTTTTAAGATGTACCATTCCCATCCCAATTGCCAGACCTCTCAAATCAATGTAATATAATGACGGTAATTATTAAAGTCGTAGTCCCGTTTATGCTTCAGTTAACACTGACATCTTTACCCTAAAATACAACAAAGTTAATTTTGAACCCACACTTTGTAGAGGCCCATTATATATGAGATTCTTTTAACTCCTATGGATGCTCGTGTTAAGCCCCTATGTGTGCAAAAAAAAGTCAAGTTGCAAACATTTACTTAGATTGAAATGTACGAGTCCAATTCCATATTATATATAAGCTTTAAAATTGCTTAGCATGGCAGAAAGTCTCGTGAGCATAATTTTATTGTATTGTAGTCTATTGATGCAAAATATATGTGTTCCGTAATTAATATAATATCAATCTATTTACCGGACGAAACATAAACTATTTAACTACGCATGTCTGCGACATAAAATCAATAAGCCGCGCAGCCATTATTGATTACTACCTGTCTGGGTCGTCATTAGCGAATGCATCAAAGCGTATTGCAATCACTTAGTTTATGTATTATAATAAGTATTATTATTAAAAAGATAGTAGTAGTGCCTTAGCATTTATTGCTACATTTTAATTTCGATAGTTTCTTTTTATATTTATTTGTTTTATATAAACAAAAATCAATAAGTTGAACGATTATTGTCATTACCTAAATACGTAATGTACGTATTTTATATATAATTTCAACATTCTATTCATTCATCTACCTGCACAATATTTAATGTTTTTCAATCTGCCGAGCGATTTCATATTTCAATCGCATATGATTGTACGTGTTTCGCAATAGTAAAAAAATACCTTCCCTGTGAGGAGCCCTGATTCTGATTCCCTATTTGTCGATAAGGAATGGCTTAAGCTAGTTAGAATAGAGAAATGTATGTAATAAAAGCGTAAATGATGAAACGCATTTCGCGTCAGGGGTCCGCGTGGTAGTGAAACGCTGAAGGTCGTTTTCACGTAAAGCCTTTTCTGACCAGCTCAGCCTATTCCGCATTAATAAGTGTGCTAATTCCCATATCGAGAGACGAAAATACATTTTAAGAAAGCGTGTACCTTCGCGACTGGGTGGCCTTGTCATTTTACCATATGCAGTATTGTATTCTGTATTTAGGAACAATTGCAGCTTACTTTAATGTAAATTTTTGAAGTGCCAGCGTTTGTTACGTCTAATGGAGTTCAAATTTAGGATTCAGTTTCAACTAAATTTCGTCTGTATAAAGGTAAAACCACATAATTGACATTTTCAACAAAAGTCTTTAATTTATATAGCTATGGTAAGAAAATCACTATCTTTTTGCACGTGAAACTTAATAACAAAAAGCTATGAACTCAATAATAGTTTTATCTGCAGAAAGATGGTAATTTTCTTACAACAGGTACATGATTTGGAGATTATTGTGGAAAATTTCACTTATGTGGTTTTACCTTTAAGTAGACGATTTCTATGTTACTTATATTTTTTTCGTAAAAATCGTGGCTTGCTTAAACTTTATACTTTCTAAACTAATATTCAAAAGTGATGAGTATCTGAGGCGTAGGATATCGAATACGTTGTACTGTTTGTTGAGAGGTTCTACACGAGTTATTTTCATTAGGATAGAGAGGAACTTGTCATCCCCACGTAACCCGGTCAATCTGAGGTGGTACTTACTTACCACGTGGTCAATATTAATGTTAGTTACTTTCTTTTTCGTGATACATTAGAACGTTTCCATGTGTTATATTACAAAATATTCTATCATCTTTTCTGATTCTTATGAGTAACTTGCAAAGCTGATTGTGACAGTCATGAAGGTGGATTTTAAATTAAATAGGCCTTCTATAGATTAAAAATACACTACCGTTACCGTTTTTAATATTCGCACTGTGTTCAGCATTCTTTTTTTCGTATGTTCCAGTTTTCTTATCGTCTTTAGAAAACTTAATATTGCTTTAACAATTGATTGGAAATTTTGTAAAGGGTAGGTATTTAAGAACTCATCAGAAAGTAAAGTATTTAATCCCACTTCTACACCAGAAATACTTGTTGCACATCAAAATAATTATGTAATTCTAAAGAAAATTTATTTAGCACCACGAACTTTAATTAATGCATAACATTTAAATACATAACTAATATTTCTGGTATACAAAACGTATCATTTCAAATTTATTACTAACAACATACCTATTCGATTGAAAGGTATTTCGGTTTATCAGAATGAAAAACCATTTAATTTGACATAATAAAATGGTCTAATTACTTATATATTATAATTTAGATCAACAAACAGCAACAAAATTGTATTCGAATGTCGGAACTTAATAATTGCAATGGAGCAAGTTTTGAGACGAAATACAGTAATTTTGTTAAAATAATTTTTTTTAGTGTTTATTTCAATGGATGTGCAATTAGGATTTTTAATTATGTAAACCATATTTTTGCTTTTGTGACACTGGGAAAATGGTATTAGTTTTTAATTGATTTTTGATATGCAAATTAAATATTTCTCTTTTGTAAATTTCAGGATCACGCTCTTGAAGAAGTGCCAAACCCGAATGGCCCAGGCTTCGTTTACACTGGCCGAGTAAGGCAGCGATTATTCCTTGTACTCGACTGCGTAACAGCTCATCAGTTCAGCGAAAAAGGAACTGAACTTATTAACTTACAACAGTATGTAACTAAAGTAAAGAAAGTACCTGAACGGGAAGCTATATTGATATTCTACGATATCGTCAAGGTGGTTGCAAATTTGCACAAGGTAATGGGACATATTAACAATAATAGCTTTCTCCTTATTATATATTATATTATTATAAGGTGTTTTCACCTGTATCTTGTAATAAAACACCGGTTAACAGCGTGTTGAAAACGCTTGTTATAGGGTTCCCTTGCATATTTCAAGTGATTGATGACAACACTTTGAGTGTTGCTACGTTGCTAGTTTACGGAAACTTAAAAAAAATGGGAACCGATAGATTTAACCAAGGAGGTTAATGTCCACTTGCACTAAACTTGAGTACGTCTTAAACCAATGATTGCAATGTAAAAGACCCTCTTAATATATTATGTTAGAATCGAATAGAATACAATAGAGTAGACATTTATTGGAACGTCACAACACAGATACAAATAAGAGATTTATATTGGATTACATGGACAAACAAAATTTAAAGAAATAAAAACCAAAATAAAAAATACAAAAACAACAGAAAAACAACGCAAAGTAAAGCAAATACGACAAAAAGCAATAAACAAAATTTAACCACTACAAATTTGTACTGTCATCTGTGCAGCTGTGGCGTACGCAATAGGACCTTATTCAGCTTATGCCTCAGGTTTTTAATGAGCCATATACCGAAATGAGTGACGGACGCACGGACGTGAGTTAAGAGTGTCTTATCAATTTAAGCACTAGGTCTAAGATGTACTTAAGGTTAGTGCAAGTGGATATTATTCTTACACGCTTATTCTTAAAATCTTAATATCCCTATTAAGATTTTACCATTTCAACGAATATTTTTTGAGAACATTTAGTTGCTAATCGCAATAAATAATATGTTCTTCAATTGAATTATTACGTAAGTGTTGCAGTTATGTAATTTAATGCGTTTGTTTATTTTCAGAGGAACATAGTGCACAGGGATCTAAAATTAGGTAACATAGTGCTAAACCAAAGGACTGGCAGAGTGACCATCACCAATTTCTGTCTCGGGACGCACTTGGGCAGCGACAGAGACCTTTTGAAGGATCAGAGAGGTAATTTTAACATACATTTGCCCAATTCCATTATCTTCCTGTGATTTTATGTGGTTGTCTGTCAGGCCCAGTGTATAAAAATGTGGAGGGCAGACGAGTTGTGGTTAGTTAAAACTCTTATGACGACCTTAGTGGTCAAGTGACTTGCACACCGGTTTTCATTGTGTCTCCATCCCTGAGATCCCAGGTTTCCATCCCTAGTCAGTGTAGAAAAACTAACTTTTCTATATTGTCTCGGGTCTGGGTGTTTGTGGTACCGTCGTTATTTCCGATTTCCATGTGCTTTATTTATTATAATGCTTTAGGGCCATTCCAGCGAAAATGACACCGTAGTTCAAAAAAATAAATTACACCATTTGGTTTTAATTATATGACTAGAATACGCCCAATAAATCAAATCATTAGAAATAAATTAGATTTTTCGGATATTGTACAAATATTGTATTTTTTGTGCTGTCGTCTATAGTGAAGCATTTTTTCCTATAATGTTAGCAACAATTTTCGCGGTTCTTTGTGCGTCGTTCTAAAAAGTTATTATTGTCGAAGAGAATACAATTTACGGATTTGAAAACAGTGATAAGTGATTGCGTGGAAGTATATATGGTGAGGAGTTATTAATGTTTCTATAAATACTAATTTCAAGTCCCACCAGTCACAATGAAACATATATATTTTAATTTTAACCAATTAATATGCAATCTATTGGCATTTACTTTTGTAAAAGTAATGTTAATGTAAAGTAGTGTTAAATTGTGACGATTCAGACGCCATTTTGTGACAGGTGGGACAAGTTACATTTGGATACAAAGAATAAAAAAAAACACTGTTTATATGTAGAAACTTTATAAGTCTTCTCATAGTTACGACATTTTAATACAAAAAAAGACAGTTAAAAAGTGACAACATTTTTTCTGATGATTTTTAGTATCAGGAAATTCATGAAAAGTCTGTCTCCACTAGTTTTAACTATATATTCGAGCAAAACTTCTAAAATGCGGCAGGATTTTTCAAATTTATTAACGCATTTTACATGCTTGACTTTAATCTCATGTCGTCATAGACAGTGTTTCAAGAAAAATAATAGGATTACTTTATGAGTTCTTTAATTCTGTTTTTTCGTTCCGTCACAAAATCATGTCCCACCCGTCACAATTTAACAAATTAATTTCTTTAAAATTTATCAAAGTTATTAATTAAGTGTATATATAAAATAGAACTTTAACATTCAAGTCATCTCATATGAAAAACTTGCTGAACAAAATATTAATAGTTTGTCTTGATCTTGGCAATGAAGCCAAATCAAACAGGCCAACCACCATTCAACGCGGGTGTCGTGAGTGTCCCACCCGTCACACTTAGAAAATTAAAGGTTTTGAGTATAAATAACGTCGTAAATTTATGTAAATAAATAGTCGCAGTTGAATTGCATATCTGGCTTCATGATGTTTTCATTTAAGTCTAAGTAACCAATGGTTAGGGAGAAATTACTTAAAGTTCAAGAAAAAAGGAGTCAAATTGGCCCACCAGTCTCTTTGGAATAACCCTTTAGCTACTTACTTTGGGATCAGAGCAACGAATGTGATGTTGTCTAATATTAAAAAAATATATTCCCTCCAGATACCCTAGGTTTACTATTGCTCCTTTAGTGCCACCATTCCGTAATATCGTTCTGGGCTTAATTAGTTAATTCCTGTATCCCAAGGCTCTGCAGACTATATAATAAGCACAGTCACGTTTGCGATATATTTTGGCAGTCGCTGCACAAATTTCGCTTTAGTGTTATGTTAAACCTTAATTAATTTTTGTTTATTTTTTCCGCCATCTAGTTTGATGCCGTACGAGACCCTTGTTGACTTGTATTTATTGGTTTTGTTTTGTATTACTTTTTCTTTTTTTTTTTAAATTAAGTTCCTGTTTTTAAATTCTATGTAATTTACATTTTACATTGTTTTTGCAAGCTGTGTTCATTCATAAGTAGTTGTGCAATTTAGATAAGAACTTCACCAAATTGAATTTATAGTATGTTACATTGTAATAACTGTAAGTAAACCAATAAACTAAAAAAAAGGATTCAGGCCTTACTTTGCGAAAATCCATGTTAATAAACTTGCAAGTAAATTGACTTCCTACTCCGCGAACGCAGTGGAGGTTAAATCATGCAAAATATAGCTGCGCTTGTGTTGGATATATTTCATGCATTTAATTTTGTCACCTTCTTACCGCAAAAAATTAATAAAATAAATAACATGAGCGCAACTACAACCACAGAAACCACCACCAAAAATATACTCGACACGTGTGTCGCCTCTCTACGAGACATCCTCAAGGGATGTTGATTGTTCGACACTCGGCCGAAGAAAGATTCGACACGAGAAGAATTCGGCCGTCCATATTTTATTAGTTATGGTGTCCGTGTCCCACTGTCTGTGCCGTGTCCCAATAAATAAAAGTATTTCGTTATTTTAAATCCATTATCTACTTAAACTTTTCTTGATAACAGCAAGCAATAAAGAATGTGTTTGTATAGCATACTATTGTGGAATATACATGAGTTGACAGGGCTGCCGTATCACTTTGTTCCAGGATCACCAGCTTACATATCACCAGATGTGCTAATGTGCAAACCTTATCTCGGGAAACCGTCAGACATGTGGGCTTTGGGCGTCGTACTTTACACAATGCTGTATGGTCAATTTCCCTTCTGCGATACCAGTCTCGCTCAGCTATTCAGTAGAATTCAAGCTGCAAATTATAATATACCACCGTAAGTATAACTAATCTTATTTGACTTGTCAAATTTAAGTAAATATACCTTATAAGTTTTGAGTTACGTGCACTTTTGGAATAATAACAAGTAGCAGTAGAGCCCCTTGTGAAGGAGTCGTCCAGAGGAGTATTACCACCTTGCCTATTTCTGACGCCAAGCAGTAGTGTGAGCATTACTGCGTTCTTGTTTCGAAAGGTATGGGAGCTGGTGAATTTACAGGCACATGGGACTTGTCAACTTATGCCTCAGGGTGTCGGGCGCAGTGGCCGTGTCTCTCAGATCTTTGTGATTTATGAGCGGTACTGCAACTGTTATGGATAGGCATGTCGCTTACCATCAATAGCACAACTTATGCGTCCCGTCACTTAGTTTTTATATAAAAAAAGGTGAATTTTAAATTTAGTGATGAACGCGCCTTACTAAGACAGTGTGTATAATCATAGTGGAAAACCGTTAATGGTAAAATCCTGTGGAAACGGAGATTGTCTGTTTAGGACTCCATTGTCAATCAAAACGGAGATGTACGGAGATTAAAGGTACTTTAGGAAATGGCGTATGTTATGTCTTTTTCTATATCGTCGTGGTGAATGTTCACCGATCCCACGGCGCCGACTCGACTGGTGGGAGGTAAACGCGTCTGGAGGGAGAGTCCCCACATAACCTCTGAGTCTCTCTGTGCTCAGAGGTATGTAATAAAGATTTTCGCCGTAAAAAAAAGGTCTTTTTCTATATCGTCGCCTTAGAGTGAAAATATCGTATACGCGTTTTCACATAGTCGTTTTTACTGATTTTTGTTGAGGAAAACTTATAACCTTCTTGCTCAAATATATTATTAAAGTAATATAATATCTGAGGTATAATTTAGCTAATTAAAATGCTAACTATAAACATTATTGCGCTTACTACATTTTACACCACATTTTTATCTTCGTCCTGAAAATTTACATAGAAAACACTTACAATATTCATTCTAAGACGACGATATATAAAATAAGTTATGACGGGCCGAACAAGTCATGCGCCTGAGTGGCGCTGATACTGCGCACGTCACCTTGAGACATAATTTGACATGTCTCATGTGCCCGTAATGTCACCAGCACCCTTACACTTCAAAACCAAAACGCAGTAATGCTCCCAATACCACTTGGAGGCGAACTGAACGGGGAAGGCGAATGTGACGGACGGCCATAGAACTCAATAAATATAATTATTTAAATAAATTGCAACAAAGAACTAAAAATCTGCATGTTCTTTTTATATTTTTATTCTTTTAAATGCAAAGAACCTGTTTTCTTTGTTGTACTACAATGGCATTGTCACGCGACCTTGAGCGTCTCACTCGCGAGTTATTTATAATTTTAAAATGTCAAGATTCACTACTTCAGGGTTATGTAATATATGTGTTCAACGTGGAATGAAATTTTAAAATTTTATTAATTTTTTAAGCGTAACGTTTCGTCTGAATCTTGGGTATTTCATGGGGGTAGAAAAGGTTTACAGACAGACAGTTCTATGCTATCAGTCATTGCTTCTACCCGCTTCGCTTATTTTTGAGGCTATCAGTGCAAAAGTGGTGTCACCCCATGAAATGCATATATAAAGAAGATTAATTTTATAATGAATTATAATGTATATGACCAATACATAATGATTACTATATATTTAAATACATAGAAATAACATACAAATGTATAATAATTATGTACAGGGTAAGGCAACAGGTACGCCCGAGTTTGGGACAATAAAAAAAAACTACACAACTTACGGTATTGATTTTTTAAAATTCAATTGACTTTGACTTTTAATTCAATTCGGTATATTTATTACTTTTTAACATTTTAAATAAGATTTCATCAAGATGGCGGCTTTCAGGAGCAATACACTGATGTAGTAAGTTTGTAAAGTTTTGGGCATGTCTTCGTCGCATCTTCCCCAGTAATTCAGGCCTTGAGGTCTTTTACGAACGCCCCCAGCGTTATTTAAAATCTTCATCCTTCAAGTAACTATACAGGAAAAAATCGCAGGGACTTAAATCAGGCGAGCGCACAGGGAACAGTGAATGAACAGGGAAAATTTGCCTTAATTTGGTCATGGAGATGCGTGTTGTGTGCGATGTCGCTCCGTCTTGTTGAAACCAAGTCTCCCAAATCAGTCTCCTCACTGAATTCCTGCAATTGAGGCTCAATAAAAACTTCCAGCATGCTAACATAAGGTTGAGCTGTCACGGTCACCGTACGGCCATTCTCCTAAAAAATAAGGCCCAGTGATGTGTCCTTGCAGTTCTGAGTTTTCCAGTCGACCTTCCAGTTATTCCAAGACACGTACCCAATGTTTGATTGTTTTTGCGTTAGGGATGATTTCATTGCGCGTAGTGTTGAAGTGCAAGCGTAGGGGTCTGGGTGGCAATGACAGAACGTCTATTTTCCGAAAAAGTGCGCACAGCGAAGCCATGGTACTTTCCGGTCCAAATCATGATGTGAAAACGGTAGGGTATAACGATCACAATGAGATCAAAAATAAAATTTGGGTTACACCACTTTTGCGATGATAGCCTCAATCATAAAACATTTCCTAACTTCTGCTTTCTGTTATTGTGGAAGGTTGCTTAATATATTTGATGTCGATGTAAATTTGTTGCTCCTCTCTAACATCATAAATCGGTTAATATAAAGGTCAGTTATAAAACGGTAGTCTCTAGTCAAGTTTATAACTCATCCGAACGTATTTTATAATTTTTAAAGAAGGTTAATACTTTTAATTTGTCACACTATTTTAGTAATACAATGTGCTTTATATTTCAGAGATGGGAATTCAGTAAAAATCTCCGACAGCACTGTATTTCTCATCCAAAGACTGCTGGTGAAAGATCCAAAACATAGACTACTAGCTGATGAGGTAAGTAACATAAAATTATATAATATCTTATTCGAACTGAAGCGAGTGGAGGAAGTGAAAGAGGCATGTCAGGAGCGTAGCGGGTAGTGCTATGGAGCTGAAGATAGAGACTCTAGATTCTCTGTTTACCAAATGTGTAAAATTTTTACAGAGCTCAAGTCCGGTCATGTATGGAGTACTGCTGCCACCTTTGGGATGGTTCTGCCACATATCAACTGGCCACTTTAGATGCAGATTTAACATATTTTTCTGATCATAGACTACTAAATATTTATAGTTTAATAATAATAATAATAATCTAGTATAGGACAGTAGTGTCAGCTTGTCTATTATTAATTCGAGCTTCTGAGCTGGTTGACTACGAGGAATCATCTTTTTTTGTGTTCTTTAACATTAATAAATTATTACGTCCCAACAGCTGGATACTGGCTTATTACATTCTCACATTGCTTCCCCCTCTGCTAGCTCCGTTTATTAAAGGGAACTGTTTGTTTCAGGTGGCAGACCAGCTATCGAGCATAATTGCAAGCTATGTGGTCATTCCTAATCCTCCCGAGGATCTGCAGGTGGTTCCTGAAGTGCCGCTGGATGAAGACAGTAAGAATAAAAACGCTAATGCTAGTCAGTCGTCCACTGAGGTCGACAAGAAACCTTTATCGAGTGTTACTGAAAATGGTAACGAGAGGACACCCAATGGCAGTGTAAGTGTTCATTGTTATTCAAAAGAAAAATATACAAATATAGAAACTTTGTCATATAAGTTGAATTTGATATTCTATAGGTTATACATACTGCCCGCGACTTATTGCGGTGTACTGAAGAAAAATATGTTATGTGTTATATTGTTTTGTTATTACTAAACGAATAACTTAAAAATATTTTTACGATGAGTATGAAGTACTATAGATTGTTAACTATTTATTGTACCTGAGATATTTCTTTAACACTATTTATTTAGGGGCTTATAATTGTTGGAACATATCAGGGGGCCTACCATAACCTTTCAAAAAACAATCTTATTTCAATGTAAGCTTATGGTAAGCTTATAATATTACTCATATTCCTAATGTAAGTAGCTGAAAGAACGAATGATTTCCCAATATTGTCTATTCCTTACTAAAAATAGGATAGAAATAACGCAATATGAACAGTATAATGATATCTCTTTCTTTTTTGATGTTCCAAATCGTCTTAACGTAGTATATAATGTTAAAGTACTTAATATTACTTACATTCCGAGAATTTTAACTGCCAAAAAAAGAAAAATATGTAATAATGAAATCTATTAAAATCACGTTGTTTTCAATTATTTTTCCGCATTTTCATGAAGAAAAATAAGTAAAACAAGCGTATGAATGTCACGTTGTGAATTCGGAATTATAGTCTAGTGTCAACTGTTAGTGTCGCCAAGGAGCATGTAGAGGGCGCTGTTACAATTTTTCGAAACAAACATCGCGTGTATCTATTTAACGAGAAATGATTTCCTATCTACTACATTGACCTACTAACAAATAGTAGGTCAATGATGTCAAATGATGTCAAAATCTCTACAGATAAATCAAAATACTACCCAACCAGACGTGTATACTAAGTTTTCACGGCACTACATGTTAGCTCTGGCAAAACGGACTGAAATCACCCAACATTAGGAGTCTATACAACCTCAAATGGCTTTGGTTGATTCCGCATAACAGTGAAAGTGTTGAATCAATCAGTTTGGAAAAAAAATATAGTAAAATTGAGGCTATATATGCTATATACTGATTAGTAAACGGTGCGAAAACACGATTCCTAAAAATTTTCGTAATAGAAAAAAAAACACAAACTTATCACGAAATTTTACAAGAAAACCGCTGTATGCAATAGGTACTTTAATAAATTTTTTTTAAATTTTTATATCAACTGAACTAAATTGAGTACGTATACTATACGATGTACATTTTACAAATGGCTGTCATTTCGTTTGTAAAAAAATAAATTCTGAAATAAAGCCAGTGTCCCCGCCGCTCGACCCAAGCAAAATGAACCGTATTAGTACGGGAAAAATTTGATTTGGGGCTGAGGTAGTATCGACTGTTGAATGTGCGGAAACCAATTTGTGCAAAATGTGTGCAAATAAACGTACCCTGATAGGTTCTGTCCGAGCACACTCCATGAGCAAATTATATACATCCTCCGGAATTCCACATCCTTCGCAAGATTATGAATACAATTCCTTTAACCTAAAAAATTGTTTCTTGTTTGAGTGAATACAATTTCGCTCTATGACATACGATTGTATATAAAAATATTGTGAGTTCAAAATATTATTATTTTTACGTTTACATTTCAGGAGGATCTCGGTGTTTACTGCGTGCCGCTACCTGACTTCCTTGCCCTAAACTTTCCTTCTCCTACACGAGTGCAGCAGAATAGTATTCTTGTCCACCCTACGCAATCGAATGTTGATTCTTCATCGATCACCGCACCAAATCAGCAGAACCAGCACCCAATCACTGTGCAAAGAATTGGAAGAGATGCTAGACCTTTAATGGCGTCCGAGATAGCAAGGTATCAACACATGTTTGCTTCGAATCAGAACCAAAGATCATCAGCGGAGCAGCAGCCGCAGCAGAGGCGTCCTGAGACACAAAACTCAGTTTCTTCCCAGGAACGACCGGAAAACTCACGCCTTCGAAACTTGGCGCAGAGGATTCCTCGTCTTAATCCAGTCACTGCGACTACCACAAACAGTCAAAGCTCGTCATCATCTTCGTCTTCGGCGGGCTCCTCGGACCAAGTCAGAATAATACCTTGGTCGGAGCGATCCAGACTTCAGGTGGACCGCTCGTTAGACAACGAGTTCGTGCTAAGATTGCCGTTTGTTGACTTAGGAATACAGCCTACTACGCACATTGTGACACCGTCCGGCCGACGAATCAGCATCGATCCCGCACGACCGAGCTCGCGTCCAGATCACACTGAAAACGATAATTGAGATCAGCCTCGTCGCGAGCGACGAGTTATACGTACATTGTCTCGATTAGAAAGTGACTACTTACGTAGCTACTTTCTGCTAGACCCCCGTGATGATAATGTGTAAACAAGAAAACAGTACTCAAAACAATAGTGCGTGTTACGTTAATACCATTTTCAATCACAAAGACATTTTAAAGTTCAATGTAGCAGTGGAATATGATAATAATTTTTATTCGTGGATGGATGATTCACCCTTATAATGAGCACTTACCAAGCCGACGTAGAACGTTAGTCGATATAGTTTGAGAAAGACTTGGAATGCAGCTCGGTTTAGTGTGAATGAGTTTGAATATGTTTGAGGTTCGGCTTGGTGAAGTGCGACTCATTCTTTATTCGGTGTGATAAATAGTTATAAGGTTATTGAAACTTAATATTATTAATTATGTATCTTACGAATTAAACGTATCACATTTTCATGTGTTATTCGAAATAGAGGTAATTTGCAATTTATGTTCATACATAAATACATCTTAAAAAGGCGTATACTATCACCGAAAAGCGGTGTTACACTTACAAAGGTTAAACTTTTTCAACCTAGACTTAAAGTTGTTATTAAAATTATTAACTTAAATGAGAAGATGTATAAAGCTGGTAAACCGAGTCCTCAGGTAATAACAGACGGGAAATAACGCAGCGAGGCACTTAACTATGGGCCATGCAGATAGTAATTACCATTGTAACTGATTTTGATGTTTACATTCCACAAACCATGAATAAAATTAATAATTCTAATTTTCCACTAAGTATGATATGCTATTGTGCTTACGCCAGCGTTGAAACAAAGAAAAGGTTGTATTGAGATTTGTCTAATATACTGTTTTCCATTTAGAAACTCCATTGATGTCAGGTTGCTTTTAAAGCAGAATTAAATATTCTGCTTTGAAAATCTCGGCATTAGATTGTAAATAATGTATAACCAATTTGCCAAAACTAATTTTTATTGTACGTACTCTTAAGCGTTGTGGTAATTAGTTAAATTTGCTGTTCATTCTCAAGTACTTATCACATCGACTTTTTGAATAGTGCATGTCTATACATGAATACTGTAGAAAACATAATTAACAATACGAAACTGACTACGTCAAAGACTATTCTGGTGCAATTTAAGATCTATCAATGTAGTGGGATTAAAGCGGGTAAATGGACCGATCGGGAAAGTGGACCATTAGGACTAGTGAACCGATCGGGGAAAGTAGATGAGTAGTGAAAGTGGCCCGATCGGAGAAGTAGACCGATAGCTCCAAAGGGAGATAAAAACTTTAAATTTATTCCCGTTAGTTCCGTGTATGGAACTTTTGGATTGCAATATAGATTCACGTGGATCTGAATACAAGGAACTACTAATAAATGGTTTTTTTTTTTCAATTTCTTAAATGTGTATTATGTTAACGTAGTATACTGGGCATTCAATATTTCACTCTATTTTATGAAATATATAGACTGCTCCATTTAATTATAAGTATTACATTAAAATTTAAAACGCATTTGCGTATATATCAAATCCTACCGTTTAGTAATAAAAACATTATATAAAAAAACCCATTAAATAGTGGTCGCTCCTTAATCATGTTAATATTGAAATAAATAAATTAATAATCTAAATATCATAAATAATATTCCTTAGATGGCTAACAGACTTAAGTCACATCTGTAGTGCATTGTCTCGCGTAAGTCAGATTTTATAAACGACAATTTTTGCAATGTTACAAAATAAATCATACAAATGGTGAAACTTATTCATATGTCTTCAGTCACGATTTTAAAAAAAGGTGTAAGGCTTAGAATAAATTGAAAGAAGACAGACTGATGTGTGATGAGTGCAAAATAAATAAGGAGGATATTTTTTATAAATCGCGTCTTGAAGACATGATACTTTATTGTGGTTAATGTATGTATTAGATTTTTTTCGATGAAAATGTGTGTAATAGCATTTATTCTAGCGATATGGCGACTCTAGCGATTTAACTAAGGTAGTATATTAGAAACAAATGTTGTATACACAGCTTATCAGTGTCGAAACAAATAGTATTCATAATACACACCTCAAAAGTTTTTAGGGATCGATCACATATGAAGTCTCAAATGCCCTTGATCCCTAGACATTTTAGAGCAGTGTATTTCAAGTTTTTCTCAAGTAAGTACAATTGTAGGATCGTTTTTGGCATTATTATATTTATCCCGTACAATACTTCATAATTATTAAAGTGTCACTTAAAGAATTGATTTCCGACAATACTTTTCATGTCTATATCGTGATCTCCAAAGATGTCTATGTATTTAGTAGGAACAGTTGTAAATTAGAAGGGTAACTAACATAAAGGCAACGTTTTACTACTTAACTGTTTTAATGCTGTTGTCGTAGCGAGTATTCCTTTGCTAAGGCGTTTGAAACACACAAGTAATTCTCGGTGAACTTGCGAATTGTAAGGAACAAACTATTTTGTATTGTTCGAAGCGACGCCACCTTCTCTCAGCTTAACGTTCGTGGTCAAAACTATCTTTTGTCACACTAAAGAAGCAAAATCGTATGGAAACAAAGTATCATATTATCGAATTTATATCATAAAAGATCTCCATGCATCGTGAACACTGACGGTAAATAATCTCGCTTTCGGAATATTCGCAAACAAATGTTCATTACGAGTTAATTATATATTGAATAAATGTTAATAATATTTATTAAATATTGTAGCAAAATGTAATCATAATGACATTCCCTCGTGGCATCGTTGCCACTTTCAATAGGTTACATAATTACATTCTTAAATATAATGTAAACATTGAAGGCATGCCTAAGATTTGAGTAGCACCTCTGAAATACGAAATAAGTAGGTATATGTACTGGTAACATTTTATCATAGATTAATCAGATTCAGTATGGACATTGCATATCAATAATATCATATTGCAGAAGTCCAATTGGTATTGTTCCTCACATGTTTTCAACTTGTACTGTTGTGTAATAGGTTCGAGAAAGCACCAGGGCCGTGCAAGGAAGTTGAGCGGTGTGACAGATAATAAAAGAACCTTTTTTTATATCGTCTCTCGGCACAGTTAAGGTGGAGAAGGGTCCAATAGAGAGAAATTTTTATATGCACTCTCTCAACAGGCCGTGATAATGTAGAGCGGCGTACCGAAGCGGGTGACAGGATAGCTTTGTCTAAAGTGTTACTATGAGATATAGTAGTCACGTAACGTGAGCGACGTATCACAAAGTAGATATGGCACTGTAAAAAAAAAAACATTTTACCCTCACCTTTTTATTCCCATACTACTGAATATACTGAACATGTTCCTCATTGAGAGTCTAAATGACCAAAGTGAAGTAAGGCAAATACCCTAGTATAATGGTTTTGTTCCGCTGTTTAGCACCGTTCCTCTTCCTTGGATAAAACTTGGATAGCTAGACCATAACGTGACCATAATTCGTGTTGACTTAGCCATTGGCTTAACAACTTTTAACCTATTTTTTCAACTACAGTTCATAGAAAGTAATATTCAGCGACAGTGTATAGAAAGAAACTTGACCGATTTCTGTTAATATTGTTGTTTACATATTCATTTGTAGAGGTCGAAATAGTGGCCTAAAATTATAAAAGTAAGCGAAACAATTGTCAGTTCTACAATATATATTTAATATCGTGTGTTTCGGAAATAAGTTTTTAGAATATAACGGTTTTGATTTGTGACGTTAGTTAGATATTCTAAACGAACGACTCATCTGCTTAAATGTAAAACTTTATTCTGGTGACTACTTAAGGCGGGGTATGTCAACGTGAGCCTACATTTTAGGAGGTGAGGTGTGGTAATATGAATAAAATAAGAACACGTGGAAAAAAAAATCACGCAGATCCGTTGTCGACAAGCCCCTGATGGCCACTAATGAGGCAGCGGGCGTCTCGGCGTGGCGTTAACCCGTCGGGCAATTTTAAAATTTTGGGATAAATATGAATTTCATAACTATAGGGATTCAATTGAAAACCAAAATTTAGCAGGTTCTCTGTACTATTAAAAAAGAAATATCTCTGTATAAAAATCATGTCCAAAGTTACATAGTTTATTCTTAAATTATTCGTTTTAGACTTTTACTTTAGACTGTTTTCAGTATTTCGAGTAAAGTGCTACTACTCCTGTCGTGTAACAAATTAGCGCATTGTTTAGACAATATCCTTAAATGTACCATATATTTCTTGTATATGTGATACACCTAAGGATATAATCGTAGACCGTTACTTAATAGTAAATACCTAAACCATTTGAATTAGCAAAACAATTTTTCCCGCTTCTCCGGTGACTCATATTAACGGAAATAAATTTTTATATCTATTGCCGTATTAAATTAGCACGACAAATGATCGTAATAACGGAATTTTTTTTATGAATAAGGAGGAATGCTTCAGCCCCAAAAAAGACCACGAGGAAGCCAAACTTCAGTTATGTTTTATAGTTAAATACATTATGTATTAGCAATAGAATATTATCAGTATTCTAGTGACTGCAAAGTTTGTTCACAAATTAGAACTGTTCTAAAATATTTATATTATTTAATTTAATTCTGATGGGTAATAAAATAATACATGTTAAAGTATGTACTCGTAAAATATTACATTTTAATCACTATTCGTATATAAGAATTGTATGTCTGTCGTGTTTTCAATAGTTGATAATTACGTATTTAGCCGATGCCTCACTACAGTACTATTTGTCGTATTACTAACAAGATATGGTGTACTGTTAGTTCAATTGGTTCGTAAACGACGCAATATTCTGTCGATTTACTGACCTATTTACCCATTACTGACCACATAATTGATTAGTTTCTTGCCCTTGACAAGTTATTCCTTTCTTTGACATATAAAGAAATTATGAGTGTCATAATCTAATAGGTCCGTTTTGACATCTGTAATCGCAAAGTAACCAGGGATGTCGGCGAATCGTTAACCAGATTATCCGACTCTCACTAGAAACAGATACAATTTTTTGTTTGAATTTATGATCGTTTTGATTATTGTTAGGTTAGGATAATATTTAATACAATAATAAGTATTAGTAATATGAGTAATAATAAGGTCAACGTGATTGCAAACAGAAACAGTTGAAAGCAAAGCTAAGTCACAAGAAAAATATACTAAGAACAAATGAGCACAAAGTCAACTTCCAAGATGGCGAAAGACTGCGCAGGTACACACTCCAAATGGCCCTAGATTGAAATAGTGTACACAATCCAAAAATAAGGAAATAAAACCTGGCTTTACATCTGCCCAGAGCACTTTCATTTTTTATATTAATGTTTAAGTTAGTATTTTTTACGTGGAATCGAATAGAGTCAGTGAACAAAATACTAAAAGAAAGAAAAACAGATTGAGAAGGCAACTATTTTAAGACGTGTTTCGTAGCAATTCAAAATTGTATTTCATTTTGGAATTCACGCAAAAGTAATACTTCAGTGTCGTATTGTATATTATTTAATGTATTTTTATAAATAAGTTCACAATTATTTGTTTGTTTGGTTGATTTCATTCAAAGTACATCTATCTTTCTCAGCTCTCAAAACAGACCTATTACATTGTGACAACTATAACATTAAAAAATTAGCAGATTAAAATTAATTTGTTCCAGTTACTTGTAACGACTCTTTTGGGCGTAGTGCGCTTTTCTTCGTGTAATATACAAATGTCGAGCACGTTTTTCATTATATATTTTTTTTTTGTATTCAAGTGTGGTGGTGAAATTACAGGCACGTGGTACTTTCCAACTTATGTCTCAGGGTAACGGGCGCATTGGCAGTGCCCCTCAGATCTTTGTGGTTTAAAGTTCTGAACGACACTGCAACTACCACCAGGCGCACGATTTGTGCGCCTTGCCACTTGGTATCGTAAATAGGGTGAAGTTTTAAACTGAACTTTTGTTATTCACTTCAATTAATGAGTCCCATTTACCTACCAATGATTCTGGATTCTAAATAGTATACACAGTCTAAAATACAAAGTTAAACAGTTGGTTTTTTGCACCTAGTTCTTTTTGATAATGATGAATTACTTAAACAGATTCCCTAATAGGTCTGGACATTTCAGTGTTTCTTATTGTCCAGATTGATTTGACAACTGGCGATTCGTCAGGATGACATTAGAATGTATAATTACGATCAAAACAGTTTTGCATTTTATTATTTACTATACTTTCTAAATTCATAATATATGAAATGAATCGCGTATACGCGATTTAAATCCGGAAAAATAGTTTCATTTCCTATGTGTAACAATCGCCAAAACCTAAGAACTCGATATTCATGATATTTTTATTCAAGTTAACATTATGAATATTTTGAACCGGGATTTCTTTTAAATGTGAAGAAAAATGTGCGCAAGAATTCTACTACCTGAAATGGCTTTATTTGATTCCGCATACCAGCGAAAGCGTTGAATCAATCACTTTGGAAAAAATATAAGTATAGTGGATATACACTGATTTGTATATGGTGTGAAAACACAATTCCTAAAAATTTTCACGATAGTGACCGAGTAAGACTCGTTACTTTTTTATTCTCTGCGTTGATAAAATGTCAGTTATATACTGCATTTTTCCACATGGTACCATTTGAATTACTTTAAAATCCGAATTCGACTTTCCAGGTCAATAGTTTTGTCTTACGATGCAATAAAGACATTTCCGGATATCCGGAATTCGAAAAAGTAATTAATTAATATTTGGTGGTTTTAACAACTATGTCGCTCCTTGTAGCTATTGTAGCTAATACATGTATCTGTGTGTGTGGAACACTATTTTCCGACCATTGTCGGTAATAAACGTAATAACAACGTGAAATTGACAGTATATTGCGACGTGTTATATGTGAAAACCTATAATATATCACACAATTGACATGCATCTTTATTACATTTTGTATAAGTTTGTATAAATATCTATCACAGTATTTTTGTAATATACATGCACTACAATATGTTTCTTGAAATATATTATCATGCCGTACTGGCATTACTTCATTTAAAAAGTAAACATGTCTGCCTATCAAGAAAATCATAAGTAAGAAGTTCTTGTTATGGATGGATCCACATTTTAAGACTTGTATATTTTGCACTGTCAATATTTTACTTAATTGTATTTTTTTATATAATAATTTTCACTTAATAATTACGTCCGTTTTGTATTTTTAATATTATTGTTTTATGTAATAGAACGACATTAAAATGTTTTAATTTTAATTATTTTAAGTAGAAAAAATTTCGTTATTTTATTTGTTGGATGCATGCATGCTAAAAGTGGTATGTACATTTAATAAATATCTATTCAAAATAATTGTATTTTTATTATATTATTGTGCGCGCGTTCAGTGTTTAGAAAGAGTATTAAATAAAAAAGTGTTTTAAATAAAAATTAACTTACTAATTAATTAAGGGTTCACAGTGCATGAAATCATCAGTACAGTACTAATTATATCATACAAAAATAAATAGAAAAATTCGTATGCTGACTCGATTTGTAACTTAGTTGGTATAGCGGTTGCCTTAGATTGGCTGCACGGGTTTGAGTCCTGTCAGATCAAAGGAATATTTCTTTGTGTACGATCTTTGTATTAATAATTATAACAGTTAGTAATTATAACACTGATTGACCGGCTGCATTGCCTGTTACACCATGATTACACCTACATGTCTATTAAATTTCTTAGAAATGAGTTTGATCATCGATTGTATTGTGATTACGGGTTGCTCCCGGGAATTCACGGCTTCGGAAATACCGGGAAATCTCGGTACATATTTCATTTATATTAAGAAACTTGGTTATAGCAAGGAACCTACCTAGTGTAGCGTGTGTCGTTCGACTTGTGTTTTATTATCAGAGGTCGGATAATCCGATGCATTATTTACCTATTACTCGGTTGCTCGCTAACATTTTTTTAAAGAAAAAATAAGTGCGCAACCTCACCTGATGTAAAGTGACGTTGAAGTCGACGATGGAGTATGTATACCTACATAATGCCTAGTCATTGGAATGCGCTTTTTTATCAAAAAAATTCCGCGACAACGTAATTGATGAAATTATTGAGTCAAGTATAAAAGTGAAGGAAAATTAACGTTCGTCATTTTACGTAATATTTAAATTAATTTTTATGTTAGGAAGTAAAAAATGTAAAATCTTCGGACATCAAGAAAACATACAGTTTCAATATTTCACTATTACCTAGTGATGGTAGTAAAATAATCTAAATAACCGAGTGACAGTTATACCGCCTATGTGCATGTAGAGACCTTGAACTTGTACGTGTGCAATCTACATCCCCATAACGTGGAATTTTAGTAATTTTTGTGATGGTTCTTGTTCGACGTTGTGCAGGGAATACCGGGAGTAGCGGTACCGAGCTGAGACCAGTACCGGGTATCAAAATTTTAGGAACCGGACCGGTTCCGCAAGTTCCCACCTGATATAGTCTATTTTTCGAAGGTTTCGGATTTTTCTGGTACTCACCGAAGCGATCCGACCGCGACTCCCGTACATCATTTTGACCCACCGTGACTCCTTCTGGGAGAACAATTATCTAAATCACTGGTGCAGTCAGTGGTAATCGAGCTATATAAAGTATAATAATAATGTATATTAAGGTCTCCATAACTAAGCCACTCTCTCTTAATCACTTCTGATATGTAGAAAAGAGCAAGAATCGGTTTTATCACTTAATTACAAATGCAATTGCACAGCAAAAATTTCTTTAATAACAACCGGCTACAAGAAAACATACAAATGAAACTTTTCTCGACGTAAGAAAGGAAGTATTAATATTAAAATTAATTTCCATTCAACACGGTTTAAGGCTTGACGTGCAAACGTTCCTTTAGACACTGAAAAATTGTACCTTCTAGCTTAAGCTTGGGAATTTACAATAGGGTATTTGACTCAAATTTTTTATTGCTTCTATTCGCATGAACGAAAATATATAATTTTTCGATGTCTCAACCAACACCGTCACACGATTGTGGTGTCTAGGTTATCAATATTATTTTCATCAGAAAGTGAATAATAATCATAATAATCACTGTCCTAACCACAAAACACGGTAGGACATTGATTATTAGTCAATCTCGCGATTAAAAAAAAATCACTAATATGAGGCTTATATGACGTTACTAAGTGATTTCGCAGGTAATAATTGCGGTTTTATAACTCCGCATTCCGAATTTTTTATTACCTTATTTCTTATTATTAGCATATTACCTTATTTCTCGATGAATGAAATTTAGTTGTCACATTTGATCTATTATTTTAGCTACCGAAAAGCTATTATTTTCCATATTTGTGAAATACCCTATTTAGTTATTACCGTGTTAGCCGCTCTGTGTGTACCAACTCTAACTTATTTTATTTTGCATATCGTGTAAAATTTATATTTTCTGTTAAGCTCAGACACTACATAAGCATGTAAGAACTATGATAATAATTGTATTAGTTAGGTATTCATTGTATTCATCGGGGATTCAAATAAAAACTTTAGCTGTCAGTCTATTCTCTACGTTCGTTCACGGACAATTAAATGCCATTTTCAATATTTAAAACCAGGTACAGCAAGTATGGCTTCAGCACTAAAACAATCATAAAAATACGATTTAAGTCTTGCAGTAGTCGTAAAATTTAAAAATTCCCAAATGCCGTGCATTCTATTCAGCGGCGTTTTATGACCCTGCTTAGATATGGAGCGTGTGTCGTATTCGTATATAATACGGTATTGATTCCCGTATTTATTTTACTGATATGTGTATACGTATATATTGAAAGCACAAAAGACTTCCCTAAGCGTGCATCTTAAAAGTCTACACTACCTCAAATGGTTTTGATTGATTCCGCAGAACAGTGAAAGTGTAGAATTAATCACTCTGGAAAAAATATATGGCAAAATTGGGGATATACACTTATTACTATATGGTGTGAAAACACGATTCCTAAAAATTTTCACGGTAGAAAAAACCAAACTTAAATCAAAATTTTAGAGCAAAACTGTATTCAATAGGTACTTTACATATACCAATGATTATTTTTTATATCAACTGAATGAAATAGGGCGCATGTACTATATGATATACATTTTTCAAATGGCTTTAATTTCGTTTCTAAAAAAATAAATCCTGAAATAAAGCCAGTGTCCCTGCCGTTCGACCTAAGCAAAATGAACCGTATTAGTACGGGAAACATTTGAATTCGAACTGAGGTAGTATCGACTAATAAAGATGTCCCATCAACTTCATATTAGTATACTTATACACAGCCCGCTACTCGTCATAAATATTTAAGAACCGTATGTTTTAGACGACTTATTTCATTTTACAATAATTTGCCAGACAGCTACACCAGTTACCAAACTGGGGCTTTTCCTATATTACGATTTTTAGAGCAACGTAATTCACTCCGGGACACTACCCAAGACTCCGAGATCAGATCCTATTCAGAAATTCTTCTTCTTATCATATCGGTGGCATACATTACACTAGTGTGGCGCAAATCTCAGTCACGCCGATCGCATCACTGGTAGCCGCCATTAAATCCTCAAACGTGCAGGTGTTGGGGCACGCAAAATATCATAAGAGGTGGGCCATCGTTTGAAACGCATCGCACAATCACTGAAAGTTAGAATCGTCCAGAAATCCCCACCTAAACAAATTGTCGTTCCAGATCATACTTGGCATTTCGTGTCTAGGAGGAAGACTCAGAAGGTGGGACAAACAGACCATTTCGCGCCAAAGGTTGTACTTCGCCTACTTTGTAAGTGTTCACTTTTCAAATTGGATCTACCGGAAATCGAACCTCTTTGTCGCGCACCCACATTGTAAACCAGTGGGCTACCGAATTCGTCTATATGTTCTATGTGTATTAGCACAAACTCCATATTCGTCGTAAGTACTCAAAAAAGTAGATCGCCTGAAGGTAGTCGCGGGAGCGTTGTTTCGATCTCAATTGGTCGGATTATTTTTTATTTACCATCGCATATTATCTGGGAGCGCATTGTTATTCGGATTTCATCGTTTGAGGGTGCAGAGGGATTCAATAGACATAGAGTGTAATCTTACGGAAGTGATATTTTTCAGGGAAATATTTATATTACAATCAATAAGATTTCAATAACAGTTTTTTCGTCGTTTTTACTAATAGTTAATTTTTTAAACCTTAAAAGGATTGTTAAAACAGGCGAACTTCGAATTGAAATGTCTCGACATTAACTTTGATGTATAATACATTATTTGGTCTACGCCATACTAAAGATATGTCTATAGTGTATTATGGGATATCAGTAATATTTATTTTAGCCTCTAATAACGACATTGTGACGTCATGGCAGCTCTGTATTACGGTTACTTTAATAATTGTAAATGAAAATATTCACAGTACCTAACGTGTACACATTTTATTATCACCGCCGTGACAGTATTTAGGAGAAATATTGAAAAATAGTCAATGCAGTTACAGGGTAGGTCTGCTATTTGGGAAAGTATTAGCATATTAGACGGCGCCGGAGGCGACAGATCCGCTTGATACACTCCAGCTTTTTGTCAGCAAAACCGACTGCGCTACAGGGTGTCGGGTTTCGTTTGGTTTTTATACCTATACAATCATACCTAAACAGGCTTTGTTTTATCTAACAAAAGCACACTTCTTTTAATTGGGCAATGTTACACGTAAACAAAATACATTAAACACTTCGATTTCGAGGCTCATTTAACCTTAGTTCTCTGTATATGCACATTTAACCTTAGTTCTCTGTTTAAGCAAAATAAGAAAAACAAATATGTAAAAAAAAATACGGTGAAATAAATTTTGTACTAAAATTTATTTATGTATATGCCTATTCAAAGAGGTGTTAACCATTAATTACTTCCTAAAGGACAAGTAAGTTTTTGGTTGAATGTAGCGTTACGACTGGTTACGACTACTGCACTTTGTTATACGTAATAATATGTTCTCTACAATAACTAAAAAATAGAAATGTACCACTCAGTACCTTCAATTTTGAAAATGTGGCAGATTCCATAGCAAAGACACCTAGTAAAAAAATTACAAGTAGGACTTAGGTAATATTTTGAATATAAGCTGAAACAGAATGTGATTGAACCGAATTACGTAACAGTTATTGATCTCCGTTTAATTTTTGATCTTTTAATATCCGTTTAATAGTTGATCTCCTTTAACTGCCTCCGTGGCCGAACGGTTACCATGCCGGGCTGCCACGCAGAGGTCCCAGGTTCGATTCCCGGGCCGGGAGAAATAGTTGTATGGCCTACAATTATTTCTCACGTGAGTCTGGGTGTAATTTGTGGTTGTCTGTGTGTGTGTCCATGGCACTCGGGACACAGGGTTTCCCTAGTGCGGGGCTATGTTGAGTGTGTGCGTTATTTATATTATAACATTATTAGTAACTAATAGTCATAAACTTTTCATCTCGTCTGAAGTGCTTTTGGATGGTTTTTTCAATGCTTATATCAGTAAATATTTATGTCCAACGCTGCTAAGAATTATCGTAGCACAAGCAAAATTCTAATATTTGTAGTAAACCTCTCCAAAATTTCTACACAAGGTATGTTCTACTTTTTACCCTATTGCGGTGAAGCCAAAATGGCAGATATAATTTTGACAGCATGTGTTTGCATGTGTGTGCAATTATCCCTAGCTAGGGCTTAAACTACTACACAAGTCCTAACCAGGTAGTTAATAGTTTGATAACTTTGACGATAACGAGTCGTAGTTGGAGGGCAGGCCAAACTATGTCTTGTAGAGAAATATAATGTTCTTGTATACGAGAACTAGGTATGTATATAGTTTTAACCGTCTTCCCGAATAAAACAGAGGTAAAATAACACTACACTTTCTGAACGACTCAACCTTAAAAGAGGCAAGATGAAATGTAAGGCTTCGTTCTTATATAATTATTAGTTAGATTTTTAGTTTGTTAACTGCCTCCGTGGCCGGTTACCTTGCCGGACTGCCACGCAAAGGTCCCAGGATTGATTCCCGGGCCGGGTGAAATATTTGTATGGCTTACATTTATTTATTTATGGGTGTAATTTGTGGTTGTCTATGTGTGTGTCCATGGCATCCGCGACACTGGGTTTCCCTAGTGCGGGGCTATGTTGAGTGTGTGCGTTATTATTATTATTAAAAATAATAATAAAAAGAACTTTAATTTATATTGATGGTGTCAATAAAATGTTCAATACGCATCGCCCAGTGGGCCGTCCGAGATATCGCTGGAAGAATGGAGTCGCCAGAGATTTTTTTATTAATGATCAAAATACAGAATTGTATTTTTTCTATTCTGTTTCTGCTCTTTTATTTACAAGTAACGCTCACAAACGTGAAGGAGCTGAATATACCCGAATGGTAGAAATTGGCACGAGACCGAAAGAAGTGGTGTACTTTGTTGTTGGAGGGCAAGATCCACATTAGGGTAACTTTTATTTTATGTAAAAATATTTAATAAAACGTAAAAATGGTATTTCAAAATTGTGTCGACGATCCCCAAAAATCGTAGGTTTTTTAATAAGCAGACCACGAAAGAAAAATACAACGCAGATGACGTTGTTTAATTAAATACGGATCTTGTTCCGTTGTACTGTAGGCACTATGCGAACAAAAGTGTATAGCTTGAAGTACTGTTGACGCATAAACTTCGTACGTGTGTGTCTAAATTCGCGTAGACCTACTTAGAGATTACGACATTTCAGTTGGTTTTATGAAAAGGCATAACATTCAGTTACATTGAAAATTCATTGTATTTCGACTTAATATTTCATTGTGATAATCACACACCCCGTATAGGATTTCACGTATGAAAAATTACGGCGCAATGGCGGCACAAAGCGAAGAGCAAATATATCATTCGCAGTGTCATCAAGTTATAAATTATTTATGCCTTTGCAGTACCTACCTGAGCAGTTCACGAATATTTCTGGCATAAAAATATGATTCTATTATGGATTATGTATGAAGATTTTATAGCTATGTCGTGGGCAGTCATTCTTATATTTGATAATCTTAGGTAATAAATGAATAAAGTGAGACCTAAGAGTAATCTTTTTTCTAATATCGGATCCGTGCCTAGGTTTGGGACGTAAATAGTGAGGCTCTACCTAGTAAAGTGCCTATGAAATCGACATCACAAGAGGATAAGTTTATCACTTGGGTCACCCGACATAACAAGGACTAAATGAGGGTTCATTGGGTGCAGTACTTTTCGTTTTTCACACGACGTCGTGGTTGCCGAAATACCAATGAAATTGATTCTGTTTTTTTAGTACCTAGGCTTTCCGACGACCTCGGCGGCCCAACAGTATACTGAGGGCGCTAGACATGGAGGTCCTGTAGGACCAAATTGGGAAATGAACTTTACTAAATTAATTCTGGTCTGAGTGATCTGAGAAGTGCCCCAAAGTGATTACCATTACTCTAGTACTCATAGCACAGGGTATTCACTTATCTCAGCTCAGAGCTCATTGAAGACTAGCGCCATAGTCATTTATGGCTGTGGCCTAAGTTGTATGAATTCGTTTTGCGTACGCCACGTTATATTTTGTTTTTTTGCTTTTTGTCTGTGTTGTCTTATTTTATGTTGTTTTTATATTTTGTATTTTGTCTATTAATTCCTTTTATGTTGTTTTGTTTGTTAAGTGTTATTAATCTTTTTTTGTGTCTATGTGTTATGGCGTTGCAATAAATGTCTATTATATTCTATTTTCTTTTATTCTGCTCTGCTCCGCCTCCGCACTGCTCGCCTCTACCCCGCTCTGATCTGTTTCGTTCTGTTCTATTCTATTTTATTCTCTAGTTTGAGACATTATTATTATTATTATTATTATTATTATTTTGAATATCTATTTTGATTAAAAGACAAATTTTGCATTTTTAAATGGAAGAGGTATTATTTATTGTTATTATTACAGTATTATTATTATTATTATTCAGTCCAATGCAGCCCTTTATTACTGCGGCCATTAATGGACCTATTGTAATACCTAACTATTCGTAGGTAAATTAACTATATGTTAATTGGACTAACAGACCTAACCGTTGCTTGATTTGTTTGAGAAAAAAAAAACAATTGTACGCGATTTAGATCCGATAGTTAGTAATAGTAATAGTTCCATTTCCTATATATAAATTAAATTCTTCTTTCTTGCGTGAAAGAATGTGTTTGATTTTTGACGATTCAGAATTTTCAGATCAAAAATGCATAACAGTTTCGAACCCCAGCGCTATCTAAGATTTCAAAAATAAAATTATACCAAATGAAATTTAATCTGTGATTTTTTGGATTGTTGGGTAGTGTATGACCCCACTTAAAATGTTGGTGTTCACTTCGAGGATAACTTATATAATAAATAAAATACAGCAATAACAAATCATTGGTAAGCAATGAAAAAGGCTATGGAAGTCGTAACACTATTATTTTTGGACCAACCGGGCAATAAAAAAGTACATTATTTTGAGTTATTGAATTACCTACCAAGTGGCGTCGCGATCTTGGCTTGCCTTGCTATCTATTAGATTTACTGCTACCGTAAGAACATGTTATAGGAATAGGTACCTGTGATGTTGTTCTTTGTATGTATCTACTAATAAAGGTTACCCCTTTTATTCCTAGAAAGCGTCCCTATCTGATATCCTATGTATATAGGAAATTCCTCAAATTCCTCATTTGAGGAAGGAAAGGCAAATATTACATTTTGTAAACACTCGAATAAATTTAAATTTAGAATGTGTAGCCGTGTTGACCATCGAATATTTTACATTTTGTTTTATGGGGCTTTTGATTTGATGATACGAGAACGGATTGTAATCCTCAATATTGAAACTAATTTTATACGGATAATAACGCACACACGCACACGCTCATAACCCCGCGCTAGGGAAACCTGTATCGCGGGTGCCATGAACACACGCATAGACAACCACAAATTACACCCAAACTCGCGAGAAGAATAAATATAGGCCATACAAATACTTATTATATTAATCCGGGACCTCCGTGTGGCAGTCCAGCATGGGAACCGTTCGGCCACTGAGGCAGTTAAAGAAAAAAGATGATGGTTAACAGGTACTTTATTACGACAAATATAATGACTACGCATTTTACTTCCATCAACTTCATTTAGGCGTATTTTAGATTTAAACATTCGTTCGTAAACAGAAATAATATTTTGATGATATTTAAGAATTTTTACCGTGTTCAAAATTATAATTTTTTCACTAGTTTATTACACATCTATCTAATAAAAATATTAACGTGACTAATAACTTAATAAGAGGTGCCATACGCGCCAGATATGCTTCAGTTTTCTAAACAACTACCAACTTCTTGACGAATGAAGTGTTTTGAGATAGGCTGCTAGTCTAGAAACTCATTGAGATACAGAAAAGTAAACAATATCAACATTAAGTTTAAGATTATATTCATCAGTCGATCAAAGTGAATAACTCCGTTTATTTTATTATACGCGGTTGAAATATCAACGGTTATTTGTTTTGTATAAACGTACAAGGATGTACATGAAGGTGAAAAACTCGGATGAGGTATAGAGAGACTGTGTCGCTGCAACTGCGTTAATAAATTTTGAATGAAAATTACTAGTGTCGCCATTGCAGCGCTTCTACAAGCGTCTATATTGAAGGCGCCCTTATTTTTAATAGATTCGTTTAGCTATAAATAATTAATGTTCTTAACACTTTGTATTCAAATTCAGATGCAATTTTGCAGTCATGTCACACGATTTGAGACATTATACCAACATTATCAACGTGCCTTTCACCTGTCACGCACGCATCCACATACGCACGCACATACACAAACTAACATGTGTGTACACACGAACGCATAAGTTGACAAGTCCCATGTGCGTGCAATTACACCAGCTCCCGTACCCTTCAAAACCGGAACGCAGTAATGCTAAGATTACTGCTTGGCGGCAGAAATAGGTAAGGTGGCAGTACTTCCCTGGACGAACTCTTTCACAAGGAGGTCTGCTGCTAGGACAGTACAGTTATAACTTACATAAAATGAATTTAATTTTTAAATTGTATATTCCTCATGTTAACTGTTGTGTACCGATATTACTTTTTAAACTGCTCACTTGTCAAAAATAGAAACTTCAATCTTGTATGGGAAGTAAGATTGGCTTGTATATTTTGCAACAAAGTTGCAACAAAAGCAAAAATGCAGCGTGGTTTCGAGTGACTGGTTAGATGTACAAGTTTTCGATTTGTTCTGCTCATTTCCGAATTTTGAGAATGCACGAAAGGAACCTCGTCGTGCGATGTACCTTTAGCAATCAGCACCAATCGGCAAATTCTTTCACTACGATGACAAGCATTATAGTGATTGCCATTGATACTATAACAAGTGTGTATTAAAAAAAAATTAATGAAAAATTGTATATTCAAGAATATCCAAATTTTAGTAAATTCTTGTTTTGAACTGGTGAGCGATGGAATTGGAGCGAATGTGCAAATGTGATGATGCACATTAGGCCTTCATTTTCCACAGTCGTATAGAGGGGATTGATCGCAGTCATTTGTTTCAGCTTTTGTCTCGCAAATAACGCACCCCGTATCATCAGCAGTGTCTGCGCGAAATTGAGTTATTTGCTGCGAAATTTTATGCTGTTACTGTTTAGATGAAGTATGGATTCCGTGACAGTTTTTTTTTGTAATATTTAATACATTTATAAGGAATTTTATTTTAACCACTTTTGGGCACCTTTCAGGAAAGTGTGTGCAATGACAACTCGTATTTGCTCTATGTATTATGCATTATTTGAAGACATCATAGAAATAATAAGGCGAAGTTAAATAAATTAGTATTACGTTACGTAATGTTACGTTAGATTAGGAAGTTGAAAATAAATCGTTAAGCTTCCTTACCTTGGCAATTATATATCTATAAGAGCTGAATCTTTATTCAGCCGTCATAGTCCAATGGTTCACAAACTACAGCCTAAACCCCTGCCTGATAGGAGATTTAAATCGGATGTGTGACGTGGGACAAATTCGTGAGACGTATAAATGGGTTGATGATGCATTGAACCTTGGTTAACCGTCTCCGTGGCCGAACGGTAATCATGCTGGGTTCGATTCCCGGGCCGGGAGAAATGTTTGTGGCCTACATTTATTTATCTTAGGAATTTAATTTGTGGTTGTCTATGTGTTTGTCCGTGACACCCGTGATAAAAGCGTTCTCTAGTGCTACTACTACTCCTTTTTTTTTGACGGGGGGAAATCTTTATGGATACCCCTGAGTCCAGGGAGACTAGACTGAGGCTAGACTCAGGGGTTATGTGGGGACTCTCCCTCCAGACTGGAGGGCCTACCCCACTAAAACCCCCCCTGGTTTACCTCTCGCCGGTTGATTCAGCACCTCGGGAACGGTGAACATTCACCACGACGCCGCCCGGCCGCCCTACCTTGCGCCAGGGCTCCCGCGCCAACGGAGGGGCGAGTCGGTTGTCCTCCGACCCGCCCCCCAGACGAGTGAGGCCGTGCAATGCAAGCTCCGGAGTCCCTGTCCAAAACCCGCTGGCCTCACTCGGGGATCAGGCGAGCAGCGAACTGCCTTCGCCTTCTCCCCGTATGTCTGCGCCGAAGCGGGTGCGCGTCTGCCGCGTCCTCGCGCACCCGCTCCGCCGCCTCCTTTTGCGACATAACCTCTGTGCAAAAGGAGGCCACCGCCTCCCAGGACTCCTCGCTATCGAGCATTACGGCAACCACGCTCGGCAGCGAGAGGTCCTGCCCTACAGTCCCCGTCAGAGTGCGGCGCTGCTCATCCCACCGGCTACACACCTTTAGGGTGTGCTGCGCGGTATCATCCCCAGCGCCGCACTCGTGACACGACGGGGACGGTTCCCTCCTCGCCACCTTGAGCAGGTAGTGACCGAAGCAGCCGTGGCCGGTCAGCAGTACGACAGTCGCCCGTAGGACCGGTTTACCCATTCTACGAGGACAGGGCAGATCGCCTCTATGGTACGAGCGCCATAGGGGGGATCCGCCAAGCCCTCTTTCCACCGGTCCCGCATGCGCTGCGCCGCAAGGTGGCGCTCCCGCTCCACTTCTTGGGGAGCGAGTCGCTCGCCTCGGTCCCTCATTCCCCGCCGGTAGGTGCGGACCTCCGCCAGGACCTCGGCTTCAAGGTCCCACGGCGGAGTACTGGCGAGTACGCATGCGGCAGCGCAGGCCACCGTCATGTACGCCCTGCACATTCGCAGGGCGATCACCCTCTGGGGCCTCCTCAGCAGCGACTTCATCACCGATGATAAGGCCCCACTCCAAATGGGAGCCCCGTATAAGGCCATACTCCGGGTCACCCCGGCGTATAACCTTCTGCATGGGGCTCCCGGCCTCCCGAGGTTGGGCAGGAGCCTGCCCAAAGCCGATGCCGCACCCACTATTCGGGGAGCAAGTTGCCGGAAATGCTCCCCGAAGTTCTATCACCGGTCCAGGACAAGTCCCAGATATTTCATCTGGGACTTGACCGGGACCGATACTCCCGCGATGGAGATGTGGGCGCCTGCCGGCACCGCCCAACCTCTACCCCTCCGGCAGAAGACGGCCACATCCGTCTTCGGCACGGCGACCTCGAGCCCCAGCAGTTGTATTCGGTGGACCACCATGTCCGCCGCTACTGAGGCTCTTCTGGCCGCCTCCTGGAAGGTGGTCCCCCGGACGGCCACCAGCGTGTCATCGGCGTACACGATGATCGCCGTACGGGGGGGAAGCGTGCCCCTCAGCAACCAATCGTACCCCAGGTTCCACAGTAGTCCTAATACGGACCCCTGAGGTACTCAGCACCTCATTGGGTGCTCGGCGCGCCTCCCTTCCCTCGTCTGGTAGAGTACCACCCTGTCCTCCAGGTAGTGCTCCATCAGCTACTACTACTCCTAGCTCACGAGTATGTGAAAATGGTAGTTTATGTGACTGTTATAATGAAAGGCATTAAAATACGAGTGTGGGTTTATGAAACGAGCCGATAGGCGAGAAATGACTACAAATAAAAACTTTTTTCACACATGTCACACAATCGTAGTTTTTATTCAATTCATAGACACACTAGATTCGGCCCCAACTATTACATCGTTCGATATCAAGTAACGTGTGAAATCCTTAGACTATGGAAAGTAAAGGACATGTTACGTTGACATATACATATAAGTCAGAAGCTATATGTATATGATGCGTTTCGACATCGAAAACATAAACATGTTATTGTCTTTGTTTAAATATTAAGTGCCGTCTTAAGCAAAACGAGATAGCATTACATTGGTCTGTGTCAAACACGGGAATCGAAAATACGTAACATCATTTTAAATGCCAACCGTGTCCATTTCGGAGTACATGAGGTACATGATACCGTTGTCAAAGGGAAGTACATCAAATGTCAAAACAAATGTTTTTCCAAATGTACTATTGAATTATTCGCATGTATTATAATTAAATTGGAGAAAAATATTGACAGTGAGAATAATTAAGTATTAATAAAAATGCGACGCTGCAGCATTAAGGGATGTGGCCCTAGAAAAAGTGCAAATAAATCGAATGTTACATTGCATAGGCATGTGTTAGTTTTTTTGTCTATAAATCACACAATAGTCCAAATATTTCATGGAATTAGACTTATTTAAGTAGTTTATTTATAAATCTTGCCAAATTTTGCTTTTGTTACTTTAGATTGCCTGTTTGTTTGTATATTTTGAAGATTGCTGTTAACGACTATTTTGAGGTAGTGTTGATCTTGTCAGCATATATATTATCGATATTCTGTTATTAAACCAATTCACTACGAGGTTTTTATTGTTTTATTATTTCAAGTTTTCCTACAAATGAAAAAAGGAAGAAAGAATGGTTGGAAATTATAGGACTGACGAATATAAACGTTGGATCAAAGACCATCTTCATTTGTTCGCTTCATTTTGAAGAGTCAAAGTTTAACAGAAGTTTGAATGTAACTAGATTGACATGACAATGCTATTCCATCATTAGGTTTATTGGTAAATAATTTTATGTTCAATTTAGATTAAACAAGACTCATATACTATTTATCATTATAACAAAATTGTACACTCGTTTCTGATTTTTCCCAATGACAACTCTAACTATTAAAAATGACTATTTTTTTAAAGCCTGCGATACAATGACATGTTAGGGTAAAGGCCAATACCAACGTATAGACAGCCTATTTGCTTTGCCTTGCCATCGTTCGGTGTCGGTTTGGCTTATCACAAATCAAAGGCGCTTGGCCAATAGTGTTCACACGTTTGTCCGTCCGCAAATGCAAGTAAGAATGCGCATGTCGCCAACAAACTGCACAGCAGTTTAGTGACTTTTACTAACTAAGTTACCAGTTGTAATCTTGAAAATAAATTTTAAAAAAGGTTTAGAAATGTGTGTTGACATTTATAATAATATAGATTAAATTATTAGACTTGTGTTTGTTTAGGCATACTTTGGTTACAGTAAACTAAAGAAACAAAAAAAAAACAGTTTCAGCATTCAAGCCATACATTTGCATGTCGATAATGACTTATCGATAGATTATGGTACAACTAAAGAAATCCGCCATTTGTAACTTCCAAATTTTGGTTATATGCACGTTGATTCTGTAGTTAGGGCAGCTCCTTTCTTTTCTTTTTTTCCATCCTCTAAAGTGAAATCTGTCAAAGTTATTTGCTATTAATAATAATAATAAAACTTTTATTTCAGGCTTAAGCCCATAGAGTTAGTTACAAGTTATCTTAGAACTAGTGTTAGTAGGTTTGACAAAAATAAAATAAAACTATAAATTACTGCCTGGTGTGAAGCTGCACCCAATGTTGCAACATTGGGGAATCCCACCGGTCTACAAACACACTCAGGAGTCCGTTGTTGCTGCAGCGGAGACGGGCTAACATGGAGGCGGGCTAACATGGAGGCGCAGCGTTTTCTCATTAGAGCAAAGAAGTCATCCACATGCGCCTCTGCAAACATCCCCGAAGCACTGCAGCGCCACGGCAGCCCCAACAGAACTGAATGCGTTGTTGTACTGGACCCGCAGGTCTCTGTATGCACTCGCTGTAAAGCTGACCCAAAGACTGCAGGTGTAAAAAGATTGGCAGTATGCTTTAAATAGCGCAACTTTAACTGGTTTTGTACACCTTGCAAACCTCCGGGCCCGCATATTACAGCGGACAGCCAGAGACCTTCGTTCCCTTCCTATGTCCAGGTTGTCCTTTAAGTCGTCAATGACCCATATTGTCATTACGTTTCGAATAAAACTTCATTTCGAATAAAACTTCATCTCGACTGATATTAGAATAGAGGTCAAATCAAATTGTTTTGTTTTTCAGAGAAGTTCGAAATTTGAATGTAATAATAAAATCGAATTTGATGTTACTATGAAGCAATAATAACATTTTCACAGATAAGAAAATTGGTTCTAACCATGTTCTAACAAAACATCTTTACGCTGGTCGTAATTTGCGGTTTTTGAACACATCGTAGAGGGTTGATTATATATGTGTATGAAAAAATATTTAAATACTCCTTCTACCATGTACAACGTACTGTACCTTACTGGTACAGTACGTTTGTTTGTAAGTAAATTATGCGTTAATACAATATAAATAAATTGAATAACAGTGCAGTGTTCTAAATCTCATAAAAAGAGCTTATTGTAATAAAAACTGACATTCTCTTTCCTTTTTACAAGTCTCAAACACTTCCGATGTACCTTTTCTATGCTTTGAAATATTAATCTCATATATCATCAGTATCATTAGAAGTTTGTTTGGGCAAATATCTGTAGGGAAAATTAATTAACCGAATACCGCTTCCGTTAGACATTCAATAGTAAAAGTCAATATCCAGGTAGTTCAACATTAGGCAAATTGCACCCGCGGGCTATATGAACCCTAACTGACTTTGAACTAAAATGTGGAATGGAAATGGGGGTTGCACATTTGAGAATTTTCGAATTTGAAACAAGTGAGTATTAGGTTCCTTTGTTTGTTATTAAGCAGATTTTCTATACGGTAGACGTACAGCTGTAAAAGAAATACAAGTATAATTAAAATTAAATATTTAGTAGCAGTACAGCTCCTTGAGAAAGAGTTCGACTGAGGAAGTATTGCCACCTTGCCTATTTCTGCTGCCAAGCAGTAATTTAAGTTCCGGTTTCGAAGAGTAAGAGTGCTGGTGAAATAAAAGGCATTTCAGGGCGACAGGCGCAGTGGCAGTGACCCTC
This sequence comes from Hyposmocoma kahamanoa, assembly GCF_003589595.1. Lineage (NCBI taxonomy): Eukaryota > Metazoa > Arthropoda > Insecta > Lepidoptera > Cosmopterigidae > Hyposmocoma > Hyposmocoma kahamanoa. Next base: position 19,262,923 of record NW_020653200.1, on the reverse strand, counting down.
AGATCTTTCTGATTTAAAGCACTGAGTGTCACTGCAACTTTTATGGACAGGCGTGTCGCTTACCACCAGGCGCATGACTTGCTCGTTCAGTCACCTGGTTTAAAAAAAAAAGTAAATTTAAAGAATAACACATCTAATTAAACTAAAACATTGAGTAGGAAATGAAACTACTTTCGGAATTATTACCGTATTTTTTTTTTAACAACTTTTCCTTGGCTATTCTAATGTCTGAAAATACTTATAATTATAACAATACAAATGTAAATGTAAGCAATGTAATATAAATTTAAATCCTAGTGTGTAAACAGGTACCATGCGGGAAATAGCGCAACAACGCATGTATTACATGGCAACCACATTTGGATAACACATTGAGGTCAATTAATCAGACATCTTTACAATTGCCTGAGGCTTCACTTAATCAGACCTCATCAAATTACCTAAGGGACGGATTGTTTCAATTATTAACGGACATATTTGCATTGGTTGATTTATGAAAATGGAAGTTCGAAAAGTGTTCATTTGTAGACCTTTTACCGGTTATTAACCTTTGGCGCGGCCAGGAGTCGGTTACCTTCTAGTATATATTTTTTGGTATTATACATGTAATATATGATCTCTCCTTTTGTGGAAAATTATTGGAATGGAATGAGAACAATAAACAAGAACAAGACTTTAACGTTTCACGAGTGAGCGGGCGTCATAAAACGTCATGAATAGATCGAGAAGTGCAATCGCGCTGAAAATTCACACTTTACGATTCAACACTCAATAGGTTTTATGGTTTCTCACAGTTAGCTCTATATGTTATACCAAAATATAGCTTTTCTATTGTACAGTAGTCTCTTAAGAACATTTCGTGAAAACTTGTACCAAAAGCAAATATTTAATTTTCAGTTAAGTGCTTGCAATTACTTTTGTTATTATTAATATTCCTTAACGAATTATAAAACAGAGAAACTGTATTTTTGTCTCAATGTCATTCAAGGATTATTAGTTAACTGACATCAAACGAAATGGAAAGGCTTTAAATATTTTATTCAAAAATCCAATGTATCGCTGCACCTGTGTCGGCCATTTTTAATTTTTCTTTCATTTTGTTTTGCATGACGTACGTTCCGCGTCTGACGGATTATGGCGGAGCGTAATAAAATAATTCCCTCTGAAGTCCGTAATTATTATTACAGTTATTAGTTAATGGGAGCAATTAGAAAGAAGGATCGTTTGGATTAAGCTTTAATTAACGAGCTTTTGTTTTCTTTCTTGGTATTTTTAGTCTTGGCTATTTCGTATATAGTTACTTTAAGTTTGTGTTTGTATATACCGGAAGTAAATCGCTAGTTATAGTTTTTGTACCTATACTCATTTATAATTTTGATGTGTCAGTAAATATTTTATATTTATTTTCTTTATCTCATTTATTTTTTCATAGCGCAACCACTTTAGTAAGCTGTAGTGTGTAGGCAACAGTGATCTGTACCTGCATGGGATGATATAACATGAAAGTAATGGTTTTGATTTAGGTAATGTAAGTGTATTACTTAATTGAAAAATATTTTATATCAAGCTTTTAGCTTTTAGCTACACACAATTGAAAAATCATCTAATGTATTTCCGTCGACTACTTTCATATTATTTTTAATCTCGCTTGGCATTAAACTTGATACTTTGTTTCAAATTGCATTTTCTGAAGCGTCTTATAAAAAGTTATACATAATGCATGTTTCGCCTGCAGCTGGCTTTCAAGGAACCCCTACTCATGGTAATATTACATTTCTATTTGACGTAAATATACATTTGCTCATAATCTTAGAGTCACTATTTTTACACCCGCATGTTGCGCATTGAAGATTTAAAACAAGTGTTTGCACACATAAGCTAGTTTTATGGTAACTTAGAGATTTAGATACTCAATGGTCGCCAATCCTACAGGCATGTTACATTCATAAACAATATTATAATTCCGTAAGCAACAGAAATAAGACTGTAGATAGTACAATAAGCAAGCGAATGGGTTTTGAATGCGAAAGTTGACAGTACATTTTTTTAAATATGTGGTTTATAAATTGAAAAAGTGGGATTACTTCGTAATATTACAATGTTATGTTTGTTAATATTTCTAAAGTCATTGAGTTCTTAAAGTTTCCTAGTAAGGGTTTAGTCAGAACTATAAAACAAAGATAGTAGTTATTTAGCGAGTGGGAAGCTGAAATGGAGTCGACTTATCGGACGGAACTGCTTTTCGATTTCATACAGCCCCGAGGTGGTAGATGGAACTCTTGCATTATATTCATAACTGGTTTCTTCCAAGTTGAATTTCTACGACATCTCGTAGAAAATATGTTGCTTATCCTTTGTGTATAATTTTGTTTGATGTACCTTTGTTTAAATGTAAAAGTGCATAGTAATTTTAAAGATTGCATATGAGTATTATTGTTGCTTTTGGTGAAACTTTAAATCTGAAAATGCTTACAATTTTTATGATATACTTTTTTCTAATTGTTCCAGTATTTTATATCTGCCTAATTAAAAACAAAAAGCCGAGACTGCTAGTAAAAATAATGTACAGTTTATCATTTTTAAGTGTTTAATGTTTTCTTTTGTTGAAATATGAGATGAACAAGTCGTGCGCCTGGTGGTAAGCGACACGCCTGTCCATAACAGTTGCAGTGCTGCTCAGAGCATTAAATCAGAAAAATCTGAGAGGCATTGCCACTGCGTCCTGAGACATAAGTTCACAAGTCTCATGTGTCTGTAATTTCAACAACTCCCTTACCCTTCAAAACCGGAACGCAGTAATGCTCACATTACTACTTGGCGGCAGAAATAGTGGAAGTACTTCCCAGGACGAACTATTTCACAAGCAGCTTTCTGTTACTATACTAATATGTACATAGATGACTCGTGATGAAAGAGACTCAGTCTTTTAAAGCGTTTTATAACGACTCAACTCAATTTTACAGGACTCGGCTCTAAAATTAAGACTGGGGGTTCGAGTTGTTATTAATAAGACTCAGTCGTGGAGTACCATGACTGAGTCTTTTGAGTCTTATAGTAAAAGACTCAAAAGACTTAAACGACTTGAACTACTTGAAAGACTTAAACGACTGAAGTTGTTTGCAAATTACTTATACCTATTTTATGTCGTATTAAAGTTTGTAAAAAAAAATGACGTAAGCAGTATGTAGTAAATAATCACGTTTATTTACTTATAATAAAAATCGTAAAATAAATACCTTGTGGGTAAAAATAAAAACATGCCATACGGCTCATGACTCGCGACTCCCGAGGCTATGAGGCGCCAGTCGTTTTAGTCCTATAAGTCTTTTAAGCTTCCTAGGGTTATAAGTCTTCGACTCGAATTAGTCTTTAGTTTTACTCTTATGACTCAAGACTTGAGGGTTAAAAGACTAGACTAGTCGTGAGGCGTTGAAAATTAGAGGCGGTTTTTTAAAAGGCGTTAAAAAACGGAGTCTTTTTCATCACTAGATGACAGTGTGTGACACGAAGTCAGTACCCGTAAAACTAATAGCTGTAATACATGCTATTACCTAATAGTATGTGTCACGTTCGTTTTAGGTACCAGACATAACTAACAATAACTATTTTCATATTACGCATATGAGTAAAAATAACGTAATTGACAAAATCTTTTATTGTGATGTTAATATTTCTGTAATAAACTATTTGAGCGTTATCAGTTCTTGTAAAACTATAGAATGACGTTTTACGCTTTGGCTACGAAAATATCAAAACGAAATGAGTCAAAATATTCCCACGAAGTTTGGATATTCGTTTACAGTGTCTTCACTGGTGGGGGAAGTCAAGTAGAATTGTTTTTTACGAATTAAATAGTTAATATTGTTTAATATTTTTGATGAAATACACTTTAAATATGTATTAATAATAATAATGCAAATTAATAATCATTTGCTTTCAGTAATAACTAAACAAAATAAAATAACTTGTGTCAGACAGTTTCGTGCACTCTATGGAGAACATTCGAGGAAAATCTTGTATAAATTGTTCGTTTTATAAATAAAATAATAATTATATTTGTAATTGACGCACGACGCTGACGCTTGTGGCAATTAAGTAACCATATTCGCGAGGAGCGTCGCGGCTCGTAGCCCTCACGTTGTTGTATAATTTTACAAACTGCATGCTGAACAGTGGTCGTCGCGAGTATATACAAATTTGCCAAACAAAGCTTTGTTATTTGAGTGGACCGTACATTATCAAGTCGCAAGGAATAAACGTATCCGAAAAAGCAAGAAATGAGTATTCCCTATAGTTTAGATGTATTGTGGCGTCATGATAAGGCACAGATTCCGTAAATGTTTTAAGTATTATACTATATTATTCTTTTGTTTTGGCAGAATTGAAATAGAACATTCATGCTTGGTCTGGGTGTGTGAATTTCCTTGGTCTAGTATTCGTACTACAGGGAGCTGTTAGTTTAAGACCAGACGATTGGTGTGGTTGTCTAGCACATTATTGATGTCATAATTTTCATGGATGTCACTGAAGGCTGTCGTAAAGGACTTTTGGGTAATCAGAGTAATCACAGAGCCAAATACGTAGCACTGTTAGAATAAAGAAGATGAATGCAGAATATTAAAAATAAACTTTCTCTATTCTCATTTCACTTTACACTCCTTCAAATCTTGGGACCCTTTAGTAACGAACAGAGAAAGAAGTTCACTAGGATGTAAAAAAGATTGAGGAATAGTATAAAGGTGATTGGATTACATCTGGGTTCTATCGTAAGAAGATTCGTCGTAATATGCACGTACAAGTTAAAATATACCTGTTTATTTTGTGTATAGTTTGTTTTAACTTTTTCTATTATATTTATGCTGCAATGTATCAGTTAGAATTTATATCGTAGATATTTCTAAAAAATTTTTTTACGTAATCATAGCGTATGGTCAAGTAACGTACTATGTACAGGATGTTTAATTTTCTGTTATTTTCCTAATAGCCATAAAATAGTATAAAAAAAATAGTAATAAAAATTATACGTATTACAAAAAAAAACGTATTTACTATTAATACCCAATAAGCTTAAATAAAAAAACACGGACATTTGAAAAGGGTATTAAAATATTGTTTCTAATTAGTGACGTTATGATAAATCATAATATGAAGTTTCTGACAACACTCATATAGTTATATATGATATAGTCTCAAACTAGGTGATTCCTTGTTTGCTTAGAACATCCCGACGGATCCAATTTAGAACATTTCCTCAAATTAGCTCTTCCGGAAATCGAACCAGGGTGGTCACAGCGCAAATTACAGGGCAGCAGGGGTTGTCGATACATATTTAGTCTTACATATCGATAGTACATAGCAACAACTAATAAGGTTATTAAACAGTGTTTGGTGAAAGAAAAACAACGAAACACAAATTAACAGGGATCCCAATGCCGTACCGTAATTATGCCTTCCGGTCATATCAAAATGGTCAGTGCGTTTGTCACTATGGAATACTCACGCATGAAACTATTGTGGTTAATAACATCCCATTAAATCCTACACGCTACATACACACCATTACATAAATACTAATTATTTATTTATGTAATGATTTGCATGTAGTGTGTTAGATTTGTTATTTATTGTAGGTGTGTGTATCTGTGAAGTCACAAAATCCCTAAGAAATAAAGAAACAATATCGATTTCTAAGGTTTTTGCGATTGTTATACATAGGAAATGAAACTATTTTTCCGGATTTAAATCGCGTATGTTTGTTTTTTCAAACAAATCAACGTTTCGGTCATGGTTGCCTGGGATGGTACAGTCATCAACCAGTTATGTCTAATATTAATGCAAGGCACTCTATTTTTTTACTATAGTTACAAAAGTTATTAATTAAATACCTTATTTTTAATTTTACAAAGAAATTTACGATACATTATGTTTTAGAAATTATTTTGTTTTAACAATATGAAATTTTATTAAGTTAAATTTATTATAAATTAATAATGAAAATTAGAATAAATTAAAACATATTAATTAGTTAAGAAAAAACTTACGAGAAAATTATTTATAATAAATATTTTTACTGTTGCTATTGTTGTACGATGTTTTTTGTTTATATTAAGAAGTATTCTTATTGCTTATTTTCGTATTATTTAACATGCCAGGCATGCATGGTGATTACATCAGGTCAGAAAGGTTGTTTATTTCATTTAGATTATTGTAATATTTTCGAATGGAAACTACAATTACAAAATATTATTTTGGTAAACAAAGATTTGTAATTAAGTTTATTGAATGTGAAGATTTTTCACCACGTTGATTTTTTTTGAAATGACTCAGCTAGTTTGTTATAATTATTAATGCAAAGATCTGCAACAAGCAAACAAATCGAGATCTGCTACAAGCACATATAAAAATCGAGGTCCGCTGGTTCGTTCCGTGGCTTAGTAGGCTAGCGTCTGTCACGGTTTGCTATAAGACATTGGTTCGAATCCAGTCGGATCGAAGTAATTTTTTCTAAGTGTTCGATCTTTGTACCAATAATTATAACAAAGATTTTATTGATTTGGAGTTTAGTTGTATAAGACATATTTAAATTATTTATTTATATAGTTCCCATCTAAGTTTCTCTTTCTCTATTCCAAATCCACAGAAATGTGCAAAAGTAGGTAAATTGCACATAATATTTGATAACATATATGTGTAACTCATTAAATGTTAATTACTAAGCTCAACCTTCAATTATATTGTTGATTGACGTCATTACGGCTGAAGTAAATCTCCGTGGCAATCTCCCTAGAGGCATTTATAACTATCGTGTATAAGTACGTGTGTATTGAGCCGCTATAATGTACGATGTTGGGAAGTGTTATGTTAAAATGTATGGAAATTCTGGAAAGGTCAAATAACGACTTGAATTGAACGTAGTTAAATATTATGAGAATTTACATTAATTGTGCCTTACATTTAAGTTGGTCTCATCTTTTATAACGAAAAGGTTTACATTTTAAATTACTTATTATTGATAAAGACCGAACACAAACGAAAATTCCAAACAAAAATATGACTGAACTTGAACCAGAGTCTGTTGCCAAACCGGGGCCACCGCCATTAACAGACCGACTCAGCAGAAGTTACGAATTTCTATACGTGTTTGAAGTCCAAGATCTTTATGTTCATTGCAAACGTAATGTAAAGTATTTATACGGTAATAGTTTTTATTAGGTATGTACGCTGTTACCTGTTGCACAGTGAATATTGTAGTACTCGTATTCCACAGTTAGCGTAACTAAGCCTGTAAATTATAAGTACGTAAAAAAAAACATGCTCTGGTTATACAAATATAATTTTTTTTGAACATTTTCTTCAAAGTTATATTTGTTTCCATAATAACAAAATGTTATCGATGAGCAACCAAGTGTGCCCCAAAATGGAAGTTACCTTAATGGTTCTCATACATCATAACCCTTCGTATGTTTACTTGGCAACGCTCTGTATAAATATGAAATAGTGAAGCATTTAAGGACGGATGGTAAAATATGTGACTGGATTGGAGCTTAGAAATTCACTATTGGTATAATAATAGCTACTCTGGTCGTTTAAATGTTGTACAGTCAATAGCATGATGACGTTTACACATTGTATTACACAATAGCTGAAACCCAGACGATGTCAGCTCAATATTTTTATATTCAAGTTTAACAGGCAGTGGAAATTTATTATTGAAAATTTATACAAAAAATTTTAGGAAATGAGTTTTTAAAAGGTTATTACGCTTTTGTAATTACTGTAATATTAATAATAACACATATAATACGCTCTTTGATTACAGAGACAAAAATCACCAAAGGGACAATTTAACGGTCAGTTGATCGTTTTGAAACGCATCGGGCGTTTTTTCCTATTAACGATTGGCTCGGGGCTATTACTGGTAAAGACAACCCAATGATTCGGTTAATTACATGTCACTGCATAAACCCAGGGACCTATATTATGTCCTAATAGTATGTGGAGTAATTGAATGCCCGTGTACTTATATAAGGCCTATTGCAATAATGAGCTTACTGAATATTTAGTTATTTTGGCGTTCTTCTCAGGTTCAATTTGTAATGGGTCTTTTTTTCTATTTTGTTTTGCTTTCTATTGTTTGTGTGCTTTATACGTGAATTTACGAAGTTAGTCTTACCTTCATACTTAAAGTGTAAATTTTGATTTTACTCATTTAAATGTATGTTTTACAACATACAGGTAAACATGAAGTTATTCTACCGTCATCTTATGTGACAATGAGCTTTATTTGCTACCGGCTACGGCGTAACAAAATGAAAGCGTAGTAAAATGTATTATTAAATCCATTTTAGGATAATTGTAAATTATAATAATTATAATATAATTTACAATATATATTATTAAAATAGGAATGCCATAAGGATGACTAATATAATACGTGGTAGGATATATATTTAGGTATGGACGCTTCGTGGCGGTTTTTCAACTACTGAGTTGATTTCTACGCCAGTGATTTCTTTTGTCTTGGACGGAGAATGTAATTTTTATTTTTCTTTACTTTTATTTGTTATGATGCTAGGTAACGGAACGAACAAGTCGTGCACCTGGCGATAAGCGACACACCTGTCCGTAGTAGTTGCAGTGCCACTTAAAGCTTTAAATCGCAAAGATTAGAAGAGTACGGCCACTGCGGCTGTCACCCATTCCCATGTGCCTTTAACTACACCAGCAAGGGGTAAGCCCTTCAAAACCGGAACGTAGTAATGCTCACATTATTGCTTGGTGGCAGAAATAGGTAAGGTACGTGGTAGTACTTGCCTGGAAGCACTCTTTCCCAAGGAGCTCTCCTGCTACTAAAATGTCAAAGTCTAAAAACAGTCTAAAAAGGTCTTAATAAACAATTGTTTAAAAAGCTATTTGAATAATATCTAATCTAATATCTAAACAAAAGGACGGTAGGTTAAACCAGGTTTACCGTAGACATCAGTTGTAATGTAAACAGGCCGTCGACTATGGAAGACATAATCTCAGTACAGAGTACTAAAAAAACCGACCTCAAAAGTACGTGGAATTACGTCTATTTGCCAAGTTTCATTGAAATATCCCCTAGTTCGCCACTATACAGGTCTTGATACTGGAGATAATAAAAATAGGTTCTCACTACGACACTACTCAAAGTATATCGAGAGAAAAACGCCTTGAACTGGAGAAATAGCAATATCAACTAAATAATTGCTAAAAGTAATTGCTCCTAAATTAAAGTTAGGCGCTATTTATAAAAATCAATCTTCTTTCGTGAACAGCCACCCTTTGAGGTGGATGATTTTCATCAAAATGAAATGGGACCAATATGGAAATACCCCCTTTCCAACAAAAAAAGAATCATTAAAATCGGTTCACAAATACCGGAGTTATCGCATAACATACATACAAAAAAAAAAAGAAAAAAAAAAACATACAGTCGAATTGAGAACCTCCTCCTTTTTTGAAGTCGGTTAAAAACAAAACATAGGCTAAGTATGTTTTGTTCGTTTTCGTAACAGGGTTTTACTCATAGTATTTCATGTGTTATTTTTTTTCTGCTCCATTACTAATTGGACTCGGATCGCTGTAAAATCCCCTGCATGAAAGCAACTAAGGAATAAGAACATTGGAGATGAGTAGCGGATTTGCCACATGAAGTCTGTATTGGTAATAAAATATTTAGTCAAATAATAACTGGCCATGACATTGTTAGCAAAAAAACAACACAACGTTTGCAAACTTTGAAAAAAAAAGTGAAACGTGACTTCACGTTTACGTTACACCTTGATGAAATGATAAATTACTCTAACATTGTTAATTATTTTGGAAACAAAAAGTTGATAATTGACGTAGATAAACTAGTATTAACAGCTACAGCACTAGTGTACGAGTATTTAGGTTCATATCTTTTTCTCAATTGTTATTACCTGCAGTGTTAGTACTTTCCAACATTAGACGAAGAGAAAAACATACAGCCAACTTACGGTGTATCTTATAAAATATACACAAGAAACAAGCTGAATAAACTTGTATCAAACTTTTGATTACCTGTAGCGTATCACGTATGTTCAAAGCATACATGAAGTCCTTAATCATCAGTACCAAAAGCATATATATCTCGGGGCTTCCCATGCCAAGTAAAGTCAGAGTGAGTCAGTATAATAACTGAATTACCATAATTCAGTACACAGTGCACGTAGTATCGTCGTAACCTGGTTTATCTCTGGTTTAACTCGCGTTCAAGTCGGGTTTAACTGGTGTCCGGCGGTTATCGGCGCTGGCAGACGTCGATGTCGTAAATTATATATTCCAGGACACCTAGACTTGATACAGAATATCTAGACATGGCTCTTTGGCAGAATGAAATTTGATTATTATACACATCATATATCAATGCGTCGTAGAGGCGATCTTTACTTATGCTTGACTTAATAAACTTCAGCCTTCTTTTAAACTTGCAACAGCAACTAATGATCTCGGTATAAGAATTTTATGTGAATTAAACGTAAATTTTAGGAAAAAGAAATAAAATGCTCCCATTACTGTTTGGCGGCAGAAATAGTTAAGGTGGCAGTACTTCCCTGGGTGAACTCTCAACTCTCACAAGGAGCGCTACTGCTACGTAATACGTGTTTGTTTTTTATAAAATAGTTTGGCGTGTTGTCCGTGATATGTGCCCCAAAAATGGTATCTAATCTACATAATATTTAATATGTATTCTAATTTTTATATAGTGTAGATGACGACTGCACAATGTGCGAAAAATGTGTATGGGTTTATGCACATTGGTTTGTATTGTTATTATGTAAATTAAAAAGTGAATTATTTGAAAAAAAAATAGCGTTAAATTTGAATACGAATAATCATTATAATGTCCACTGACCGTTTAGAGATGTGATTATTATAGGAATAATGTTGTCTGGGTCTGAATCACTTCACTTATTATGTATACGGGGCTTTAAGAGTATAATGAAGTCGCAAGTGACCATATACATCAAAAGTGCTTTTATCACAAGAAAGTCATAAAAATAATACGAACAACATGAAATATAATTTTTAAGTTTACTGAATGTCACGATATTTGTCGACCGTGATATTCAATTATTTTTGTCAAATGGCTCCACTAGTTTGTAATAATTATTAATACAAAGATCGAACACTAAGAAAGATCTGGTTGGATTCGAACCAACGTCTTCCAGCAAACCGTGGCAGACGCTATGCCAATTAAGCCACGGAACAAACTAGCGGGCCTTACGAATTTTTCTGTGTGCTTGTTGCAGATCTTTGTTTTTGGTTTATTACGACTTTTTTGCCGTAGCGCCATCTGTGAGAAAACTATGAATCGTTTCTTCACTTAGCCAGGTACCTTTACAGCTACCAATATGAAATATGTAAAACTGGAACTCTTCTATTTAAGCATAAAAAATTATTGACTGATTTTATTCGTAGATTCTTTAAACGTCTCTCCGAAAACTATGTAATTTTGCAGATATGGCTTTATAACACCAAGAGTGTGATGTATTTAATGCAATGCACTCACGTAAAGAGTATCTACAAGGATGTCCCTTGTGCGACTATCGATTCTGTTCCTCTATTGCAAGATTTATTTTTCAGGTTTTCAATCTCTCTTCACGTAGATAATTTGGTTATCCGAAGTTACTGTGTTTTAAATGGCAATATTGACAAAAATCAGATGTCGCCTCACTTCTAAATATTTTGTATATCTTATGTATGTATATATAAATAGTAATAAAACAAACGCATACGTTCTCCAGATGCGCATACTCATCAGTATAGATTATCTCTACAGCGGTGCTATAATCGCTTGGTCTCAAAGGCGTAGTAGTTCACTATAGAGAATAGTTCAGGCCGAGACTAACTTTATTTTAGCCCGTTCGGTCGTTCAAATCCCTGTTTAATGACTCCCCTCAGGTTCTATACCCGTTGATGACTGCGTGTTTGATACTGTGTTATTTGATTTGAAACTGTAATCGCTTGTTTATATTGCTACGGTTTATGTTTATGGCAATAAACACCGGTTACACCGTTGCGTTATTATTTTTGTATTTGATGACCGTTTCATATTTCTACAGAAAGTAAAGCTTTATACAACAAACTCAATGTTTTTTTTTGTTCTTTTCTTTACAACTAGTATGTGATAAGTACAAACGGTTTTGTACAAATTATACTGTGCCCAAAAAAATGTTCGGCATCTGGTTCATCGCCTGTTATAAGCATTTTATTCGACACCATAGTATAATTTTCACATCCGTCTGTCCGCGCAATGTCGCCATATTTACATACATCCCTTTGTTTGACGCGTAATTACTGCGCCTGATGGGCCTTCAGGGCCTGATGTATCGGGGATTTAGTTGTCAATGCTATATAGTTACTTTGTCTGGGTTTGGAATTAAAATGGTTGCGTGAGATTCACTACCACAAAATGAAATGGCATCCAGTCTGGACACGTTGTAATAACGAAAGGTATTCAATTTGAATTAAGTTTTTTAAAATATTCGATTACGTCAATTTGTAAAAATAACAGGAAAACGAATGAACGTAATACAGAGACTCAAGTAATTTTCAGACTGTTATTAGCTTTTCTAAAAGCTGCTTTACAAATATTGTATTTAGCATAAATCTTTATTAGCAGACATGCGGAAACTCACGAAAATACTTCATTTTATCTCTTCGTTTTCTGAACGGGAATGATTAATGTGTTCTCACTATCAGGGCGTACTATCTTCTTTCACTACAGAACCCTTTCAGCTAACGACTATACTACTGCATTGTTGCTAAGATTTTAAATTAATGATTCCGAAACTCTTTGTTGCACGAAACAATAGGCAAAATAAATTAATTTTAGTTTTACTTCTATTTTTGTTCAGACCAAGGTGAATTAAGTTTGTCAAGTGTAGAAGTTGGCTTTGGGCTTAACTTGAAAGGCAACTAAATTACCTGTAGATTGTTGTAGTTTTATTTTGCGACGTCTACTCTTGCGTTTTGTGTTAATTGGAAATAAAATAATATTCAAGATATATTCAGTTACGTTGTAGAAGTATGAAAAAAGGGATTGTTTTCCCATCATGCGTTTACATCTCCATTGTGTTACAATCATCAACGCATTTATCGTCCCATTGCTGGGCACGGGTTTCCTCTCAGGCGTGAATTTAGGCCACCACCACGCTCACCCAATGTGGATTGTGAACCTTCTTCAACGTGCTGGTTTCATCACAATGTTTTCCATCACCGAAAAGCTCACGGTGAATTTCAAATTATATTTCGCACTTAAACTCAGAGGTGCGAGTCGGGATTCGAACTCCCGGCCTCTGCTTCAGAGGCGGTAGGTTAAACCATTGGGCTTCCACGGTTTTTGTTACAAATTATGTGTAAAATTCAGAATTTATGTCGGGCAAACTAAATTTATTACATGTACACCCAAATGAAAGTTTATGAACGTTATGTGATAGATGTTTTCGGTGTTCGTGTAATTGTAATATAACTCAATCCACGTGAAATACTTAATTTTGCGTGTGATCGTAGCAAATAATGAGTACGAGTGCTTTGTGAAAATCCTGTATAAGGTAGTGTATTTTCTCCGAGTGGTAGTATAAGCAAAGTGTATTAGTAATGCAGAGGCGTGGTTGCTCTGTCGCGTGGTATGATTTATATCCCCGGAACACTGCTAATACCACTCTCAAGTCGCCTCCAGAAGAAAAATAAATAAAAGTACTCTGACTGCCTATTTAAATTAGGATTTCAATTTTTGTTACCAGCCTTTCATTTGTATTTCCAGTAAGGTAAATGTACCAATCTTTGACACTGCCCCAATGTATGACACTTGTTTTTAAATAAGAAAACAGATATTGATATAACTACAAAACTGTATTAAATATACTAGCAATGGCTTATATGAGTTCCGTTTAGAAGCTTTCATCGATTCACTCAATATTTTTTCAATGTAGCGATTGTTTTTGCGAACTGGTGATACGAGTTGAATGTGCGTTGGTGTTCTTACAAAAATCTTTAATACTTTGAGAAGTTTGAGCGCATTTATTCGTCTCAATTTTGTTAATTATCGGTAAGTGCTTATTAAAACTATTAGATAACTGTACAAAGAATTTGTTTTGTGTGTATTTATTGACGTATATCGTTTATATTTTATGTTAGAGGCCTGTCAAACACTGGTGCAAAATTTCAACGTTTAGTAGTAGTCGACACCCATGTCAAGCACTCGTACAAATGAATAGTTTCTAAGACCTAATTTCGACCATTTAGTAAGGACGGAGAAGGAAGGTTTGCATTATTCTGTTAATGTCAACGTTCTATGGGTAGTTTGAGTAGTGTTTGACATGGGTGTCAAAGACTGTTTCACTATAGAGGATTGAAAAAATAGTCTAAGATGGGGTCCCAATGCTTGACAGTCGTATGTTGAGGTGTCAAATATTAGGACATAACTAGTGTCAACTATTGGTTACAAGTAACGTGCAATGTGAAAATGCCACTAAGGGTGTTACATTATTCGGAAGATGATACGTTAAAGGCGACCGATGAAATTATTTTTAAAGGTATTTAAAACTGTATATATGTTATGATCGTGTGACATTTAAGTTTAATTTCTCCATGCAAAAAACTGCAAAAAACATTTATTTTTAATTTTAATAGAAGCATCTTCCTCGATTATGTTTTTCGTTCTTTTATTAAGTTATTGCTATAAAGTAATCAATCCTGTCAAATAACTATGAAATATTAATATAACGTCTGTCAAATACTGGTACTCTGATCACATTTTGCCATAGTCAACTATTGGAACATCAGATATTTTGTCTGTCATACATTGGTATAATTTTAGAGGTTGCGGAAAACTGAAATATTTTAATAATGCTATAATTATTTAAAATTTTATAGTTTCTAGAAAATATACAGGTAATGTAAAAAAGACAATAAAAGCTTAACTACTAGAAAGTAAAACTAGGATTTTTAAATTATATGAATAAAATTAGGTAACCGCGGCAAGATGCCCAAGATGCTGGCAGCGTTTGCCCTTTGTATTACTATGCTAATGCGTTGGGCAAGGTAGCTGCCGGCTCTTGGGTTTCCCAAACAGTCAATAAATTGTTTCGATAAAATTTTGTACAGTTCATCTGTACCCCACTGAGACCCCACGGGCCAAGGATTTCGACTCCAAAGGCTGTAAATAGGTTGTCGGAGCCGAGATCCTGGTACTTATTAGTTTTTATTCTTTCCGCCAGCTCAGCTGCGTAGCCAGCCCTCTTGCTGGTGTGCTGGAGATGGGATGCGGCAAGTGTGTCGGCACATGTGGCGTTCCACACTAGTGCTCGTCCCATATTCCAAGGGATGAGAGTCATTCCGTCCGTTTGCCATCTGTTTCTAAAAGATAAATGACAAATTGTTTAATATATTTTCATTCCTATGTAGTCAGTATGACTGATAATTAAGTACTTTTTCGGCAAAACACGTAATTTTTTCGTCTAAAAGCGTCAACTACTGGGACATTTACCTTACGCACTTTTCAATTAAATTTAATAACAAAAATCTCGGTAGTTGTTTAACTTTGTTTTTAAAAGAAATGGTAATAATGCATCGATATTAACTGTAGTAGGTATGTAATAAACGCTAAATGTATGTAAAAATGTTTTTTTTTTTAAATAGTCACTCCGGTGGTGTCTATAGGGGCGAGAAACATTTAGCTATTTTGCTGATCAGTCACACTTCTGCCAAATGTGATTTTTAAACACATTTTCACAGTTACCGTGAGGCCTTATTATTTTAAAAAGATTTACGGACACTTAAAATTCTTTGTCTACCATTGCACCTTACGTAATTTATTAGTTCAAATTAGTAGTTGTTAACTGGCGTTTTGTTTATCTGGCTTCAGTTTCTGTTTCCGCTACGTTTGGTGATGTCGATGATATGAATTGTGGTAAAACAAAGCTAATAGCTTTCAGGGGACTGACGTTATTGTCGATGGATACGCGCATTAATCATATTTACCGTTACATCTCGTGCATGGCCATGGTGGCTGTTTATTTGTTTGAAAATGGACTCGTTGCTTTGCTTTAACAATTACCATGTGTATGAAATTACTACGTTATATTTGAATTACAATAACAGCCAGTTATAGCAGCCTGTTGCAACATTACACACCACAGATAATTAAAATTATGCTTAGGTATTTAGGAATAGATTGATAATAGACAATCAGCTTGCAAGCAACATACATGATGTCTGATTTAAGTTGACAAAAAGGCCAGCTAATTGAAGTCGTAACAGAAATAATTCGTCATTGTTTTGTTTTATATGTAACTAGGATTACATGTCAGGTCCTGTCCAGTGGGAATATATTTAAAATTCGAAAAGGGATGAAAACAAATGGAGGGATAAAAAACAAACAAATTTTGCTCATAACAAAAAAGGATAGTATAAAATCCCGGATGGTTTTTAATTACAGTCGTATGGAGCGTTACTATTTGACTAAATTCACTTTAGTGACGTTTAGATTATTGCGTTTACATCATTATGCATAGTGTACTTTAATGATTAAATATATCTATGCACAGCATATGTTTATGCAGCAGTGATAACTATTTTGTAGGTTCCGGTTAAAAATAAACGATACACCGAAGGATATTCTATAAAGAATGTGCTGACTTGTTAGACGATAGATACACTTTACCCGATCATATAAAATCCTGAAAACAGGCTAAAACAAAAATATATAATGAATTATTTAAGAATAAAATATCTAACTTTACACATAATTTTTATATGGAGATATTTCTCTTTAAGTACTACAGTGAATCTGCTAAATTTTGATTTTCAACTGAAGCCCTACAGTTATTAAACTCACATTTATACCAAAATTATAAATTACTTAGCGGTTTAACGACAAGCCGCACCGCCTGATGCCCCGTTTGTCGCCATCGGGCACTTGTCAACGTTGAATCTGTGTCACCGGTTCTTATTTAATCATATTAATTTCCTTCGCGCGGATTACGTGACACACCTCATTTCTCTAAAAACGGCGCGTTCATGTCGGACATAGTTCGCAGAACCCTCCGAAGACATTTCACACGTGAGTTCCTGAGTCTACACTGGATCGGCGTACTTTACTAAGGTCTAAACCCATCCCTTAGACGAGATCCAGCATAGTAGTGAGACGTTTATGGATTGATGACGTATCTGTAGGATATCTTTCAGTTATATACTAGTGAAAGTGCATGTTCTGCTTCTTTTCAAATTAAAGTTTTACTGTCGTTATTCTAAGGAGGTTGTTTCTAGAAAAATATTGGTGGTCATTCGGAATCAGTAAATACACTACGCTCTTTTGAAACTCGTGGAAGAGCGACATTCTGGTGACTACTCAAACAAATGGTGCCACAGCATATTGTAATACGAGAACGCAATGCAACCTGTACATTAATTAGCATACGAAATTAACCCGTCAGGGTTGCAGCTGTCGACCGCGACTGGGCTGCATGACCACTCTGTTGATTGAAACAGTCACACATGTGTAAAACGTGACTCTGAACTGAATTGTGCGCTTTGAATAGTTTCCATGATATAATGGTAGTCAGAGAAATGCATTTTAAATATACTTAATTACATCCAGTATATTATTTATTATGCTAGATTGAAAACTATAGTTTGACCAAGTCATAAAATGCGCTGGCTTTGGAAAATTATTTCACAACAACCAACTAATAAATTCGTAGCTTTCACTAAGATATTTGTATTTCAACTGTCTCCGTGGCCGAACGGTTACCATTGCCGGACTGCCACGCAGAGGACCCAGGTTCGATTCCTGGGCCGGGATAAATATTTGTATGGCCTACATTTATTTCTTTCGTGACTTTGGGTGTAATTTGTAGATGTCTGTGTGTGTGTCCATGGCTCCCGCGACTCAGGATTTCCCTAGTGCGGGGTTATATAGAGCGTTTAAAAAAAAGTGTTTGCGTTTATACGGGTAGAAACATATTAAAAATCTTTAAGTGATGTACATCTATGCACTTATTGCTACATTGCACAAATGTATAATTTATTTACCTAAGGACACCGTAACATAATAATTCAAATTCAAATTTAAATATATTTATTTCGGAATATTCATCCACAGAGGTTTGTAACAAAGCATTTAATAATAGAGTTTAAAAATATAGTACTACAAATAATCAATTATTATAAAACTAACATGCAACTGGAACCAGTGCTCCTGAAAAGAAACCTGAACCCTGTTTGCAATTATACTCAGGAGGCTGTTGTCGCTGCCACGAACTCTATGCACCAGGGAAGAATCGCATAATAGTTGAAAAGCCGTCTACCGTAGCTATGGCGAACACTCCCGATGCACTGTGAAATCGTGGCAGCTGCAACAACATCCTGAATATGTTATTGTACAAAATTCGTAATACATATATAATACATATATGAAAATAATAACAATGAGGTTACCTAGCTCCACAACTACGTATTACAGCTAAGAATAGTTTACACGTTCAGTCTCAAAATACATAATTTTGTGGGATACTGTTACCTAAACTAAGAATAAAAATGGCTGTGCAACAGGCCACCAGGTTCCAACCTTTCAGAAATACGAGTAAAATAACTATTTAAACGAGGTATTTTTAACACCACTTTTTTAACGAATTTAGTTTTTAAATTTTTATAGAATTAATATTCAATTATTTTTTGTGAAATTATTCCATTAGTTTGTTACAATTATTAATACAAAGATCGAACACTCAGAAAAAATTCCTTCTATCCGGCCGGATTCGAATCGACGTCTTCTAGCTTATCGTGCCAGACGCTATACCGACTAAGCAACGGAACGAACCAGCGGACCTCACGAATTTTTCTATGTGCTTGAGTCGTATCTTTGTATTTGGTGTTTTCAACGACTTTTTAGTCGCAGCGCCATCTATGAGAAATCTATGAAAGTTTTATCACCCAGTTAGATATCTTTACAGTCACCAGCCCTGGCGAGGGATGTCGCTATTCACTGTATTTGAAATTTTTATTGAATTGATGTTCAATTATTTTTTGTGAAAATATTCCACTAGTTTGTTATAATTATTAATACAAAGATCGAACACTCAGAAAAACTTCCTTCGATCCGGCCGGATTCGAATCGACGTCTTTTAGCTTGCCGTGTCAGACGCTATACCATAGATTTAGTATATTACTAAATCTATGCGCTATACCAACTAAGCATCTGTTTTTTATTTATTTTTCGAATTTCGAATTTATTTTTTATCAATTTTCTATTTTATTGGAAAAGGTACAGCAACGGATTACAGATCAGAATATACATCAACAAAAACTATTTTACATGAATGAATATAAACCTGCAACCAAATTATAGCTATACACAACACTTTAGTAAAAACAGTGGACATTTAATACATAGTGCGCACTATAAGTTTCCGGAACTGGTCACTTACATAAACAATATTTAAAAAGTAATTACAACATTGGAAAATGGAACTCTTTGGCTGTAGAATACAGTTTGTTTCATCTGACTGTCACTTGTTTTTACATTGTGGCGTCATTTTAGAAATTGGTTGTCTACATCACCATGGATTTAACTCGGGAAAATTTTCGTAGTATGATCTTCTACGACTTGAAGTGTAATGTAACAGCTCAGCGGAGCTTCGCTCGGCTTCAGCTTTTGGCGATGAAACACAATGCAAGACGACTATTTATATCTAGTTTGCAGAATTCAAACGCCGTCGTGTGAATCTCAGTGACGAATTTCGTGGTGGTCGCCCGTCCACTGCTGTGAACAACAAAAACATCGATGCTGTGCGCCGTACGATCAAAACAGACAGACATGTGACATACCATGAAATTCGGGCACCTTTCGGCATAGGCATGAGTTAAATACAATCAATACTACACAAACATTTGGGTGTGAAAAAGCTGTGCTCTCGGTGAATCCCACACAATTTGACTGAGGCTCAAAAAACGGATCGCGTCAATCGTGCAATGCCATGCTTACCAGATTCAACGAAGGGACGTCAAATTTGGTGTGAAGCATAGTAACAGGTGACGAAACATGAATTTATAGTTACGATCCCAAAACAAAGCAGTAATCGAGCGTATGGGTCTTTCGAGATGAGCCGAAACCAACCAAGATGGCGCGCGTGCAAAGTACCTCTAAGCGGATGATTGCTTCTTTTTTTAATAAAACTGAAGTTATTGACAAACCGTAAAAATAACCATATACGCTGATCATCTTACACTACGATAATGCAGTTCCCACATGGCCAGACAGACAATTGAATTTTTGAAGGTGAACAACGTTGACCTTATGAGCCATCCCGCGTACAGACCCGACCTGGTACTTTGTGACTTTTATTTATTTCCAAAAATTAAGAACCAGTTACGCGGTTAACGATTTTCATCACCTGAAGAGGCTGTCGAAGAGTATGAAAAATATGTTTCAGAGATTGTCACGGAGGAGTAGCATAAATGTTTTCAAAATTGCATTAACGCTAATGGAGAATATTTTGAGAAACAATAAATACATTTCTGACCAGTTATAGTGTTTTTCTCATTCATTCCAGAAACTTATAGTGCGCCACACGTACCTAGAAGAAATTACCTATTTAAATATGTATGCACAACAAAAAAAAAGAATAAGAGACATAAAAACATAACACAATGCTTAGTAACGAAATTAAGGCGCTGGCTTAGAATGTAGGAGTCTTTTAAAACTGTTATAACTACCATTATGCAGACCATGGTCAGAATAGATAGATAATTAATAATAGATACAATTGTAATATCCACACATTCTGGATATTGAGTTATTACTCGAGACATTGTTGATAGAATGTGGAGTACATAATAGTTGGAGTAGGTATACGCACGGAACGAGTTGGCACCTTCATATAGGTATATCATTTGCAACAAGGTGGCATCTGCGAAACCGTTAGCAATCTTGTGGAGCATACATAAATCCGACATCTGTCGTCTTTTTCACTACTAATCTAATGCCAAACTTTGTCAGACGATCACTGTAGTTTGGTATTTTCTTCCTCAAACCGTATTTATGGTTAATTGTTCTTAGGAATCTTCGCTGCACCGATTCCATCCTATTTTTATAATTCTGGTAAATCGGAGATCCAGACAGATAAACAGTACTCTGAAATACTTCTTACCAAAGAGTTGAATAACATATATAATATTTATTAGTCTCTTCTCAATCCACAGACACAAACACGAAACCAATCTTACAAATTAGAATCTGAAAATAGTTATTTGTTCAACAAGAGAGCAAAGTCGTTTTTTGGTGCGAGTGCTGTTTTTGAGTCCTGAGCAAGCGAAAGATTCTATAGTTGAATCACGAGCGTAGCGAGTGATTCAGAATTAGAATCTTGAGCGATGCGAGGGACTCAAAAATACGAGCTGCAAAATAACTTTGCTCTCGCGTGATACATACAACTTTTCACCTCAGCAGCTAGAACATATATATATACTAAAGGGACAAGTAATAAAAACACGTCATGAAAGCAAATGCATCATTGTATATTTACAAAAATACAGAATTTACAAAAAATTAAAAGTGGAACGTGAAGTTTGTACAATTCTGTAGATTAAAAGTTACTGTTTTATTTGGAACAGTAATCGTCGTAGTGTTTGCTACTTGAGTAGTGGTCGAGGTTTCATTATGAGTTGAGCTGGATTGTGACCCTTCCCGCACCGTAAAAGTTGGTGATTCTGGGCGGGTTTGGGTATGATTCGCATCACTGGAGGTGCTAGGTTGTGCCCAAGAATGCGAAGTCTGTTTTAGGTTTATCGAATCTATAATACGCTTACAGATTTTTGATTTATTTTCTATTGAATCTTCGATATATCCTTCAGCCACTGTATTTGATCTCCAACCGCCATGGCGCTTCAACGTTGTGAGGTCAGCTCCTCCATCTGCCAAAAGAGTGGCTGATGTTCGCCTGAAGCAGTGGCCAGTGTATAGCTGCGGCTCTTTCAAATCTAAAAATGTTGCGATTTCTCGTGCAGTCGCTCCTATTTTATTAATACCCATCGGTTGCCGCGTACATTTTCCATTACGATATTGTATGAAAAAGCGGTCTGTGATCGTATTGGGAGGGCGCAATGCTTTATATTTCTGGACAACGTGTGCGTATTCCTCACGGACGACGAACGACCTGTCTATATTTGTTTTCGTATTTGGCAGGTTAATCAAAAGAAGGTCGCTGGAATGTTGTTCAATGGCATTAGGAGTTAGATTCAATAACTCGTTGGAGCGGCATGCTCCGTTTATTCCAAGGATAAGGATGACCTGAAACATAAATAAACGTCAATAAGTATTGTGTCTTTTAGAGCAGTCTTAAACGTGGATTTCTCATAATATGTAGCGTTATTTTTAACCATAAAGTTCCAATACAAGTCGCCATCAACACATTTAAGTAGGTAAGTATAATTATGTTGATAGAAATTGATAACATAACTACCAAAGTCCAAATTGTATTAACAATTAAAATATAACGCTACGACAACAGTAATAATATTCAATACTTACTTTTGCGGCTAGGAAAGTGCAATCTGGAGCTTCATTAAGAAATTTTTCAATATTAGCAGCCGTGAAAACTTTCGATTTTTTTGATTTGTGGCCGACGGCCGATCTTTTCAAAAACGCAATCAGCTTTGCGTAAGTGTTTATATGGACGTTATTTTTAGTTTGTAATGTAGCTTTCAACATCGAATATATACTCCACATCGTTGACGGCTGTTTTGTATGCGACATTTCAATGAAATAAGACAGAAGCACAGTTTCCGACATAGTGTTTCCTGCGCCCTTTTCGTGCCTCCATTTGTCAAAATGTTCGTAGACTTTCAGGTACTTTTCACGAGATTTACTAGGCAAGAAACTTAGTTCAGCATTTTTAACAGTTTCAACTAACTCTGGAGGAGTTAAAAAATTGTCGTCTTCACTGGAATCGCTCATATTTTCTATTTTATTACGTAGGTAGGTATCCAATTAACTATCAAAGAAGTACCTATCGCAAGCAAATAAGAAATTTTGAATTAAAAAAAAAAGAAAGCGCGCTTTTATTTTTTGCGTTCCGGAACGTTCTCGCTTGTATTCATTGAAATCACACATTGTAAATATTGTTATCTTTAATTGACGTTATAAATTTAGCATATTTTTATTGCAACACTTGCTTTATTTTTAATGAAAATTGTAAAAACTAAATTATCATAGTATAAAAACGTATTTGTATTTCTCACATAATTTATCTTTTAGATGAATTGACGAGTTTCCGAACGTGCACTCGTTCAGCCATTTTGTGGGGGTCTACTATGTAGCTTAAATATCGAAGTACGAATAAACCATAATTTTCTTTTTCCTTTTTCTTGTAATGAAGTGAAAGGGACGGAGCGACTGATTTTGAAATATGTCGAATTTGTATTAGACCCCTTCGCATTAAATGACAAGTCTCCACTTAAAAAGCAAAAAGCTACTTTTTCTCACGGAGTGAGCAAAATAAGATTTTGCTCACTGATTTCACACAGCAAAATAGCCTTGTTCGAGCTGCTGAGGTGAAAAGAATATTTAGTCACGTGTGGGTGTATAATAATGGGTATTAGTTTATTGGTGAATTGTAATGTCATTTATTAATACACATATGTATAAATAAAGGACTTAATAAAACATTGAACCATTTACAGCCCTACGAAATTTAATTTCTTGGGTTCATCGGCGGTGCCGAAACCGCGCATTGGATTAAACATCACGTAGCAAAAATACTATTTACCTATGTGGCAACATTCCACAGGTCTTCTGTTTCATTATAAGATAATGTAAGAAGCCAACTTTTAAGGGAACTTTTACTTTGTTTACTATTTAGATTATATATTCTAATTATTTTATTTACTTTATTATACAAATATGGTCCCAGAAAGGCAACAACATCTCCACTGGCACTGCTTCCATGAAGACTTAGAAAAGACGAATCAAGTGCAATTAAATTCCCAACTTACTCGTTAACTTGTTTACGAACAAACATTTAAACTTAGACTTTATTGGTTCCCATCAACAACTGAGTCCAGTCACGAAGTCTAGCACATTGGACTTAAATCACCCTTGGGAGGCCATACTAGTACGAATAAACCACAAGAGGAGAGGCGTTTCGTGCAAAATTAACAACTAGTATGCAGTAGTCGGCGCCGGTGGAGCCTTGTGATCTACAGTTAGTGCGTACACTGGCGAAACGTAGACGAGTAACGGGATGGCGCGTTTTAGGAGAGGACACGTCCATGAATTGGATGAGAATCCCTAATAATACTCGGTGGACAGTAATCGAACGAGGTATGCCTATATAGGCATATTTCTTTGATTGGCTTTGTAGTATACAGGTGTTCTTTGCCGAATATACTATACTGATGTTCCAGATCATATATGACCTTCTGCGTGCAATACGAGTATTATTTATTATTTTTTTATCATGTTTATTTAAATACTTTTCAAGTTTACAATATTACTGACACTATCATGTTTTACAATCTACTTAGTTTACAATCTCATTTTCGAGTCATTTAAAAGTAATAGAGCTCCTTTTGAAAGAGTTCGTCAAGGGAATTCCTACCACCGTACCTATATCCGCTACCAAGTAGTAATGTGACCATATTATGGGACTTGTCAATTTAGGGTGACCGGCGCAGTGGCAGTGCACTTCGGGTCCTTGCGATTTAACGCCCGGCACGTGAGTGGCACTACAACTGTTTTGGATAGGCGTTTTGCTTACCACCATGCCCGTATGCTATCATAAATAAAACAATAAACATAATTTTAGATACTCAAAATTTTTAACTTTTATCTTCATCATCAGCTTACACTGCAAGACATACAACTTCAATTCATTGAAATTTCAATTGTTTTTTTCTTTTCAACCGCTCACGTCCGAATACTTTTACCAGCACCTATTACCCCTCCAAAGTGCAATTGTCCATTGTACCGGTCGGCTATGGCAACGGGTTATTGGGAGAACCATATAAATTTTCATTTTTACAGTTTTAGCTTCAGAGTTAAACGAAATAACGCAGTGTAAACGCGGATTTAGATACTTGGACACTCGTACGAGTATCCAGTCCACTATTGTCGACATAAATATGTCTGAGGTAAAAATATATTTATATGGGTCAGTGCGTGGGCTTGCAGTGTGGTAGGCGACAGCGTTAACCTTCTTCTTAGAAACGACATGTGACTATCAGTGGTATGTGTATGGGTGATTAAACACTTGGTTGTGAACGGAATTGTAATTAAAACAAGTAGTTTAAAACTTATTTTGAAAAATATTAGAATGATACCGTTTTAATTTAAACGATGCACAACGGGTTCCTATCACAAATATTTCCCATTAAATAAAGAAAAGCCGACTATCATGGGCACTAAGAATATTTTAAGAAAACACAACAAATATCGCATACAGCAGAACATGCGCCAATTCACTTTCCGAGTTCCTTTGAAAAGATTATTTGGCGAAATAGAAAGCAAATAGGGTACCTTATCTAAATATACTGATGTTTGAATAGGAAGTCTTCAGAAAATGTGCACAACTGAATGTATTTGAGTATGATGCTTTACCAAATTGGATAGATATGCTTTTATATATTTTGCGTTTTGGATGCAACATCGTATTACTTTAAATTAAATATTTACTTTCGAAACGCATGAATAGTCAGTAGTTTGGGATTCTAGTATTGTCTAGTATTTACTTTGGTATTATTGCGTTTAGTTAACTTCGAGGACATTGTTTTGTTTTTGGAACATAAGTCATTATTTATGAAGGATAATTACGAGTATATTACGAGTCAAGTATTAAAAGTAATATTTAAGTTAGTTATGCCCTCTATATGAAGTAAACGTATTTTTGTCTACTAAGTTAAAAAAGAACATTAAGTTATTTTTATATAGCTACTTAAATACAATATGCGAGTAATACAATGAATATTTCTGTATAATTTTTTTATGATACAAAATGACGGGACGTGTGCGTTGTTGTAAGCGACACGTCTGTGCTTGTTAGTTACAATGTCGCTCACAGCTTTAAATCTCACATATCTGAGGGGCACTGCCACTGTGTCCGTCACCTTGAAACACGTTGACAAGTCCCATGTGCCTGTAATTTCACTAACATCTTTACCCTTCAAAATTGGAACGCCAAGGTGGCAATACTTCCCTGGAAAAACTCTTTCACAAGAAGCTCTACTGCTACTAAAATCTCTCCAAGTGGGCTACCAGCGCGTACCGAATATATAGTAGCAATACCTATCGTCAACGGTAAGGAAAACGTGAAATCCCCAACCCATATCGGACCAGCGTGACGGACTATCACTCAAACTAACTTCTTAAGACCTGCGGGCCTACCACAACCTCTTAAAACAATATTACTTTCACCTTACATTGATTTTTTGTACTACGACGCGCTTAAAGTAAGCTTATTATAGTGTTAAAACCATATATTTACATAGTAATGGCTAAAACTATGATGTTTTATTGGCAGTTTTGTGACTATTCACTCACTCAGTTCGTACTATGACGCAACTTTAACATTAAAGTAATATTGTTTTTAAGTCAAATTTAGCAATGTTAAAATAGTTATTCGGACGCTGTGGAAACAATATTATTTTCGAATTAATTGTCTAAATATTGATTTGTAATGATTAAAAATTAAGATAAACATCAGGCGATATGCGGATTTTGCCGTATGGATAGTTGTATACCACACTTTCAACAGCTGAGTTTGTTCACAGTTCCTTCGACATATATATTTGAAATAGTTCTTTTTATTCGGAGAAATCCTTCACACTTCAGCAAAGTGGAACGTACATGAAGACACAATAAGATGAAACTGGTTTCCTGTAAGAGTACCCTCTTTCATGAAAATATTTGTGCGATGGCGCCAAAATTGTACAATAGGCTGCCAAATCACATCCTTGATACAAATGACAATACCAATTGTGTGCTTTTAATTTATTGACCAGGAAAGCATATTACAAAGTCAGCGATTATTTAAATAACAATGACGTCGAATAATATCAACTACGACAAAATAATGTCAAAATTAAGATTTGACATTTTGTACTTAAAATTATACTGTTAAATTAATTTCATTATGCAAATTGTATGCTGTAAAATTGACAATACGTACTGACACAACAATATTAAATAAGACCTTTTAGACGTACGTACACAATAAATGATTTGATTTGATTTGAATTTATTTATTTACCTAAATCTCTTCAATATTTTGTTTATTTTTTTAATAGTACATAGGAAATTATTTCTCGCTTAATAAAAATACACGTTTATTTCGTAAAATTATGACAGCGAGGTACTAACAGTTGACACTAGACTATAATTCCGAATTCACAACGTAACTGTCAAGACTCGGCTTGCTATAGTTATTCTTCATGAAAATGCGGAGAAATAATTGAAAACAACGTAATTTTAATAGATTTTATTATTGCATACCTTTATTTTTTTAACAATTAAAATTCTTTGAATGTACATAACATTAAGTACTTAAACATTATACTACGATACGACGATTCGGTACATCAAAAAATTAAGAAATGGCATTATTTATTTCAGGGTTATTTCTTTCCTATTTTTAGTAAGGAATAGACAATATTGGCTAATCATCCGTTCTTTCAATCATTTTAGCAATAATATTGATAGGTTTGTCATGGTACTAATGTGAGCTAGATTATAATAATCTTACTTTAAGCTTACCTTGAAATAAGATTGTTTTTGGAAAGGTTATGGTAGGCCCCCTGTGCTGCGTAAGGAGACCCGTCTGTAGGGCATATAAAGTGTTGGTGATGATGTTAATGTTTTTAATACAATATTTATTTATTATAATATAAATATAATAAATTCATTTCACTGACTTTTCTACTTTTTGTCATAGTTGCGCCAACATAAAACACATGTTACACACGTCTGTAATAAAACACTTACAATAAACTGTCTTCGTTATATTCATAAAACAACTGACCTTTTAAAATATACATAGGTAAGGATTGTAAATTAGCCTTTTAAGTGTTGTAACCATTGACTTACAAATAAATGGACGACGGGTCTAATACAAAAACCAC
>NW_020653200.1:19223965-19234359 GCF_003589595.1 Hyposmocoma kahamanoa | reverse complement strand
TAACTCGTAGCTTAGTAACTTTGTGCCAGGCTTGTCTAGTGGAATTACCGATGCAGCTCAATATGAATTTATGGGCACGTACGAGCCCAGATTTAATGTTGACTAATTTCGTATTAATTATTGTTTGTCTCGGCGTCTCGTTCGAACGTAGAATCTTTCTTGTTTCATTTATTTATATGCGTGTGCTCGGTAGACTCGATGTGTCACTTAATTAGAATTAGAATTAGACACGACTCTATTATATGTGAACTTGCGTACCAGCAGGTATTGTATGCAAACACTTTGCAACCAAATAAGCTACTTTTTGCATACGCAAAGCAAAATGGTATCGTTTTCTTGACAATAGCTCCTTCTACCACAAAAATAAAACGAAATTCAAACCATCTATCAAAGTCTCCTCGTCTCAAGAGTCCAGCGGACGTCGTTCAAAAGTTAAATTGGCTGACTTTGTACAGTTTTGTCGCATGATACAACGGGGCACTGGTTTTGATTGTTTGAGATACTGATCAAAAACTTTTTGAGATTTGAGATGAAATAATGACCTAAATAAAAAAAAGTCTTAGTCTCTTTATTTAAGAAAGATGCTATTCTTAAATAGAAACGTATTACAACTAAATCAACCAAACCACTACATGCAGTAGCTAAACTTCAAATCGTACAAGTAACTAATATGTGTATGTTATAATTGCTAATATATTTACTGTGTGCTTATTTAAGTTCACAATTAATTGCATCGTTCTTGTTAAAAAAACACTGTTATTAATACAACAGAACCAGGTGAAGACAAGATTAAGTACAACCTCCAGAAGGGTTCATATAATTAGCCCCCTCCAAGTAACAATAAAAAAGTAAGGGAAGCAAAAGATAATCCTTTCAAACAGTTTCTTTGGATTTTATGCCTTCTTTATTGTTGCCCTTAAAACGGTTCAAATTTAAGATCGCCATAAAACCAGGATTATATTCATAACAGATAAAATATTTTAATGGCGACTCAGAGAGTTTTATTTGTTTATGTAATCCGAATTATTATTCTAAGGCAATTTTATTGCTTATAATATTATTTAAAAGCGAAGATATTTGCAATTCGGAAATATAATTTGTGAAGCAATAAGACTTTCTTATATTTTTTACGTGAATCGTCTTTGCATATCAAAATCAATTGGCTTCAGAAATGAGTACACAACGCGTTACTTTTTTTCCAATGTATTTTAGTATATGTAAATATGTACATAAAAATATATATATTTTTTCTTTTTTTTTTGGTGTCTATTTTCTCCTTTTCCTTGAACTCTGTTGTTTTATTTATATGTTTTTTTTATCCAAAATACAGGAAAAATACTCATTTACTAATTACAAGCTTCGCTCACAAAATCACTTCCGGCTTTATCCGCGGCGAAGGAGTTCAGTTTATTTACGAAAAGATAATATACAATAGAGCAAAAATCTTAAAAAACTAATTTAATTACTTCTAACCAGGTACAAAACCATGCTCACTTACATGTACATATCAATGGCATATAACAACAATAAAGCAATTTATATATAATAACAATTAAGCAATTTAAAGTTTATATGTTCAGTTTTCATTAAATGTTTCTTAATATATGATTTATGGTGTTTGTTGTTTTGATTATTAATTACATATAAATTCCCCACTCATTTTGTTCATTAATGCAGGTAACAAATATTTCCAATTTCTTTGTCCATAATAGATATTGAATTTAGGTAGTATGAATTTCGTTTGATGAATTATTTTCCTAATGTAGTGTGACGAGGGAACGGGATAATCTTTGTGAAGTTATGA
The DNA here is from genome assembly GCF_003589595.1 of Hyposmocoma kahamanoa. Lineage (NCBI taxonomy): Eukaryota > Metazoa > Arthropoda > Insecta > Lepidoptera > Cosmopterigidae > Hyposmocoma > Hyposmocoma kahamanoa. The sequence continues at coordinate 19,232,555 of NW_020653200.1, read as the reverse complement.
TATTCATCTATTAATAGGGCAGTGTTTAGTTTGTTCTGTACAGTTAATATATTGCAGTATTTGAATAGTTGAGTTTCATTATCTACAAATTTGTTTTGAATCTTTTTTGGAACAATTAGACGTAGCAATTTTTGTTGTAATTTGTAAATAGTTTGTATAATGTGTTTTAAATATTCTCCCATAAATACTTATACCATAACCAATTGTGCTATCCGCTAATCGCAAATATAATGTTCTTAAAGTGCCATATGGTAGTTTGTGACGCAGTATAGAAAGCTTTGCCGCTATAGCACGTAGTTTCTCGCAAATATAGTTAATATGTAGTTAATGTGTGTAATATTGTGCTTAAGTAAACTTTTGCAAGTACCTTTTAAATCATCTTGCTTACTCATTGTTGACACCTGAGCAGTAACATACTCTATAATCTTTCGCTATGTACTCTTTACCTTCGATGTCTATTAATTGGCTATGTTGTAAGTTACTCTTAGACTAATTCACAGAATTAAAAGGAAACACAGAGTATCCACATGATACGATATTGTGTAAAATCTCATTTAAATTTTTATTCTCAATCCCCTAACCCCGCATTGATTTGAAACCGTCACGCTTGTAATCTTACCATGATTGATGCTTGTGCTATTGTAATAACCAATGAGGTTTGAATGTCCACATAAAAATGATTTTTATTTGCAAACAAAATATTTTACAATATGGGTCTTTAGAAAATGGTTGAGCTTTATACAGAATTTTGTATTCGACCATTTTAAATTGAACTATGTGTGTATGGTTATCTTTCCCCCAAAGGGTATCTACTGGAATTGATATGTTTTGTTCCGAATGAATTATTCATATAATTTTATACAGATATCGACTACGCTGATTACATGTCACATTATTCACAATTTGCGACTGATACCTTTATTCGGTAACACGTTTGTTATTACGTGACAATTTTGACATTGTGTTTGGTGTACAACAAGGTATGTGGATTTTTACTATATTTTGCAATGTATTCAATTTGTTTTGTACGTATTATTTGGTAGATTGTATCCAGAGAGGATGTCTAATCATTTACAGTAGCAACGACAACTGATACATGAAAATGCGCGTTACACAAATCAAACTTAACGTACTGTTTATATTAAATGATTATCATCAGATCAGTTATCAAACTAAAAGTAAATTCTTTGACTTACTATACAAATTTAAACTCTATTGGAACCAAGTACTCATTAAACTTTTAGGAACAATATTTTTTCATTTGTTTAAAATACAGCATTGAACATTTTGCTAAACATAGCTGTTTAACAAAATATTCAAAGCTCAAAAAACGGTACCCATGATAATTTTCGACTCAGCCTGGAAACGCAAATAACTTAGTTTGTGGCTCTAGCCAACCGTTGCCGCGACACGCTCGATTCACTCGCTCAGCTCGTGCACCTTTTCCATACTGACCTCACCTAAACTCATAGGAGGGGGTCGAACCAGCTCGGAAACGCAAACAGAAATGAGCAATGATTTTTTGTATTTTATTTTGATACTTTGCCAAATCTACGGCCGGCATTCTATATAATAGTTAGGTATTCTATACAATGCTTACTAAATGTGTATAATAGTTAAAAAATATTAATTATTATATACATTGCCTAAAGAAGCCCGGTATTATATAGAAAAACTAGGTATTCCATAGAATCCCTGAACTATATATATTGCCGTTAACATACTGTACATATATTCCACCAAAACTAAATAAATGGAAGTTACCTAAAGACTCAACAAGTCTACCGAACTCTCGGAGCAATAAAAAAGCTGAGAAAATCTGGCAAGTTTTATTGCTACTTCCACATTCAGTCCCAGGAGCGGATTTATGAGACTCTACGGAAATGTCTTTATCTAGATCCCTTTGGACCAGTGAATGCGAAGCTAGAGTGTGAATAATGTTCTCTATAAAACAGAAGTGCCAATGAAACGAAATTTTAGATTAGCATTTATGACAGAATTTAGTTACCAAACATTTTTAAATATAATTATCATTGATCTATCCTACTATATGCTGAACCTAAAACGTTTAAGTTGCGACTCAACCTTCGGTTCCCTTGGTTTCCCCATTGAGGTGTCAGATCATCAGCGTACTACGTACTTTTACATAATGGCTCCACCGAACGAGACCACCAATTCCGATCAAATTTTTTGCAGGAATATAGTCAATATAATAAAATAACTCAACATAGGTTAAAAGATGGTGAATAAATTGAATTTTGTTTGTTTAATTGTTTTATGTGCCTTAATTTCGTTGGGCAATAATAGACCAGGTTTGTCTTCCAAGGATAACCGAGTGCAGGGAGCGTTGTCTTCAGTCTGTGTTATATTTGGGGAAGCAACTCCATGTTGTGTAAATACATATAATATTAGAGGTTATAGTATAAAATTGTCGTTTCGCACTGATTTTTTTGTAAGATAATATATATTTGTTTAATCTAAGTATTTGCTCTCGTTGTCCATACATTTCTGCCATCTAATCGAAAGATCATTGAAACCTTCTGGGTACCTGGACTGCATAAGCTGTGTGAAGGCATTTTGTACTGCTTCCTGGGAAGATCTTTTTTCCGTGCAAAAAATAGTCCAACTCGCGGTAGAAAAAAGGTAGTCGGTTGGGGCAGGGTCCTGCGAGTAGTAGGATGACGGATGGTTTCTAACAGCAGGTATTGTATTGTTAAAACTGTTTCTCGAGCAGTGTGAGGTCTTGCGTTATAACGGAGCAATAATGGTGCAGCTGCTTTGCTGCAAGTTTCGCCGTCATTGTTCAAATGCCATATCGTCGGGGACAGTGGAATAACGCGTAACTAGCATTGGATTATAAGTTTCATTCTATTTCGCTAAATTTGTGACCAAATGAAATACGCGTAACTATCGTGCCAACCAAAGTAGCGCGATTTACGGGAATCTATTGTTATCAGTCCGTTAACAACATAAATTAATGCTTACTTAATATTGAAAGTCATAGCCATTTAAATAACAAATTAATGACGTTCAATCATTCTCATGTAAAATAATTATCATTATCATTGATTGGTTTAGTGCCGATACGCGTCTTTAACCAATGCTACATATGCGGATTTGCACTATCCTCGACGATATGTCATATTGTGGGTATGCTAACAATAAACCATGCCGCTAATTCCTTGGTAGTTTGATACGGATAGGGTTCCATCATCACCTTCAATCATCGTTATTTACCTTAGTGATTGGTCTTCCTCATGGTTGTTGAAAACGCAAGGTGCTTTCGTTATCCGTATCCTCTCCAAACATAGCATTGACATTACGAGCAATTTCTGCAGCGTTAACGCCATGTGAGAACTCCTATTCGAAAATTACTCTGATTTTCGCCGTATTCGTCTTCACGTTAGAAGCTAAATGCAAAAGCAATTGAAAGTCGAACAATCAAAATGGTTCTTTAAATTAAGACTGAATAAGTTTTCGCATGAAAAAAGTTTCACTCTGAAATCTGACACCATACAGCATTGACTTACAATATAATTGTAAGTCAATGCCATACAGGTTTAATTTTAATTCAAAGTGGCCAGTACGATAAATCGGCAATTTCATATTTAAACCCAAATTATTTTATACAACAATTCACCGTATAACGAGAAGATGCAACAACATTTTGTGTCAGTGACTACGTAAAATTATAGACAATAAACCAAATTTTTAAGTTTATTGAATATCACGATGTTTTACTACCATGATATTCAATTATTTAAAACTCCACTAGTTTGTCATAACCCCAGTCAACCCGTGACCATGGAGTGTGCAACCGTTCCGAAATATCGGGAAAATAAAAAGAAGTCATACCGTGGTAAGAAACCTGATACTAGTGATAATCATTTAGTGAATAACCACGAAGTCTAGTCTTAAAATCTATATAGTTTGTATTAAAACAAAAAAACATAGTTTTTATTAATACAAAGATCAAAGCAAGGTATGCTTAAAGGGGCAGGTTCGAATTCGAAATTTTTTGTTGAAGCAGAATTTTTTTATTTGTTTTTAAATGTGCTACGTCAATACTTTTTACTCATCATTCATCACCGAAGAGCATCTAGTAAGGGAATTCTAGATTAAGTTGCGTTGTAGTTTCTTCGTTTCGTATCCGGACTGAGTTGGGCTATAAATTATGTATTCGAGTTATAAAATCCGTGCGAGCGTCTGATATTTCACTGAACCCGTATGTTTAGGGAGGCGAATAAGGAACATTGAAAATAAAGTAAGTGAAAGGCATAAGTACATACGTAGACAGTTAAATACTAAGCAAATTGTTCACTAAAACAGTACAGGCACTGGTTAAATTCGGAAATAAAAACATAAAACTTTTATCACAAAAGTAATACGTTGCTGATCAATTTTACAAGCATCAATCAGGATCGACGAGAAAGAATAAATGTGTTTAATAAATAATTTGTATCCAATTAATAATAAGTACTTATCTACGATTAATAAAGTTATTCAATCATGTTCGTGATATTATATAATAAGTGCAAAATAAAATAAAGTGCACATTTTGCATCTTCATTAACGTTTAATGTAAATAAATATGTAAGCTGTAGTGCAAATGTAACAGTATATTTGTTTTACTCAAATAATGTTTTATTTAAATAAAACAAATTTATATATTAAAACGTGAAACACCCAGAGGGCGAGACGGGCGTACGCCCGACTAAGCGCTCCCCAGAATGGAACCCATGCAATTGATTGCTAATTAGCGGATTAATGCAAAATTTATTTTATTATTTGAAGATCATACAAGTATGATCAAGTATTCTCTCTATTAAATAAATTTTATTTTTGAAAAGGCTTTTTTCGGTAGCCCGAACATAATTGGCGCATTCGTTTGGATCGCGAGATCTCGGCTAGAATCCTTCAAATCAGTGTTCTACCGAGATAACGATTTCAATCGATAGTCGCGGTCTAAGAAGGACCTAGGCGCGTTTCAAATAAACCTTTTTTTTACGGGGGGGAAATCTTTATGGGAGACTCTCCCTTCAGACTGGAGTGGTCATACAGTCTAATAAACATGGCTGGAAGGCTGCTGGTGAGATGACCGAGCAAACCTGTTGGACTCTGGAGCTATACAGTCTGGTCTTTGACAAGTTGCAGGAGTCTGGAGATGCAATGGACCCTTTGGTGAGCTAATATCGTTTTCCTAGTGTTCCTGCTCTATTTTCCGTATGTTTACAAATTTTACATACTTAAAACGTGTGAGTTCTCTCTAAACGCTAAATATCGTCGTGTAGAGAATTTCATAATCGATTTGTAACCCATTGTTTAAGTGATCTCTCAGAAAAATTATATTGTTTTGGCGGAACGAACAATTAATAATTTTAACGCACAACTTAAGAATATTCACAACAAACAAAATAAACTTTTATCGATGTTACAGAATGTTACCACAACAACTAGTGTACCTACTTAATACTTATCTTTTATTTTTAGATATTTACATACAGATTCATTTCAGGGTGCAATTAATTTGAGAGAAACTTATAATTTTACTTACATTTTCTCAGTTAAGTATAATGCACCCTAGTATTATTAATCCACATAGCTTAGTGGATGAAATACGTACCTTGCATAATCAGTTCTCATTTCACTCCGCAGTAGAAATAGCCCTCATTTAGTCGGTAGCTGCAGGATGCAGTTCCGACTAGATGAGGAAGGAGTTAAGTCATCATATTCCCGGAAAACCCTCGACTCAGCGCTGTCCAGAATGCAACCCACGCAATTAGCGGATTAATGTAATATTGATTTTATAATTTGAAGATTCGACTTACCGTGACATTCGTACAAACTTGTATTCTCTCTATTAAACAAATTGTATTTTTAAAAAGGCTTTTTTCGATCGCGCGAACATAATTAATTACTTTCGTGTTTTTTTTTTATTATAATATAATTTTTTTATTGGTTCAAAAAGTAATTCGCCTAATAGTTTATCCATTTGGGAAATTAACTATTTATTGAGTTGCGAAGCCAATGTTATTATCGTATTTCGCACCAGAAGCTGTGCACGTACTCAAAATGATCATAAATTCTTATTTTACAAACCGAGAAATTAGCAGTCCAAGAAAGCAAATTCCCAAATTGTTAATTTATCTATTTTTATCTTTCAACTTTTTTTTTGGTTTTGATTACGGATTTACGGAATGGATTCAAAATAGAAAATTACGTATTTCAGTTAAAATAATTCAGAATTTATGTGCTTTAGTATGTGCTTCAATTTTAGCTGTATGTGTAACAGACGTTGAAAATATGTTCAGTTTATGGTTAGGTTTCAACTTATTACATTATTTGATGTGTTTTTTTGTGCTATTATCAACCAAAAACAATTTGTATACATTTTCAAATGATGTATACGGCTTATTCAGTAATTGCACAGTTACCAGGAATGATAGAATTGTAATAATACTAATTATGTGTTTATTTGTGGGTTCGTTTGTAAAAACATTAGCTTTCGGTATTGAATGTGTCTTTGTGGATGAAATACCTATTCTTGATTGTAAAATAAGCGTAGTTCCATTATACTTGTATATATTACCATGTATTAGTATGGATGTCATACCATTGGTACTCATTACGTCTTATTATTACATGAATATTTTTTTGATATGTTTAAAAGAAGCATATATTAAGTCAGAGATAAGTTTGGACTGTCTTGAAAAAAAATATTTAGCCATAATGGATTGCTTCGATAAAATTAAGCCTTTTTACGATAATTTGGTGAGTATATACATATTATCATATATATATATATATATATATATATATTATCCCTTATAAATAAGACAACATATAAATGACTTGAACGCTCAAAGTAGTTAAATGTACCTTCAAGGGTCATCTTCGTCTTGTTTCCATATGAAATTCTTAAGCAATATGAAAACGAGACTATTACGTTTCTAAGTGATTATACGGTAGAGGTTATATTTCAGGTCTCTTTCAATCGGAACTGCCTACTTTATATTATTTTTGGACGAAGTGAGAAGTTTGAATTAGGTTGATAGGTCCTTTAATTTTGATGCTGACTGTATATCATGTAATAGAAAGAAACTTAATAGACCGTCTATAACAGCTCACGCGATGCGCTCCTCCTACCGCAAAATGGCGGCTATTTGCTTTCGCAAATTAGAAAAGCATTCAGTTTAAATACAAGTTTTTATAAATAAAAATTATTATTCTGCATTGCTAAATAAATACCCTCCGTACTACCAACAAAAACATCTCAAATAAAATGCAGTAATACACCGCCAATCCTGCACTTAAAAAGCACTAATGAAATTTTTGGTGTACTTGGATAAATATGATAATATTCCGTTTGAGTGGTTTTAACGTTTACCATGAAATTACTCCTTAAAGTATAGTTTATAAACATTTATATTCAGGGTAAACTTAACAAACGCTACTTACGGTATGTTTTCAATAAATAAACACCGAAATCACCAGCCCAAACAATAACACATACAATTGTCGTAACGTATTTTTGAAGTTGTTTATTTTTTTTAAATGACAGACCCAGGCATTAAAAGCTTTATGGTTTGCTAGAGTAGTTACCGAAATAGCAATTAATATTAGTTATTTTACCTGTTATAACTTCGATATCCGGTAAATCGGCATAAAATCATCACCGGCACCTCTAGGTGTGGTATGCGTCTACGGCTGCATGTATCGCGTGAGCGGTTAAATAAACGTTTGTGGGTTTCTTAATGTTTACCAGTTACGCTGAAAACTTTCAGATTTTGCCTTTACGCCAAAGGTCGAGAACGCTTGAATCTATGTATGTCGATAATTAATTGTAAAGAACCTAGACTGTAACCCCATAGCTATCAAAATCGAGATTCGAAACTGTCGATTTGGTTGATACCAAATTTATTACTTGATACTTATACCTATATTACTTTATAGTAAGATACGAAATGTAACAATCACATTCTTGTGAATGAGGTTGATAAATTCTATTTGATTCAAAGATTTCCACAATACAAATTTCCAGGTTCAGTGCTAAGCAGCAACGTTTGTTTATCTCACATATGTCGCATATATTTTTGCTTATTTTCCTGTACTCCAATAATTCCAATTAAAAAAATATATAAATAGTCTAATAATTGCTTTGTCGCTTTCTTTCCAGCTCATGGTGGAACTTCTCAACAATATTCCGAAGATTATGGGCTTAGTTTATAACGTTCAAATTATTATTACGCGACATTCTGAAAACAAGGTTTGGGTTACTCGAATTGATAAGTGGAATTTAGGTTTCGGTTGTTTATATAAGGAAGATTTTATAAACTTTTCAGGGAGTTTGGGTGTTTGCTCTGGCGGAAGTATCATTTTGTGTCCATATCGCGTTGCAATTTTTGTTGCCAGCGCTGTCAGCTGAAATGATGTTTACGCAGCTGGATTCCTTGGGATTGCATTTGCACAAACAGTTGCTGAAAGAAACAGGCCAGTAAAGCAAACTAAAAATCTTTAGTTCGTAGATAGTGACACACACACAAACACACACACACACACACACACACACACACACACACACACACACACA
>NW_020653200.1:19211660-19223955 GCF_003589595.1 Hyposmocoma kahamanoa | reverse complement strand
CACACACACACACACACACACACACACACACACACACACACACACACGCAATCACACACAATTGCATAACTTAACGTAATTGTTGAAGTAACTCATTCCTTATTTTTCCAGACTCTGCAAAGATTGTTCCTATAACATAATTATATTAAAATAATGTGAGAAATTATTATTATTAACCTGAAATATTTTTTAAGTTTAAAACATCTGAAATATGAAGAGACTACAGTCTATATAGGCTTATCGGCACGGGTTAGAGTTCAGATTCCAGATCCTGAAACAAACAAGCAAACAAGCTCCACTACAGTTGGAGAAATAAAGTAGTTCTCCAAACATTTCTATTTAATAATTGCTTGATGTTTCACTTTATTTTCTTTTCAGATGAAAAGTACAGCCTAGAGATAATGCGCTTCATCCGCTATATGGAGGCTCAATATCAGCACAAGACCTGGCGTATTGTTCCAGTGTCCTTGCGTTTACCTTTGTTTCTTATCAATTTTTGTACACATTATACAATTGTTTTGATACAACTTAATCATATGTATGACTAATGAGATTGTAGAAATAGCTGTATTTTGTCAGCACCATTATTTCTAAAGCACGTATATATAAATAGGATTACTTAATTTGTGTAATATAATTGGTACCAGAATAGTGGTTAGCAGTTTTTGCTGAATCCGATCCTAAGTTATCTTGCACGTAGGGCTATCTCTGGTGCTAAATTGTGCTCAGTGTGTTTTGTCATTTTGGTTTGCTACAATCATTTAATATATCGATAGTATTTTTTATTGTCCTTTAAAAATCTAATTCGCAGTTTAATTATAATAATAATAATAATTCCCCTCGCTAGGGAAACCCTGTATCGCGGGTGCCATGGACACACACATAGACAACCACAAATTACATCCAAACTCACGAAGAAATAAATAAATGTAGGCCATACAAATATTTCTCTCGGCTAGGGAACATGACCTGGGACCTCTGCGTGGCAGTCCACCATGGTAACCGTTCGGCGACTGAGGCGGGTATTGTTTCCATAAACTAATAAATACTGATCAGATCTTCTGGAGGTGGGGTCTGGTGACCTAAAATGTAGGTTGTCCTAGTTTAGGGTCCTGTCCGTACAAATTTTCCTGTAAAAGTAACTATTACGTCACTTGAAAGTGTTGCAAATTTGTGGGGGAATTTAAGAATTTACTCACTCACTTTAAAGTGAGTATAGTGTTCACACATCAAAGGTTATTTGGTATGCATTTCAAAAACGTTTGGTAACTGACTAGCCACTACATTTTCATACTTGTTCTTTTTTAAACACTATAAATAGATACGAGACTGACCGTAACTATTAATGAATTTGGCTACTTATGTTTTAGGCACTGTCTGATACTTTATTCTTATTAACACAATTATCGCTTACATGAGAACTTAAAGCTAAACAGTAAATTAACTACATTGCAGCTCAAGTTGTCATATTCTTCAAGGTGTATTGATATTTGATATAAACGCAGTTGAGAGTTAAACCGTTTTTAATTTTACGTTAAAAATACTTTTTATTATTAGACAAATCAAATCTTTATTTCAGCAGTGAATGGTCGTACCGAATTTAGATGTAAATAAACTAAATCGCTCCGCATTATTTATGCGAGCAGTTTGTTAAAAATTAAACACTCTCGCAAAACTTGATATTTAGTTCAGGGGCCTTAGTGTAAGTTTTCAAATATGTAACCTAACTATCGTGTTTGCGTTAAGAACTTAATTTAAACCTTATAGGCATATTATTAAGATCTAAATAAAAATCTTAACGCAAACGCGGTGGTTAAGTTTGAATGTAGTGTAGTCGTCGTATTCCAACCGTGGATGATTAGCTCTGAAAGAAAATACAATAGCACATGTGCAATATCAGTCATATTGTACATGTGCGATTGTATTTTCTTTCCAAATATAAGCTCAGTGTGAATGTTTCGGTGTAATATTTTACGAATAAGAATGCCTTTAGTGTAATACTATTATGATAGCATAGAGCAATAACACAAGTATGGTAACTCCACATAAACGTTGCAGCGTGATTAGTATGTGTGCGAGCCTGCCGCGTGCCGTGTACGGACGCAAACATTCGAACAATTTCGCGAAGCCCGTTACATAGCGTTTTGGTTGTGTCACGCGCCTTTCATTCTTGTATCAGTAGAGCTCCTTGTGAAAAAGTTCGTCCAGTGAAATACTGCTGTATATGCTGGAAGGGTAAGCGTGCTGGTGAAATTACAGGCACATGGGACTTGTCAACTTTTCTCAGGGTGACGGGCGCAATGGCAGTGCTAGTTAGATCTTTGAGATTTAAAATGGATTTAAAGCTCTGATTGGCCCTTCAACTGTTTTGGTTATGCGTATCGCTTACCACTAAACGCACGACTTATTCGTGTTATAAAAAAAAAAAATACTTGTCTTATTGTGCAGTTTGATATTAATGGTTTTTGTTTCTTTTATGCTTTTCAGTTGATGTCAAGTAGGGATAATGAATAGCAATATCATGACTTTATTTTGCAAAATTTGTAGTACTTTTGATTTTGTTTTCGATGCACTACACCATATTTCAAGTAAGTAAAAATATGTGGCCTTACTAAAGAATTATAAATTGTCACTCGATTTGAATATGTAAATAATCACAAAATTTTCGTGCATACATAAAAAACATATTAATATTTGATGAAGTACGCATTGTAGTCCTAAGTGAATGAGGTCACATTGTCGATAAATATTCAAATAAACGATGAGTACAATATAATGAGGCTTTGCGTAGACTTTATATAAATTCCGTTTTATATGTGATAAGTTGATAACAATATTTTTTATTGTTACACTAGTTATTTGTTATGCAAGGCAGCTAGCTAAGTTCTTGTTTGACGCGAGTGCTTTTATTGAAACCTGAGCAAGCGAGGGATCCTAAGATTGAATTTCAAAAGTATATAAAGAATCTTAAGCGTTCAAGACACGAGACGCAATACAACTTTTCACCTCATTGAAGGGAGGAAAATGGAATATGCAAGAAAAATAGTTGAAATAATAACAAATCAGTTTTTTTATCAAAAGAAAAAGTTTGTCGTCGAATGCGTTCTAAATTCGCACCTCTACAATTTTTATACTTGCTTGTTAATAAGTTTATACGATTATTGAAATTATTTTAATTCTTCGACTAATTAAAATAATTTAATAAACAAAATTGGTTATCGTTGTCAATTTAATGTCAACAATAATAAAAGTATAAATGTACCAATGGATCTATATTACATGAATAATGTACGTCAAATCGCGTAGTTGAACGTATAATTATGTTTTTTTTCGTCGAAAGAAAAAGTTGGGTACACCACAGTCCACTGTCAAGTTCGAATTTCAAAAACGCTTTTGCACGCAGATTTTCAATGAAAGAAAGTCTTTCCGAGCTTGTAAGGTGAAATATAAATTAAATGTGTGATTATAAATGCACACGAAACATTCGCTAGAAATTTTAAAGGAGTAGCGTTTGGTTTGTTTAAAACCATTTTTTATTATTTGTGTGTTTGTAGGTTTTCGCGATTGTTACACATAGGAAATGAAACTATTTTTAACCGACTTGAAAAAAGGAGGAGGAAAACAATTCGACTAATTTTTTTTATGTGTATGTTATGCGATCACAGTGGCATTTGTGAACCGATTTTGATGCGTCGTTTTTAGTTGGAAAGGGGGTACCACAGAATTAGTTTCATTTAAATTTGAAGAAAATATTTTACCTCTAAGGGTGACAAACTAGGGGATGAATCCGGTTCTCGCACTTTCCGTTAACCGATTGCAATAAAAATTGGCAAACAGATAAAAAAATCCTATAAGCAAACTTTTTATGTCGGTTTCTAACAAAAATTCTAATTCGCATGTATTTGTTTTTGTTTTTTCAAACAAACCGACGTTTTGGGGTTTTCTCAGGTCCCATAGTCGCGGCTGACTGGGATGGTAAACTCATTTGCCGGTTGTGTCTAATATTAATGCAAACCACCTTATTTTTCACCATAGTTACAAAAGTTATTAACTAAAGAAACATTCCAATTTATGCTACACGTGGTTTATAAAATTATTTTGTTTTAACAATATATAATTTTAATCAAATTAAATTTAATAATAATAAAAGTCTCGAACTTGGTAATATTTGATCGGTGTTTTATATGAACCTCGAGAGAACTTTTGCCGATTAAAACTAAAATTATGCTGGCTCAGAGCATTACATCTGATACTGGACTATGCAAATGTTTATTGTACGGATTTGACAGTCACCCAGCTTCGTAATTGGAACGGCTCCAAAATATTTGTGTAAGATTTATCTTCCACTTCGTAAGTTTGACCATGTTTTCCAGTTCCGCGCAAAACTGAAATAGCTGCCCATTCACCGGCGTACAGGCTTTCACACACTTTCCCTTGCTTACTCTACTTTATTCTATTCGTTTTCGCCTCTTTACCTTAAAGCATGTTTTATTTCTCACTCTTCCACACTCCTCCTCTTCCATCCTTTGATAAACTCATACTAAACATGCCTCCGATTTTTACTTTAACTCGTTTATTGTATCTTCAATCCTGCTATGAAATTCTCTCCCTGAACCTATTCAACGATCCCCGTCTCTTGATTTCTTCAAATGACATGTTAAGGAATATTTCGTTAACTACTAAAAATGGTTTTTTCTCTCCATTCTCATTTTATTTTGTTTTCTCATAGAGTTATAATCTTTCTTTGTTCATATTTATCTATTAATATTGATGTACGTATGTATATTATTTATTTTATTTTCCTAGAAAAGTACATAAGTAATCTTATTATTATAATATTATTATTCACCACACGCAAAATAGGCGCCTTGACGTCGAGTTACGGACACCAGCCCGTTACACCTAGTACCAATATTATGCATATGTATTTATTATTATGATTTTTATATTTACTTTAGTTATGAGTAGCGTATCTATTTAAAACACTTTCACTACAAGATATTGTTCGTTTGCACCCCTCTTTCCAACTCTTAAATTTTTATCCCATGGTTGCCTGGAAGAAATTACTACTTAGCAATACGGCCGCCTGTTGTGCACTAGCTTACTATGTGATACTTGCATTGCTGTTCTGTGTTTCCATTGTATTTTTAAATGTGCAATAAAGAACATTTCATTCATACGTTACTTCATTTCTTTCCATTTAAAAATCATAACTTTGAGTATGAATATATTACGAGCTCTTTCTAAACTTATTAAGTAGATTTTGAAGGGCACAAGGGTCTAGTAAATTGAATGTACATACGTAGCAGATCAAGATCGGTAACTGTGGTAACTGTTTTAGTTTTACGTAGATATTTCACCTAGGAGGTACATGTGCATACCAACTGAGCCTGTATCTGTGAACAAAGGAATTATAAGTATAGGCATTTACTAATTAGAAAAAAAAAACAATAAATATAAACTATTTACCATCCAAACACAATATTTTATTTATATGTAATTGAATATAAATGTGCAAATTGTAGAATGGTAGAATGACAATTAACTATGTGATAAAAACGTTACACACAATAATAGGCAGATTGGCGTCCAATGGCAAAATCTTGCAGATGTTTATCTTGAATGGATGCGCCTCTACATATTGGATGAATTTTATGATGTCGTCCACTTGTCCTGTTCCTGAAACGGAGTTTTTACTTAAGTATACATGCACATGTACTATTACTACTAAACGACAACAGTAAGCCTTTTTACATTGACATGTTATTATTTTACCGTGCAAAGTGTTTTTTTTCTTCTCTGGCAAGACCGTCAGCTACTTACGCAGGAGAAAATAACGTAAGCGCTATTTACATACAATATTCACAAAGCTCAACGTAACTAGAAGTGTTTCTATCTCTTCGGAACAAGACAATACGACGCAAAGAGCGAGAAGGCATCGGGTTATGGTTACTACACACATCGACATGTTTAGCATTACAAAAAAGTGACAATATAAAATAGTACGTTATTTTAAGAAATAATAAATAATTGACTTCAAGAAGTAATTAAAATATTAAAATCGTTCAACATCGACTTAGTACAGTCTTAGAGTGATGCCACACGTTGCGTTGCGCGCGGCGTTGCAACGCAGATGCCTAAGTGGTGACACAGCGTTGTACTACATAATATAAATTAGAACTACATGTCATTTGGTGCGTTGAAAAGGTGTGCGACGACGGAATGCGTGCGTATCGGGCGAGCGGCCAGGAGACGATGCTGTGGTGCGTAAGTAAGCAAGCGGCTTTACGTTGTGACACCGCATAGCTCGTGTGGCACTCGGTGCGTTGAAGTCATAGTGTTGCGACGACGCAACGCACCGGCAATGATCGTGTGGCGTAGCCCTTACTCAACCTTTATTTTAAAAATTTAAATTAAATAAAACGTATTGTATTTAGGTATTGTGACAAAGTTGAAACAGCCGTAAATATAAAAATTGTTATAGTTAATCAATGATTAAATCAAGCTTTAATAAATAAATAGCTTTTTTATGTAAAGTTTACGAAATTAACACGGTTGCAAAGTAACAGTTGACTTTTTCTTACTTTAAATTAGACCTACATTATAAAAGTAAAGGAACTGACCAGACAAATGAAAAAACAATGCACTATTTTGGAAACTGTACTAGTTTCGAGTGGGTATTATTCGAGTTAAATTACCTCTGTATTATAATTTTTCGCCATTGAATAAAATACTAACATTATTTTTGGAGTTTGGTCAGCAGGGCTAGGCCAATCTGAAAAAAATAAATGCGATTTTGTGTGAAAATGAGTTGACGATATATGATTGAAACGGTGAACGTTTAGTTAACAAACCGTAAAATCACTTGTTATTTTGCATTTTTCTGTAATTTCGGTCAGTCTTTTATACCAATACTGGCAAGTTACTATGCCTGTTTCGGAATTTCGGACAAACTCCGTAAACATTTTCAATCTGCAATATACTGAGTAACACGCACTGAAGGTAACTTATATAGGGCGAACTTAATGACAATATAGGTATTTGTGTCAGCAATTGGATTTGAGTACATTCGTGTCAAATGAACAAATATTTTCTCTAGTGTAGAGTTAAGAACATGAATATATAAATTTTAGATAGAATGAAAACTATTATTGGGAAAATATTTTTTTCTGCTTGTGATAAATTAGATAAATCTTTAATGTTGATAAAAAGTGTTTTCTGAATTCAGTAGAATAAAGAACAAGCAATAGGCAAAATTTTCGGCACATATTTTTAGGTATAAAGAAGAACTTCTCGTCCACTACAGTCAAGTTAATAACAATAAGTGCAGCACATTATACGACTGATAATAATTTGAAAATCATCTTTTGACTCGAGAATTTGTATGTAATAAAACCGAATTCAAATGAAAAACAGAATCGCAAAATTTAAAAAAATACTCGCATCGCTTTTGGAGTACATGTCTGATCTTGCGAAAGTTTTGTGTGAAGTGACTTTGAATTTATTTTACAGTTGTATTTTACATTTTACAGATATTTATAGCGGTTTACAGTAAAATAGTGATGTTTCTATGTTTGTTTGAGATTATAATTTCATAAAGAAAGAACCGCCTATTTTCATAATTCTTTGAAATTAATTTCAGATTATCTATTGTCTAAGGTCATCAATAAATAAAATTACTTATACTCCTACGTCCTTGCATTGTACTGTGTCTTCAAGACTCTAATTGTATGATGGCTGGTTTTCCGGTCACGGTGATCGTCGGCATTGGTCATATAAATGTATTATAATGAGCGCTTTTTTGGTAATATGATTACCGAGCAGCATCTTCACGTTCAGTGAGTGTTGCAGTGATATTTGTATAGAGCAGCTATGCATGTTCAGTTACGCGGATGAACAACGTGATTTGGAAAATTAGCTTTAGAACGGCGACGGTGCGATTGCTGAAGATTTTTCTTTCTATCGTAGACAAAAAGATAATGTGAATGGTCGTATCGCTGCCGCATTGAGTTTAAACTAAACCTAAAAATTTTATCATAGAAAGACAACATTTTGGGCAATTTGACTTTGACTAGAACAATTTTCCAGAACTCAGTATCATAACTTATTTTTTTTCGAAGTTTTCTTATAGAAGTTTAAGAGCTCAGCGCCCCAATGAACTCATAATGCGATATATGATGCTAACTTTTCTCCTGATCTTATGATTTCGTCTCGGTTTTTCGCTGCTTCCCACTTTACTATATTACTTTTATGAAAATTTGTATGTCTAATAAGGTTAACTTATAGTTGCAATAGCGAATGACTGGGCGATAAAATAATGTCAAATAATACTTTAGAATGCTGATTAAAATTTTTTAAATACTATATGTATAAAGAGTACAATTCACATTAGAGACTTGTATGCGCCGGAGGGTGCGACCTTGAAGTTGAATGTCAAGGATTTCTTACTGAGTATCAATGTTACTCAGAGTTAGTCATAAAAATTCACTGCTATGAGAAAAGTTTGGAATTATTTTACTGTTAAGATAAATGGTTAGTCAAGAGCTAGTTTTGTTATGGTAGAAATTGGCAGTCGCATTGTCAGTAGTAGTAGAGCTTTTTGTGAAAGAGTTCGTTCAGCGAAGTACTGCCAGCTTACGTATTTCTGCCACCAAGTAGTAATGTGAGCATTACTGCGCTCCGGTTTTTATATGGGTGCTGGTGAAATTACAGGCACAACAGACTTGTAAATATATGTCTCAATGTGACGGGTGAAATTTGCAGTGCACCTCAGATCTTTGCAATATAAAGCTTTGAGTGGCACTGCAACTGCTATGGACAGGCGTGTCGCCTACCACCAGGTGCACGACCTGTTCGTCCTGTCAGTTAGTATCATAAAAAAGTAACTAATAACGATAATAGTAGGTAATTGAGATTACCTGGTTATTAAATCAGTTCTTTAACAAGCTTTACGCAAATACAATTGTGTGTAACTAATGATGCTGTTTGCTTTTATATTATTAGCATCTTTGCCTTGCGTGTAGTGTGTAATTTATGAACGGCAGTGTCAGCAGCGTCTAAGGAGATATTCAGAACTTACACGATATTGATCTATCGTCTTTCTTCATTTTGTTAAACTCTTCATATTTTTCGAGTTCTTAGGTTTTCGCGATGTTACACATAGGAAATGAAACTATTTTTCCGGATTTAAAGTCAACCGTGACCATGGGACCTGTAAAGGGACCGAAACGTCGGTTTGTTTGAAAAAACAAATATACGCGATTTAAATCCGGAAAAATAGTTTCACCTTCATATTTTGTCAATGATTTTAATAATATCGATTCGGATTTAACGATTTTGGTATTTTTTTACTTTTCTAAATAAAATTTTATAATTTCTTTATAAATTTGTTCACTTTTGGAAATGGTAGATGAAAACACAGCTGCGTATAAGACACCGTGTGGCTCTAGACGCTACTGTACCAAAATCGTTAGGGAAACCGTTAAGACGGTTAAAATAAAAATAATTCGTTAATAATACTAAACTAAAACTATATACTACCTCCATGTGCTATTTCCCTTATTCTTATTTTCAAGTAGTCTCTGCTGTCTATATCTCTCGGCGATCTCCTCGCTGTACTCGTAAGTACATTTAAAACGTTTTTTCATGATCTGATGCGGCAATGTATATTTCCCTTTTTCTATCCACGGACTTATACAGATATTTGTCTTCTCTATAGCATCCCTGATTGTTTTAATACTTAGGTACGTCATTACAAATATCAATACAATTATTAGAAGGTCCATTAGAAGAGCGTATTTTTCTATTATGACAGCTATTCGGTAGCTTATTTCAAATTTCCTTTCTACGAATATTTCACAAGGGTTATCTAATATTGCGAATGGTATAGACAAACATAGAAGAAGACCAATTATAGACAGCAAGATGGAGATGTAAAAATTCCAGGTACTATTGGTTTTGAGCACTGTTTTGTATACTATTTTTTTGTTTTTATGCAACAGCATTCGACGAGTCTCCTCTTCTTTAGATAGTTTGTTTAATTGAAAGTAGTCTATGAGCCTGCAAAAGAGATGGTCATCTTTAATATTTTGATGATAATAAAGAGTTAAGTATGTATAGTTAGTATTTCGACTCATGAGTTACACCAGAGAGCATTTTAAATTTACTTATGGATGTAGGAAGATCTGGTCGAACATAGTGAACGACACCTCGGTGGCCTAGAATGTTCTAAATTGGTTCCGGTTTGGGCGTACTAGGCAGACCTAGTTGAATTCCGTTGCTATAGTATTCATTCTACAGTGATTTCCCTATTTTAGGATAATTAGTGTAGTTGTCTGTCACATTATAATTATTAATAGGGATACGCAATCAAAAGTTTGACCGATAATTAACCTTCCAAAGTTCGCGCGCGGTTTTAAAGACCGCAGTGACCTTCTTTTAGTCATTTAACAAAAACTATAAACAATAGACGGTTGCGCGACCTTGATATTCTCGAGGGGGTGAGGTACTTCCTCTTTGTAGCCCTGTGACATTCAACGCAAGCGCACATGTGTCTTTATTTGTGTTTGCGGTATGAGTTTCCGCACGCGACCAGTTGTTTTTCAGAAAGATTATATATGATAATTTAATATGATTATTATGATAATTTTGTTTGATCTCGATAATAATTTATTATAGTATGCCTTTTAACGACTAAGATAGAAATTTTAATCTTGTTTTGTTATTTTGTTGATTTTTACGATGTTTTGTGTCATATGACTGAAATTTTGAATTTTTATAGATTTAAAATATTAAGTACAAATTAAAAATATTATAAGTTTTTTATTTTTGTATGTAAAGATAATAAAGATTTCCTTTTATTATGTGCTACACAACGTCGTCGTGAAAATATTTATTGTCTTCTCAAAGCAAACGCGTAAAGTTGCGGTCCCAAGACCGCACGCGACTGCTTATGTTCGGCGCAAGAGTGCGACGACTGGAAGGTTTAGTGAAACGGTGACTATTGCATGGCTATTCTGAGCGAAAAGACGAAATGATCTTGCAAGGATTGTGTTAATATGAAGTGCGATTTTATAACTCACCTTTGCAATGCCAAACGGTACAGAATCATCTTGAAAGATTATGTAGCACCTTGCAAAGTCGTCAGAAAATCGTCTGGGATAATAAATAACAGCTCAGAACGATACAAAATATCACTTTTGGCTTGTTATTCTGTTCAAACACAAGCGTTGCGTGGACTCACAATGAAGTTTGATGTGTCACTATGCACTGACCTAATTTAATAACTAACATTTTGAGTCATTTAGATAATTGCCCAATCTTGTAACGATGTCATTAGACGTTTGTACGTACTGAATACTTGTACAACTATAAAAATTTAAGAAATAACACACCTTGCATTAGATATTTAAGATCACCTAACCAACGAACAATACCTGCTTATAACTATTTTTCCTGCAATGAAAAGTTATTTAGGAATCATTTTCAGTAGCAGTAGAGCTCTTTGTGGAAGAGTTCCTCCACGGAAGTTCTGCCATCTCACCATGTTTCTGCTGCCAAGCAGTAATATGAGCATTACCGTACTTAGTTTTTGAAGGGTAAGGGTGCTGGTGGAATTGCAGGTAGGTACATGGGACTTGTCAACTTATGACTCATGGTACGGGCGCAGTGCCCTCTTTGCGATTTGAAGCTCTGGGCGGCACAATAACTGTTATGGGCAGGCGTGTCGCTTACCACCAGGCGCAAGACTTTTTCATCCCCTTACTTGGTATCATAAAAATAAAAATCTAACATGGTCTTATGATACGATGATCGCTGGCAAAGTTGCCATATGAAAACAATTAAATCGCAAACATCTAAATAATGCTACACTCGAATATTAAATAATACTTCACGATAATACTCTCATCTCATCTCATCCACAGCCTGATTTCACCCACTGCTGGGTATAGGTTTCCTGAAGTTTGTGCCATCAACCACGGTCCTGTGCTAGCCGCATCAATTGACGCCCTGCGAAGCGTACGATGTCGTCAACCCACCTTGCAACATGGCGCCAGACGCTTCTTTTGCCCATCCTCGGCCACCAATCAGTCGATGTCTTGCTCCACCTGTCATCACTTTGCCTTGCTAGGTGTTTCGCCCAGCCCCATTTGAGTTCCATGATCCGACTTTCATCCGTTGTCGGATCTCAACGTTCGGAATAACGAACAGACGAAGACGTCTCAGACATATTTCGCTTTTTTTTACAAATTTTTGGTTTAAGTTTGAATTTGTATGATTTTTCAGTGTTTGAGGA
>NW_020653200.1:19206183-19211260 GCF_003589595.1 Hyposmocoma kahamanoa | reverse complement strand
CATATATATAATAAAATATTATATACATTTATCATTTCTTAACACACAGTACGAATGTTTCGTACATAATAAAATGTGGTTTCTCCAACTACCAAGTATTCCAATTCAGCTCAGTGAGCTAACGATATCGTGGAGTTTGGGTGACTGAATTTGAGAGAACTCGAGGCAATTTGCTCAAATTGGACTGAGGAGCTGAATGAGCGTTATCGGCCGCCACTTAGGAAGTCCTAATGTGTTAGGACTTCCTAACGCGATAGTACATAACGCTCTAATGTGCAAAGTAAATGTGTACTACAGTAGTTATTGCGAAGTTATTAGAAATATCCCCAAAATAGTAAACTATTTTACGCATTAAAATGCGTTAAATACATATTGTTCGTTTTGGACCTGTGTGAAGTTACAATTAAAACTTATCATCGAAATTGAAAATCATATAAATAAATAATTTACGGAAATAACATTGAAGTAAAAGCAAGCTGATAAGTAACCTTATTAGTTAATGGAAGCTTCATCGCAGCATTGCGTGTTTCCATCATCAGAAAAAAAATACCAAACAGTAAATCCTTTTACCTATCTTATAAATTAAAGAGTTCGTCCAGCGAAGTATTGCCACCTTACCTATTTCTGCCGCCAAGCCCGTGAGCATAACTGCGTTCCGGTTTTGAAGGGTAGGGATGCTGGCGAAATTACAGTCCCTTGGGACTTGTCAATTTATATCTAAGGGTGATCGGCGCAATGGCAATGCCCTTCAGATCTTTGTGATTTAAAGTTCTGAGTGGTGCTGGAACTTTAATGGACATGCATCGCTTACCACCAGGCGCACGACTTGTTCGCCCCGTCTCACGATATCTTAAAAACAATTAAAAACTGCACACAGTTAAACTACGTTTCAATCAAGGTAACTTTATAAATTCTTTCTTTTCTTGTAAGGGTTTTGTCCTAGATATTACGGCTGTCTTAGATATTATTATGCGAAATTGATGCTGGCACACGTTTGTGTATGCAAATAAGCGTATTTCCCTTATAATATCAGACATACGGGAATTTTGTGATGACCGAATGCTAGGGTGCATTAATATTAATAGTACCGTATATGATTTTATTTGCAAATTTCTTCCGTATTTCGCATACAAATGCTATTTTTGTAAATGGTTATTTTTTATTATTATTTATTATTTTCAATTTCTGACGCGCCTTTCTTCAGTCACTTATATACATCGTTTAAAAATATATAATCGTTTTAATTTCTTTGGGTTAAAATTAACTGCTAATTTTATACCGGTCCCTCCGAATGTCGGCCCATAGTAATATTTCTCACCGTGCCAAAAAAGTGGTAGTGCAATTCCGGAACGCATAAGATTTCTTTTTATCGTATGGTCTTTACAAAGTTACCAAATCGACATGACGCCGAAAGCGGCCATTCTGTTTCGTTTTCCGTTTTCCTATATTTCTGTTTTGTGAACATTTTATACCAGTAGACATACATACATAACAGTAATTCATCTCGCGTGTCCAGGTAATGACGTCATTCTCTCCGTGTCCGGGTAATCAGCCCACGTCCGCGGCAAATGAGTGCGCATCTACGGGAATGATTTGCATTTTGAAACTCTATGCAAATTTTTGAAGTCACTTTCTGAAACCCGCTTGGAATGCTTAATGTTGGAATGATTAGGGGCATCCCAAACGGAGGCTCCGCTCGGTGCAATCGGAATGCAGCTCATGCGATTACATCCTTAGACCTTACTTATAAAAATATTTTTCCAATTTTTGATAACCATGTAATTATAAAATTTTGGGTTCGGGAAAATCGAACGCAAAATAGATAGCTCCAAGCAATTACTCGTGACTGTTCTGTAATTTGTTTTAATGCAATAAAGAAGAAAACATACACTTTTCGCTTAATATTTGATTGAGCAATAAAAAGATTGTTATAATTTTTATAGTTCCTAATCTTGCTTAACTAAAAATATACCTGGAAAAAATCCTCAAACATGTGTAATATTCGCCAGTTACTTTATCTAAACGGTGTTTGCAAGAGATTTTCCGCAGTGAATGCGTTGCGATGAATAATTGTTGCCTAGGTACCTCCCCCAGTTCAATGCACCTGGCTCACTTGGGTGCATTATGTGGACCCTCTGTTTGCAGGAACGCTTATTCTTATGTACTATGTTAGTGTGTCAGTGACATCTCGTGCCTTTTTATGCTAGTGATTATAAATCCGTACGGTAAAGGGGAACTTTTCTCGTTAATGCTCGTTGATGTAATGACTGTACCACGTTTTACAACTCTAATAGGTTCGTATTTAACTCTGAATAGAACTACGTACAACATAATGACCCTAATCCGTGGATTTGAAGAAATCTCAGTAATTGCTATATATTCACATCGAAGTCTGATAACACTATTGTCACTAGTAGTTATGTGAACCTACAAGAATATAAGGTATTTACTAAAGCTTAAAGCTACTATCCTATAAAGTTAACATCTAATCCTAGACATAAGTATTAATTACTGTTTACGTACTGACTGTGATGTGATCAAGTAATCAAAATATGTAATTTATAGGATGTAAGATGAGACAGTGAAGTTTACAAATGCAAGTAGAGTTTTTGTTTTGAAAAAATCCATCTTGTTATTTCTACATCAACATTTGCAAAACATTTGGGTACCTAAAAATATTTTTCCCTCAAGAGCGTGGTTA
Source organism: Hyposmocoma kahamanoa (assembly GCF_003589595.1). NCBI lineage: Eukaryota > Metazoa > Arthropoda > Insecta > Lepidoptera > Cosmopterigidae > Hyposmocoma > Hyposmocoma kahamanoa. The sequence goes on along the minus strand of NW_020653200.1, from coordinate 19,208,559 downwards.
TTCGGCAAAAGCCGGAAGGCATTATAATTAGAATACTGTTTGTTTTTTGTGTCGGGTTTCACAGTTGTTTACATATTTATGAATAAAAAATACATTTTGTGATTTACCTTCATCGTTTATGTTGACACAAAAATTTACATAGTAAAATATATCTTCTGACATAACTTATATTTATTTTTTAATTATATAATATTCAACAAATATGTTTTCTTTCATATGAAAGAAAACACATTTATTGAATTTGACACTTTTACATGTTTTGTCTGTTTTAAAAGATGAGTTTCGATAGTTTATAATTTCAACCCGAATTTTCAGTACATCATAACCATGTTAAACAATAAATTGAATTCATTGAAAACAAAATAAAATCGACAATAGGTTCTTTTAGAAAGAAAGTTCTTTTTATTAAAGTAGTAAAGTAACTGTTGAATCGTCTCTTAATATTTGCCAAAGGATTTTTGAGTGCGCTGTACTCTAATTATTATAATAAAGAACGAAGCCGTAGCGTAATTACGTTCGCTCATCTTTCAGCGTTGCATGCTCGCTAATTATTCGCTCAACTTTAGCTCTGCATTGCTTGTATATTTCCTCTGTTTATACTCTACTTGAGAAAATGCTCGCTTTCCACGTAGACTGCATTATTCTCTACGCTTCATAACTGTTATAAATAATAGGTACTTTACCTTATCTTAGTGTATATAGTTCATCTCTGAACTATTGTTTATTTAACTTCTATTCACTCAACTACGACGAAGCTAAATGTAAAAGTTTGTTTTAATGATCTATGAATATGGATAGCATCTTAAAGTACTAACATAAACTTCGTTTATTTAATAAATTGAAGTTAGATTGTCGGGGTATTTACGAGGTGCTACAATGTTAGTGCGCTTATTAATATATGATTTGTATTCATTGACTTATATTTGTATTGCATTATATTCAACTGAAAATTGAAATATTTACGATTCAAAATTATGTTAGTGAAATTGTAATGGAACATTTATTATTATATAGGTATTTTAAATATTAGGGCACTGTTTAAACATTTAAACTACCTTTGGCACCATCGCCGACGGAGTCGTTATTTAACATAAAAAATATGTCAAATAAAAAATTAAAAAATTTAAATAAACGCAGATAGATCCGTAAAATACCTTTTATTACGAAACATGTTACAACGTAACCATATTTTAGTCCTATATAGATACGGACACATTAAAACAGCTCCATAAAACCTATCTGATTGTGAATGTCAGTTGTCCATTTGTTCGGAAAACAATGTAGCGCTTGAAATCCATTAACGCAGCGCCGAAAGCCGTTACAATGGAATAACAAATATGCACTCCCGAGTCATTTTGTGGATTCGGGTACACCATATAGGTATTTGGTATGCGTATTACTTGTTTTCTGTTTGCGATTTCATTACGGATGGTTTTAATCCAGTACCAATACTATATTTGTTATTCAAATGAATGATTGGATTTATGCCTGAAGAATGGTGTTAAAGATTATTTTTAGGCGGAATACGATAAAAAAGAGAAATTTAACCACAAAGTCATGTGCGATCAAGATATTGCACTCAAGTCAAAATTTCATGAATAACGTAATACGTCAAAGGGCAAACACCACTATCTCGAATCAAACCCCTTTCACTACCGCCTATATATGTCAAGGGGCCCTTATAAAATAACGCTGGATACCAACAAAGCATTTCCCCTTGTATATGTAATGGAAAATTCAATGTACGTCGTCTATGCTTACACTTATTTTTATAACAGTTAGTATCAGATCGCATGTTATGTACATCTCATAATCCTTGATGGTCTTTTATGTACTTACTATGTTTTCATTAGGTATAATATCGTGTGATCGGTTGGTTTTCCTAAGTCGGGAAAGTAGCGTGAATTTTCTGTGTCGCCCGAGCTCTTCCAGGAATCTTAGCAATCTATTGGGTTTGCTGAAGACTTCGAGAAGCGATCTCGGCATTCACATTTATTTAGTAGCAGTAGAAGCTCCGTGTGAAAGAGTTCGTCCAGGGTAATACTGCTACCATACCTTTTTCTGTCGCTAAGCAGTAATATCAGCATTACTGACCGGTTTTTAAAGGGTAAGGATGCTGGTGATATTGGCACATGGGACTTGTCAATTTATGCCTCCAGGTGACGGGCGCAATTGCAATGCACCTCAGATTTTAGAGGCATTGCAACTGTTATGGACAGACGTGTAGCTTACCATCATGTCACTTGATATTATAAACAACTTGATATTAAAACTCACAGGCATTTCGCCTTGCAGTCGCATTTTATTATATATATATATATATATATATATATGCAATCGATGCCTGTTCAGAACATGCTTGGAAATTTTTTTATT
>NW_020653200.1:19124110-19206083 GCF_003589595.1 Hyposmocoma kahamanoa | reverse complement strand
ATAATACAATACGTAAACTGCTTTCACAATTCCGTATGTTTTTAAAATTTTATTTTTATAATATTGTTTTTTAATTCACGATACTACCGATATTTAAGTATGTTATTATCATATCAATATATGTGGCTGTTTTTGATCGTCTAAGTATACATTTAACATGTACCCGCAAATACATCAGAATGTGAACCGAAACATGAAAAGGCAGCTTTATTAAATCAACACCCTGTTCGATATCAAAGCTTTTGATATTCTGTTTATAATGTTCGCTTGAAAATCATACACAAATTTAGACTCTAAGCTCATTGATATAGGGATGTGTGTGTAAGTAATGGAAATGAAACAGTTATCGCGATCAAGCGTCAGCGATCAAAAACCTACTTTCTAACGATTAGCATTTTTGATGCACTAAAGGTTTCAAAGGGTTCATCAAAGCGACTTGATAGCTTATTCATTTGAATGGAAAATGTATGGACAGATTAATTAGTGCTTACAATGGACACGATTAAATGTTTTATACTCAGTGTATTTTGCAACACCTGCAAATTTCCAACACGTTAGTAATAGAAAAAAACCCCAATTAATATTTTGTGTTAATCTGCAAACTTGTGTACATATGGCTGCCATGCGAACGGATTGTAAAATGCTATGTTATATTTATACACTTTTTAGGTAGACTTCCCGCTATTTTGTGAAAGGGTACTGATGTTGTGGGATTGAAAGGTTTCCCATAATGAATGGATTGGATTCTATGAAACTCTGTTATTGTCATTGCATAGGCATGATATTATAGGAAATAATTGATATTGTTGATTGCTTTTTCCTGTATAATTTGTTTTATGCCTTTACATTCATTATTTCATTATGTTACACCAGGAATTATAATATCCATTGCCAATTTATTTCTAGATCACAAACACACACAGGCCTAAAATTAGACAGGCACTGAATTTATTTTGAATACCAAAGAATACAGAGATAAAATAGGACGCCTCAGTGGTCGAACGGTTATCATGCTGGACTGCTACGCAAAGGTCCCGGGTTTGATTTCCGGGCCGGGAGAAATATTTTTATGGCCTACATTTATTTCTATTTCTATTTCGTTAGCGCTGGGCTATGAGTGTGCGTAAAAAAATAATAAAAAAAATCTAAAGATTTTTGTGTACCATGAAAACCAGAGTAACAAAATTAATTCTACTCTGTCTGTTCTACAGACCTGAAGAAAATAAAGAAAATATAGTTTATTACCGAAAATGTATCTTTTGTCGAAAATTTATTGATTGATGAAAATTGATTGAAGCTATCTCGCAACAAGTCTTTTGGTGCTTTTCTGTATTATCCTCTCATATTGAAGAATTACAACAATAGATTTAGAATTAGAACAAATTTGGCATTTTATCTTTTTTATCCGTTTGTAATAAAATTCTATTGGCGCGTAGTATTGCTTACAACTATTATATAGTATTAATTTTATCTTAGCTATTAACTTAACTCCATTTGTTACAAATTTTCTTACAGTTTCTAATGTGTAGCCCGCAAATACAGTTTCGCTTAATTTTCCACTGTAGCTATTTTAAAAAGAGAATAAGATATAGTTACGGAAGATATATCTATATCTATGGGTATATCCTTTTTTAGTTATAATCTCACTACAGAGTGCTAAAAAACCGAACTAAAAAAGTCGGTTCTCACTACTCAAAGTATATTGAGAGAGAAAAACGCCTCGAATAGGAGAATAGCTAAATCAACCATTATAATAATTGCTCCTTAAGTAAAATTTAGGCGCTATTTATAATAATGAATCTTCATGAGTGAACAGCCACACTTAGAGGTGGATGATTTTCTTCAAAATGAAATGGGACTACTATGGAGGTACCCCTTTTCAACACAGAAAATAATCATGAAAATCGGTTCACAAACACTGGAGTTATAGCGTAACATACATATAAAAAAAAACATACAGTCGAATTGAGAACCTCCTTCTTATTTGAAGTCGGTTAAAAATATGGCGTCACAGTGACAGCGAGTTATTAAGAAATATTTTTAAAGTAAATAACATTGCTGAAATTTAATTCTATTCATTAAACTAACATTCTATCAACGTAAAAATATTGCTAGTAAGTGTTTTCTGTCAAAAAATGCGTTAGGTTTTAAATTGATAGAAAAGTCCTAAACCGCGCAAGCAGAGTTTTCACTGTTTGTCGGTATATATACCGCAGTCGCTCCAGTACTAGTGGTCCGTAACTACGCGGGAACGGTGTATTATACTTCGCTGACTCAAAGTAACTTCGGTTGACTATTATATACACACTAATACCATCGTAGATACTTTGACCGCCTTTTGCTTTGGGAATCTTACACTCATGAAAAAGTTTTTCAATGTCTCTCGGCAAACTTACGTTTACTGCCTCTGTGGTCGAACGTTTACCATGCTGTACTGCTACGCAGAGGTCCCGGGTTCGATTCCCGGGCCGAGAGAAATATTTGTATCGCCTACATTTATTTATCTCGTGAGTTGGGGTGTAATTTGTAGTTGTCTGTATGTTTCCACAGTGCGGGGCTATGAGTGTGTGCGTGTTAATGTTGTAATGTCTAAAACTTCGTGTTTCGGCTGTCGTCGGGTTCTATTCAATTGCCCTTCACCTTTGGTACAGACATTGCTATTACATTTTTTATTTATTATACAATAGGAGGAAAGCCGCTAAAATCACAGGCATGAAAGATAATTTACAGTGTGTACTTGCATTTATTATTCCATTGATGGCGGACATACTAACATAGCTATGTCAGATGAAGAAATGGGTTCAGATACGGACTGAATTGAAATGATTAATAACCGGAAAAATATTCATGTTTAGTTATATAAAATAAGCACACTCTATTTACTTTATATTTTTGTTAACTTGCTTATTGACATGGAGAATATAGCTCACACGGAAATCAAAACAAATAACTATAAAGCACGTTGTTCAAAATTCAAATTATTATAGATTTTAATAATATAATGTAATAATGGGTATGGAAATTAATATTCGTGTGCATTCGGAAATTTGATGATTGCCGAGAGACATTGAGAAAATAGAAGCACTATAAGTGTGTGGATTTTTGATATATGATATATGACCAAATGCTCGTGACTTCTTATAAAGTTGTAGAGGGACTGTGAACTGACGATATCTATAATTTTTGAGCAAAAATGTATAATGAGAGATAATAAAATAATCAAAATAATGTTCATTTACGCAGATTTAAATAGTCGTTACTAGTTTTTAATGATATTGTGATAAAGGTGCATACTTAGATTTGATGGCGGATAAAAGTAATACTTGTTGTATTAAAAATAATGTTTTTTATTGTCCTAGGTACACTATAAATGCAATCATGGACTTCAGCCTTTTTACTGTGAATTTTTCGGAGATTACAGTGTACAAATAATGATCATTGTAATGTTATGTATGCACGCCTGACACCATGGAAGTTTGCTCATTGATTATCAACAAGTGTACAAACAAAATATTTTAAATACCTAATGGCTAAAGTTGTCTAATTCTGAGTGCTTTGAAATGAAATAAATCCTTTTACTGTCAGCCAAAAATATATTATTTTTATATTATATTTATACTTTTTTTTTATTTCACGGGACGAGTAAGTCGTGCGCGTGGTGGTAAGCGACACGTCTGTCTATAACGGGTGTACTGTTGCTCAGAACTTTAGATCGCAAAGATCTGAGGGGTACTGCTATTGCGCTCGTTACCTTGAGATGTAAGTTGACATTTCCCATGTGCTTGTAATTTCACTAGCACCCTTTAAAACAGGAACACAGTAATGCTCACATTACAGCTTGGGGGCAGAAATAGGTAAGGTGGCAGTACTTCCCTGGACGAATTCTTTCACCTTTGTGAAAGAGGCTAAGTAGCAGTAGAGCTCCTTGTGAAAGAGTTCGTCCAGAGAAGTACTGCTACCTTACCTGTTTCTGCCGCCAAGCAGTGATGTCAGCATGACTGTGTTCCGGGTTTGAAGGGCAAGGGGTGGTGGTGAAATTACAGGCACATGGGACTTGTTAACTTACGTGTCAGGGTGACAGTGGCAGTGCCCCTCAGATCTTTGCAATTGAAAGCTCTGAGTGGCACTGTTGTTGTCATGGACAGGCGTGTAGCTTACCATCAGGCGCACGACTTGTTCGCCCCGCCACCTGATGTTATAGAAAAAAAAATAGAAGAGCATTAAATATATTTTTAGTAGCAGTAGAGCTCTTTAGCTCTATTGCTACTAAAAATATATTTAATGCTGATTTAAGCGTTAATTTAAACGTTTAAATCAGCATTGGTGCTCTACAACTACAAGAACATTACAAATCCTCACTCAAGTTTTCATCACATGTGCTGTGGATGGTGGTTATTGGTACTTTATTTTCCATACGCAGTATACGTTGCGCTATACTGGAATAAAAATTGGTTTCCTCGAAGGAAATTTGTCTATAGTCTAACACGCTGTTCTGACCTAATTTCGGTTAGACTGATGTGATGAAGCAAACCCATGTTCTGCTGAACAAATGTTGTATAAGGAATTGATACACATAGAGTTTTTGCATTGGAGTGGATTCACAGATGACCATTTCACATGAATTTCTTACAAACCTGTATCTTCCATTCTTCAGTTCTAACGATTGCATAAGAAGTAAAAATAAACATTTTCAAAGATTTTAGAACAAAAGGTGTCTTTTTTTATAATATCAAGTGACGGGACGAACAAGTCGTATATCTAATGGTAAGCTACAAGCCTGTCCATAACAGTTGTAGTGCCACTCAGAGCTTTAAATCACAAAGATCTCGAACACCGCCACTACCCTCGTCACCCTGAGACAAAAGTTAGATAGATAGATTACTCGTTTATTTGCTAAGTCACAGTACATTACAAACAAGCTTATGTCATAGGTACATCGGTAATCATAAAGAAAAAGGCTAGTCTAGGTTTGCGGGTATGGTCTGGAGTGTTATATTGTATCAAGTGTAGAGTTTAGTGTACTGTGTCAGCATAAAGGGCCCGACTCAGCATTATGCCGCAGTTCAGTCGAACTACGTCACTGATGATTCTGCCAGGTCCTAAGGGTAGCCGGTAAAAAAAGAAGTAATTCAGAATAGAGAATCAACACGGAGTTAGAATGTAAGGTATGAAGTTATAATGTTAATTGTTTAAGTGAATAAGTTATTATATAAGCTATAAAACGTGGACAAGACAACATGTGTAAGTTGACAAGTCCCATGTGCCTGTAATTTCACCAATTCTAATATGTAATTATAAGTCTTTTCTACAGTTAGGTAAGCCGTCTTAAAAGGTTTTGGATAAATTATGAAAACTTGGCACGTTATACAAAAAGTTATTTCGAGCGGCCTAATGGCTTTCCATGATAGGTACTTCATTTTTATTGATATATTTATAGAGTACATTTGCAAACCTTTTATACTGTTACCATACATATCCCATCGAAATGTCTGTGCATTACCAAGGGTCTTAACGGTAAATTTTCACATAGTCAAGCTACGTAAATGACAGTTCACGTCGACATAAAGGCGTGATGATTTTCAATCCGGCACGCTCGTTTCCTCCCCTGCTATTATAATTACAAAGACTAGGGTACATAGTGCGGTGTGCGCTTCCACCTGTACATAGAAAAATATGTACGTATAAAGGTATCCATAGTCTGAGTATTATGAGAAATCGTCGAAAGGGTGCATGCGTTTATAAAGTATGTAAGAGAAAATATAGATATATAATTTTTACAGTTGCGCAAGTGCACAGTAACGTTGAGTGAAAAACTAGGTTATTTGATAGATGAATGCGGACAATGTTGTTACATTAGTATTCATAGCCTTAAACATACGAAATACTAACAATACTGAAGTATTTAATTTCATCAAATTGAATACATTCATTATTCTACTTCAAGTGTTATTACTAAATATTGATGAAAGAATTGTCCACAAATACCTAACTACATTCCATCAAGTATTAAGTAGTTCCAGTGGCTGATAAAATTTTTGAGTTACATTTGGAAGTGAACGTAATTTTTCGCATACTATTGAGGAACATTCTGCAGTGATGTGAGTGTGAGTGTCGGATCACCCTAATGGGGGATGTCGACAAAGCCGTGGCGAATAATTACAGAAAAATGGGGTTTAACTAGGTCACTGTGGTGGTGTGCGCGGATCATACAGGAATATTACATACTTACGTATGTATGCTTGTGAATGTTAAGTTTGATTTAGGGCTAGCGCAAACTGACGGAGGGCAATGGAGAGCGTTGACGAGGATTTCATACCCGCCATCGCACACTGATCCCTTGCGATACCGCGAGTATCCGCTAGCGCACCTTAGAGTTAGCTGGAATGCCACGTGCCGGTCGCTCGGATTTGATTCCGTTCCACTACGGACTACGCAGTTTAAAGTCCACAATGCGTTCAGGCAGACTTCGGCGCACACCGGTGGATCTCAGCGCATGCCGATGGATTTCGTCGCGTGCCGTTGTAAGCCAGTGCCTCCCGCCGCGGTATCCTCTAGCGTGCTCTTAAATGCTGCAGAGAGAAATGCCCTGCGACGCTTCGAGGTCAGTCTCAGAGAATTGAAATTTATACCTCATTTGCAATTGTAGTAGCATAAAATATTCATTGATAAATTTAATATATTCTGCCTTCCCGTCCGCCGGTTTGCGCTGGCCCTTAGCTCCATCGTTATTTTTTTGAAAACAAATGTAAGATAAAGTATTTTTTAAGCGACCTAGAACATATGTTAAAATCTTGACAGATTTGTGCAGTCAAAAATATTTTTGAAAACGTATGTCATAAGAAAACTAGCATGCTTTAGACGAAAACCTAGTGTGGACTACCTATTGAGGCCTGAACCCTTTCCTAAGAAAAAATCTATTTCATCTTTAGGTAAACCTTCTCCATGTTTTGCTCGACAATAATGACCCATATCCATCGAAGATGAACCTGCTAGGAATCTTTATCGTTAGCTCGTTTTATCAAAAAGCGGTTAGTTTCATATTAACATTGTAAGCAATGTTAATATGAAACTAATCTAGGTCAAATATAGAAAACATGTAGTAAGAATACCTGTGTTGACATAAAATGCGTCAATCCTACAGGATTTTTAAGTATACTTCCGGCGAAAAGGTACCCTTTAGTAGAACTACTTATTTCTCGTATAATCAAAAGATTATAATGATAGAGTTACTAGGAGAAAGATACTTACTTTAGCATGGATGTATGCAATTAAGCTGGTGGTATTTGTTCGAATGCAATTCCATCTGAGTGCCATCACATCGCGGCAGATGAGAACAGTGCATTCCTCCGTACCAGTTACAACCACTGTATAGATAGAAATCCTATTGCGCTCGCCCTTTAGCCACCCTGTCATTGGGATGCCGAATGACGTCATTCAGTTCAGAGATGAATTTGTCCCATAATTTCTGAATACAAACCCTTTTACTACCAAACGTGCATGATTATCTGTGTACGCCGAATGAATCACTTTGTTTAGAATACATATCTACTTTAGTGTTTGTTCGAAATAAATGGTGTTGTTGTAGCTAGCAATGTATCAACAGCTGCATGTATTATGTAGGATGATTTGTGTTGTAATTGGCAAGAGACGTGTGCCATTTAGGGGCTTGATGGACAGACATTAGGCCGTCTGCGTTGTTGTGGGCCGGACGGTTTCCATTTGTTGAGGGCTCAGTGTAATTTTGTAAATGCACGCGGTAACGGGTTGAAAAAAAGGGTGGTTGTACATTGTAACTAAAAAACCTCTAAAAATAAAATGTGTTATATTTTTTACATTGCTTTATGAAATATTAGGAAAGGGAGATACACATCATTTATTTAAAAAAAAGGTTTTCATTATAATTACGTACTATATTTAGTTAGTATAGACGACTTTTGCGGTCTATCGGTTTGCACTATAGGCCAATAAGACCAATTTGAAAAATGAACTTTTCCTAAATTGGTTCTGTTCTACATGTCCTGGATATTGTGTGTAAATTAGAGCGAATTCCGGCGCTCTGGTAATTATAGTACAAGAGATATCTTAATTTGTAACCACCTGATCGCCCGATTACCTAATTGGCTTGATTGCCTGGCGGAATATTATTATTATTATTAGTATCTGTATAACTTTACACGTCTATAAGCAATACCCTTAAAGTAATAAATGTATAGGTGGATTTGAGAGTTCCTGTTCAATTTCAAAGCGCTCGAGTAAATCTTTGTTTCCTTTGTGGATAAAACCTTGAACTCAGTCCGAATGAATATCTAGAGATCGTGTAGTCGGTATCCTTAACCTTAGCCTTCGCCTTAGCCTTGGCTTCTAGCTGGTCTGTTCTCAATTTCACGTTTAGTTTGAATTGTTTTTATCAAAGTAAAGAAAGTAATACTTACTTACGAATTATTTTAAATATATATTTATTTGTAAGCTTTTGTAAACCTAATTTTTTAATATTTCTCATTAGAATTATTACATTTTTTAATATGGTGTGTTTCTTCACTATGACAAAAATACGTTCATAATTGGAAATGAAACTATTTTTCCGGATTTACGGATGTTTTTTCAAACAAACCGACGTTTCGGTCCCTTTACAGGTCCTATGGTCACGGTTGACTTAAATCCTCTTACTTTAAATCCGGAAAAATAGTTTCATTTCCTATGTGTAACATATATGTATAACAGCAATGTAGCGCGTATTATTATTATATTTGCCGCAAATGGAAAAGACGATTTTTTCACCATAATACGTAAAAGACATTGGTCTTTTCTTACGACAGTGAGTGAATCGACGAATATTATTGTAAGGACAGTACGCGCTACGCGCTACTTTTTCAGTTAAGACTAAATTTGTAAAATATTATAATAAACTGATGCTTAAATTGTACCTTAAATTCAATGTAATTCTTAATTAATTGATTCTTTAATATTAATTATTAATACAAAGATCGAACACTAAGAAATCCGAAATCCGGCGGGATTCCAATCAACGTCTTCCAGACGCTATGCTAAATAAGCTTAAGTGGCATAGAGTCTGGCATGATTTGCTTTAAGACTTTGGTTCGAATCCAGCCGGATCAAAGGTATTTTTTCTTTATATTAATAATTACTACAAACTATTGGAGTAATTTTATAAAAATAATTGAATATCGTGGTGCTCAAACGTCGTGACATTCAATAAATGTGATGCGAAATTCAAATAATAATTTGAATTTAATAAAACTAAATATATATTATATACTCGTATATGTCATGTAATGTAAAATTAGTAACGGGTTTATGCCTAAATTATGTAACATTTTATTTTTCATTTTATTTTATTTATTATTGTAAAAGGCAGCAAAGAATACACTTGAGTCCGTGACATTCAACCAAGGTTGGGGATAATATAACAAAGAATCTTATTAAGACTCGTGTAAGCTGTATTATTCCAGTTTATGTTACGATCAATTTTATGAAAACCCTTTTATGAATCAAGTCAATGATTAACTGTTTTGTCTTATAAATTATAGGACCTTGGTGTAATAATGTCACATCTACAAAATGATAACCTTTAAGGAGAGAGGGTTAAAGTTTCCGTGAACGAAATTAGTTGATAACTTTTTGTGTTTAATTAGGACAGTTATAAAATTTCACAACTACGCAATTTTTTGTAGTCCGAATTATTTTTATGACTTCCATGTGATAAAAGTACTTTCCATGATCATTATGTGGCTTTATTATTTTAAGGTACGATGTTTCATGTAATATATTATAGGTCTTTTTTGAAGACGGAGTATAATGACAATTCATTGCGCAAAAGTGTTGCCCGCTTGCGAACAGCTAGTGATTGCAGTCGATAAAATATTCTATCGTCTATCAACTGATTATTGGTCACGCTTATTGACTAAATAGCCTAACTTGTTTCATTTGAATCATCCTCGACCCATTAATTATTGAGCACAAGTTTATATAAATTTTCAATTTTTGTAAGTTAATACATACATACACTGTATATTTAGAACTATGTTTATGAAAAATTCAAAGAGGAGACATATTTTAGAGTTTTTAATTTGAATTCAATATAGATAATCAAATCCGACTATTCTTGTTAAAATGTATATTAATAAAAATTGATCTCGATACTAGTAAGCCAACTGTCAAAATAAGAATAAAGAAGGCAATAACGCCATTAGTAATCATTAAAACGTCATAACATTCACAATTCAGGTAAAATTTCATCTTCTTTCACGATCTATCGATAAAATTATCGACAACAACTACATAACTATTTAAAATTTTATGAAAATCATTTTACTCCGTTATCAAAAAAGACAGACAATATTATATAACTGGTCAAAACAAAAACATTGTGATACATAGGTAATCACTCTAGGCCATGCCTGTGTAGTGGTTATAATAATAATGATATTGTATTTGTAGAGCGTCTTTTATTTTAAAGAAACAAGTATGGGTTCTGTGTCATCTTATGTGATGTTCATTAGCTCCTCCTTCAATTTTCTTTATATACCGATAGGTTAAAATGGAAGATGGTATTCATACGAATACATTAACAATATACGATATAGATATTATACGAATACAATAACAATACCTTCAGGCTATACACATATCTTTCCTTTCGAGGTTCTGTAGTTTCAAAAATGCCCTCGGCTCACAATTTGTTAACAACAGGATAAATAGAATTGAAAAGTGTGTGTGAACTCAGCATTTTATGTTTATTTATTTTTGTTGAAATGGAGATTCATTTTCCTCGTGAAAAAGATATCTTGGAAAAAACTGTACTTGCAAGTTTCTTTTTTCAAACTCGCCCCCTGGAGACTGGCTTTAAGAGTACTTTGAATAATTGAAAGAACTGTCAAGGAGCAAGGGTTGGCAAGACCCCATATAGGTCAGTAGCGCAATGTAGGGTTCTTATATAATGTCGGAGGGTAAGAGTGGATAGGGTTGAGAAGTGTTAAAGACGGTGTACATATAGGCGTTAGCCAGCCTTGTTGTGTAAAGATAGGCATTTCTTCGCCGCTTTCTGTTAGAGTCGTATTTCAAAGTCTGGTAAAAACACAAATTAAAACGTAAATTGTTCAAAGCGATATTCATAATCAAGCAACCTTTATGCAAAACAACATCATCTGAAAAACAAAAAGAGAGGCAATATTTATGTCTCATACGTACCATTGAGCACCGAAAACGAGGCCTCAAATGAATGCAAATCTACTTGGATCGCGGCAAAAAATGCATTAGCATAAACGCTCAATATTAGATGTTCATACGCATATTAAAAACGATTAGAGGCCCCTTTTTAAAATGTCAGGGTTTAAAACGACTGGTCGTTTTCACAGCTATTACGTTGATGATAGATCATTTTTCGTTCGCGATTCGTAATTTCTAATTACAACAATAGGTAAAACTTAGCTCGATTAATGGAATCCATCATCACCATCATCAAACCATTTGTACGTCCCAATGCTGGGCACGGGACTCAGGCGAGGATTTAGGTTATAGTCCATAGGGACTTCACACGTTTTTCAAGGGTTGTGTACCTTTTTCGACTTGTAGGTTTCATCACGATGTTTTCACCGAAAAGCCCATTGTAAATTTCAAATAACATTTCGCACATAAATTCCCTGTAACTCAGAGGTACGAGACAGGATTCGAACCCATGGCCTCTGCTTAATAGCCAGTAGGTCAAACCATTAGACTACCACAGCTTCATTACTTAATGGAATTATATAGATCTTTTTCTCTGAAGATTCTCAATAAAGGAATCGTATGGAAAACTAAGATTATTAAGTTATGACTACAAGGCGTATTATACAAATTCAGTTGCAAGTTTAAAAACAATCATCCTGAGTGCATCAAGAAGAATCGTTGTTAAGCCTATTAGTGATAGAGACATCTTTTGTCTTCCGGGTTGAGGGTCTAAGTTATGAGATGAAGCGAATTGACGAATAAGTTTTTTTTTGTAACCGTTTGTTTGTATTGTTTGCTTGTTTGGCTATTGATTTTTTTACTTCAATAGGTACTGTGTTGGTAGTCAGGAGGTGAACATCAAAGTTCCTTGGAATTACGAAGGGCAATTCCATCTTGACCTCCAAATGCCAAACCTTGTCATCGATTACGTGGTGACATGAGTGATGATTTTTTGGATAACAACCATAATAAAATTATAACAATATCGTCGCTTGTTTTCTATAAAATGGTAAATTCCCGGCGTTGCTCCATTGACGACTATTTATCAATGTCTTGTCTAGGGCTGCCAACCATCCGATTACATCGTGACATTCTCATTTTGCGTCCCCTTGTTTTCTTCCTCGAGATTTACTTATAATTCGCCTTTTGACTCGGGCCTGGTTATTAATCCGTCGCATCATTAATTACCATCAGTTCAGTTTATCCATTAAAGCGTGTTGGGAAAATTCTTGTCCAAATTGAAATATTCAAAATTTTTTCTGAAACTTTTAAGGTGTATAAACAATATATAGATAAATTTGTATAATATTATATGGTTTCAGCAGATACGAGACAATCACTTTGCATATAATTATCTCGTTTCTGCCATAATAACAAATGCCACTGAATTTTTAACACATTCACTTATTTGCAGACTTTTGTATTCAAACGTAGCAAAATTTAATAAAATAAAGCATTGTGCTTACTAGATTTGAGTGGACAGCGGATCTTACACAGACGGGTGTTTGCATACATAAGAATACTTTAAAACAAGGTAATCCTAAGTTACTGAAGCACTAAAAGTGGCTCGTGCTTGACTTGTAAAATAAGGTTGTACTTACTTTAACATGTATGTACAAAGAAGTCATCGCGAAGTCTCTACACTGACGTTGAAATTACAGTCCACTTCGGGACTTCTAGGAATAAAATTTTCGTAATGTACTTATGATTATCCTCAATTTGCATTATCCAGTTCATTTACCTAATTCGTAGCTCACAGCACGTAGAAGGCATAAAAATAGTTTCGCTAAGGTTCATAAAATTTGCATTTCATCAGAAACCTTTCAGGTGCAGCACCTGTGGTCGGAAAACCAGTTTGATGTTTGCATTAAAATAAAAGCTCTTGGGTATTATGAGTATTTTCCATTATTTTCCTATTTCTCTCATTGAAATTTGAGAGTTGTATTTGCTGTAAACAAAGACTGAGTTCTAAGTGAATTGTGGTTCTTATATTAGGGGTTAAAGTATGAAATTGCCGTTTTATTGCAATAGGTTCTTTGAATTTTTATAGAATCTTCATGGTTTGAGGTTTTCGAATGAAACTTTTTTCAAATGGTTACTGTGATTTTTTTTTTTTAAATTTGAAACATTTGAATATCGACTTTCAATTGTTTTTGTTATTCAATTTAGACAAGAAAAATGGATACTGCGAAAATTCGAGTGATTTTTTAATACGAGTTCCGACGCGGAACTAACGCGGCAGAAACAGCCCGCAATATCAATGCTGCGTTTGGAGAGGGGTCTACTAATGAACGCACCGTGCGATTTTGGTTTAAACGCTTTCGTGATGGAAATTTCGACTTAAAGAACGAGCCACGAGGAAGACCGCCCACACAGGTGAATAACGATGAATTAAGAGAGATAGTGGAAGCCGATCCTAGTCAAACTACCCAGAAATTAGCGGCATGGTTTAACGTTACCTTACCCACAATATTGACTCACTTGCGTCAAATCAATAAAATAAAAAAATACGAAAAATGGGTGCCTCATGATTTGACTGATCTGCAGAAAGAAACGCGTGTTGAAACTTGTGTTGCCTTGTTGAACCGGTACAGAAATGAAGGAATATTGGATCGAATTGTAACATGTGATGAAAAGTGGATTCTTTATGATAACCGGAAAAGAAAAATGCAATGGCTGACCCCAGGTCAAATGCCACAACAGTGTCCTAAAGCAAAACTTACCAATAAAAAGGTAATGGTAACTGTTTGGTGGTCTCAGCATGGTGTTATTCACTATAGTTTTCTCCGATCTGGTCAAGCAATAACGGCAGATGTCTATTGTGCCGAACTCCGAACCATGTTGAGAAAACTAGCAGTAAAACAGCCCCGACTCATGAATCGATCTTCACTATTATTGCTCCACGACAACGCGAGACCTCACACAGCACGAGAAACCATTTTGACCCTTCAGGAACTGCAGGTAGAAACCATTCGTCATCCTCCGTATTCACCAGACCTTGCTCCAACGGACTACCATTTTTTTCGTGATTTGGACAATTATCTACGTGACAAGAAGTTTTCTTCCCAGGAGGCAGTACAAAATGCTTTCACACAGTTTGTGCAGTCTAGATCGTCGGAGTTCTATCGCAAAGGCATTAATAACCTTCCCATTAGATGGCAGCAATGTATAGATAATAATGGCAACTATTTTGATTAAATAAATTTGTTAAAAATTTAAAAAATAAACAATTTAGATTTTCAGTGCAAATCGGCAATTTCATACTTTAACCCCTATTATTTCTAACAATGAATAAGTGATTGAGAGTCGCTTCGTTTTGCTGTGTACCAGTATCATTATAATGTATAAAGTAAACTACGTACGAAATCTTTTCCGAACACTGAATGCAATTTAAAACCGTAAAAGTAATTTCTGGTGTAGTTCTCTCGCCGTTCTTCGAGGAAATAATAAAACATGTATTATCAACGGCCGTATTGACGGCTCAATCGGTTCGACAGTTTTTATTGGCCATCCCGTTTCAGAGGATTTATCTGAAAAGTGCATTGCCTTGTACGACGAATGGCCTCGGAATAATAAAACACCTATAGATTTTATGCTTTCGTAATCCCGAAGGCTGGATGCCTCAGAAGTTTGAAAAATGCATGAAAAGAGGTAAGGCAATGCCAGAACTTGATAAGTTTTATTACATTCTCGAAAAATATGATACACGTGTGTATCATATTTTTGTGGGTAAGCTTACACATATAGACTATAAAATCATATAAGGAACAATGCCACACAAATATATGTAAACTTTAATCATTCGAAAAAACTTCATAAATAACGCAAAAACTATTCAAACGAATGAAGCCATTTCTGTATCAAGTAATGAACGCCGTCAAACAAATGTCTACAAATTACAGGCTTCGGTCAAAGTGGAAACAGATGGCTGGAAATGCCAATTAAATTCCTATTACTTGTCACAAATAACTTTGATGTATTGGCTTTTTAAAGGGGGAACGGAAATGGCTTGGCAAAGATTTTGTTTTGATTGAAGCCATAATAATTTTTATTTTATATTCTAGACTTTACTTAACCTCTATAAACAGTAACAATTAAAAATGGCGGTACTAAAACAGTCCCTTGATGCACACCTTGTTCCTTGAGGTACACCAAGGCATAATGTTGCCGTAACCATAACTCAAAATATAAATTAAGAAAACACAGGTTACTTCAAGAAATTAACATTGTCAGGAACAGTCACAAAATTAAGTTCATAATTAAACCATCCAACGCGTTGACCACATTCGTTATTGTTACCCCGAATGCTTTCGACGGATCCTAATGACTTTGGGTCTTAGTTTAATTTAATATTAACTGTTGCAACAAGACCGGCAGTCTTGGTAGCAAGTTGATACGATGCAGTTTTTTGCAGACAAGCGACTTTTCTTATGTATTTCGTTACAATCTCATGATGTAATACTATCTGAAGTATGTAAGCGTGCGATCTCACGAGTTTTAATTTAAAAACTTTGTGTTATACCAGACGCTATACACGCGTACAAGTTGTAGTTGCTGCAAGCAACTTTGTAATGTTACAAGGACGTTAGGCGCCGCGACGCAACGACATTCTTACAGGGAAATATTCAATTTGTTTTATTTTGAACGCGACCTATTCTTGTCGCAAGTGTGTGTAGTTCTCGTTAGGAAGTGATTTCGTAGTAATGTATGGCCGCTAAGCCTTATGCTGTCGAGTGCAGACAACCGTCTAATGTGCTTTGGGTAGCTTTGAAATCGTCGTTCTATATAAAAGTAAGCATTATATGAAATTATGGTAGTAAGTGGATGTAATAATCATTCAAGCGTAATTACTTAATTAGCACAGCATAGGCAAAGCCATTAGAGATACAGAGAAACAACCATTAGATATCTTTTGGTTAAAATAAATTTGACAAAGTAAATTGTTTACTCATATATGTGTTTTAAATTTTTATTGAATTGATATTCAATAATTTTTTACGTGAAATTACTCTACTAGTTTGTTATAATTACTAATACAAAGATCGAACACTCAGAAAAAAATCCTGCGATCTGGTTAGATTCGAACCGACGTCTTCCAGCATACCGTGTCAGACGCTACATCAACTAAGCCACGGAACGAACCAGCGGATCTCATGATTTTTCTACGTATTTGTTGTCGTGTATTTGTATTTGGTTTTTTCAACGACTTTTTAGCCGTGGCGCCATCTATGAGAGAAATCTTAAGTATTTCGTCGTTAATAAAATGTTTTTTTAATCGACTTCGAAAAAGGAGGAGGGTTTCAATTCGATTGTATGTTTTTTGTATGTATGTTACGCGATAACTCAATTTATGACCCTAAAGGGTCCCATTTAAATTTGATGAATATATTCCACCTCTAAGAGTGGCAAACTAGGGGATGAATGACTTTTGAGGTCGGTTTTAGTATATATATAGGTTTTCTGTGTACCGTTTTTATTTGTTTTGTGTATGAGCAATAGAGTGTATATCTGTCTATCTTACTGATTCGATAAACGTTCAACATAATCTCCATCTTTTAAGTGTTGTTAAAACAATGTTGGATATAATATTGAAAACCAATTTTAAACTCTAAATTAATGGTAGCTAGGTATGATTTTTTTCGCGCAAAATTAATACTGCCTTATTCTTTAACTTTTTAGTAGCAGTAGCTTAGAATAATAACGCATAGAAACCGCACACGCTAAGTGAGGCAAATTGAAGCGCGCCCAAAGGGCCTACACGAGCGGGCGGGCCTTCAGTGCTCAAGGTCAACTTGCACCGCGAACAGATCAAGAATTTTAGCTAAAAATGACGAAATGTGCGGTAAATGAGCGTAAAAATACGTCAGACAAACATAAAATAGATACTAACATCACATTCCACAAGGAAGTAACGCGTTTCAGCAGTATGTCTCAGGGTGACGGGCGTAGTGGCAGTGCCCCTCAGATTTTTGCGATTTAAAGCTCTGAGTGGCACTGCACTGTTACGGATAGGTATGTAGCTTACCATCAGGTGCACGACTTGTTCGTCCTGTCACTTGATATTATAAAAAAAATCTCTGGTAGGGGTAGGTATGAAAAAGCACACTGTTTATTTTTTGCTTTATTATTACTAGGTTCAGCGAATATAACTTTTTAAAATAAATGTACCGTCTCGTGCTCTTTGGCAAGTTTTGATTATTTTGCCATAAATTTGTTTTCTGCCTTATGTTTGTATTTATTTGCTGTGAGAGAAAATAAATTATTATTATTATTACTGATAGGCCTATTTAAAGGAACGTTAAAAAGAGGTTGAATTATGATGACAACGTTCATGTCACTGGCCACATATAAGTATAATACATATAAGTTCGAAATAAAAAAAAAACAATTGTGGTCATTCTTTTTTCAAATTAACCTGACCTACTACTGGTATGTGTATAATATGTTATTTCATATAGGCATAATTACTATAAGACAATTTTAATGTCCAAATGTAAAATCCAAATACTAATTTTACTTTAAATCATAATATAGTTGCATACATAGCAGGCAAATATCGACGGCGTTTATAGAAAACGACATTTCGAAAAAAAATTCAGGGGAGCATTAGGTTTTAACGACTGAAAGAGTATAAACTTAAAACATGCTTTTATATATTTTTGGCGAAATGTCGCTTACGTCCTTAAGCCGACGATATCTGCGTTAAAGGTTTAACTCAACAGCGACTACTTGTTAGATGTAACTGAATTATATGTGTAATTGGATTAAATACTATGCCCCAGTCAACTGTAGCGGAATTCATTTGAATGACATGCCATCTAACCCTTTATTACGAGCAGTGAACCATAGAAGGGGTATCTTAAAGCAAATTTAGCTCACTAATTGAAAGTAATTGAACGAAATGCCATTTTTTTTAAAAGAAAGAGTTGGAAAATTAAATTGCGCTTCGCAAATATTAACCCTCGCGAAAGTTGAACTTTTCAAATATCCAATCTGAATTATCTGTTCAAATATAAAAAAAGAAATGTACACGTTACTAAAAAGGAAATGCCTTTGTATTTGTCAATGTCACATCCCCATGGTTCAGGTCGCAATAATGCAGACGAAAAAAGAATTTGTGACATTTTTTTCACAAATGAACCGTGTCGACGCGCTGGCTTCTCTTATATTAGATTAACAGGTCTATTTGCAATTCTCTGTGTATTCACATCATACATGTTTATTTTACGGAAATGAATCGCAATTCAGTAGAAGAGGGGTCGGTATTGTTGACTCGGGCGATATGTTAAATTTGTATTTGAGGTTACCTGGACTATGGTTTCGATATTGCATATTTGAATACCTATCTTCCTACTTGTTTGTTTATTGTTTTGTTCACAAGTAAAAAGTTTACAAAAAAGAAGCACAAAAACAGCGAATAAAAACCATTAAAAGATTTATATATATATCGCTTCGATCAAATGCTATCGGGAGTCTAAGAAAAGAATTAGTATATAATAATTATGCGCAAATTACGCTGCTTACGCTTAAAACTATTGTTTTATGTTATTCTGGTTGACCTACACGTTTATCAAGAAGGTCACTTGGCAATTTGTTAAGCAGTAATGTTCACATTTACGTTTGCTTGATTTAGCATTTACGAGTACTTTTCTCAAATCAACAATAACAAGGCACGGGTGTTAGGCCATAGTCCGACATGCTGGTCCAAGGCGGGTTGGTAACTTTACACTTTTTCCTAGGATTGCGAACCTATTTCGACTTGCAGGTTTCATCACGTCGTTTTCCATCACCGTAAAGCCCATGGTCAATTTTAAATTCATCATTATTGACGACTGGCTTGCGCAGCGGTTTTTATGGTGTCGCTATCTATGGCTTCCATCCCCGGCCTGGTCAATGTGAAAAAGAAAACTAACTTTTCTGTATTGCCTCGAGTCTGGGTGTTTGTCGTATCGTTGTTTCCGATTTCCATAACTAGATAGCATAGCGTTATTATAATTTTGTTAATACAAATATTGAACGAACATTTAGAAATAAATCATTCGATCCAGCTGGATTCAAACCAACTTCTTCCAGCAAACAGTGCCAACTAAACGAAAGAATAACGACAATTTAGGAAAGTTTGAGTGGCACATTAAACAACATGTTAGACTATAAGTAATGTATTTATATCTTTTTTTTCAACATACAATAACAGAAAGCTTATTGAGAAAGCATTCTATACGACAGTCGTATTTTTCTCTGCCCTTTTCAAAGAATCTATTGTGTTGAGTAGCAAAAACTACGGGTGGTCAACTAATTCTATTTGAACATTGGATTAAGAACCCTGCTTACCAATCTAACAAACGACACTAACCTTTACCTCAAGTGCGTTAAAACTATAATCCTTTGATGAAGTTCTGATGGTATAAAAGAGAGTATTCGCAATAGGATTATCCTTACTACGAATAGTTTTAGAATTTAAAATTGAATGTTAATGTCGTTGGTTCAATAATTATGAACTGGGTACTAATGAATGGACACGTGACATGATTCACAGAGAAATGGTGCATGAGTGAAGTACGACAAAAGTCGTACCTCAACATGGTGAAACGAAGGTGCAACCATATTTCAGCTATTAATCGCACTATTAACTATTTCAGCAAAAAGGGAATTGCACAAACAAAAGTTGCAGGAAATTCTTTAAAATATTGTGTCATCTTAGAGCCTTTACACACAGCGCTGTAAAAGCGCGTATACGCGCCGCAGACGCGCTGTAGTGAATCGATTCAAACGCGCGCAAACATCGCGCTGCAAGCAAGACGTTTATACCGAGTTTCATGTAGTTGGTTCATTTCAAAAATTAACTGAAATTAACTAACAAAACTAAAATCAAATCTTTCTCTTGACAAAAAGCGTGATGCATATGCGAGTTTACAGCGCGTCTACGGCACGTTTACGCGTGTTTACGACGCGTATACGCGCGTCCACAGGGCGTACAAAATACGCCGTGTGCCTAGGATCTTATATCTAGCAATGCGAAACGGTATAATATTTAGTTATTTTGAAATCTTTACGTTGTTTAGTGAATATACCATTGGTTGTTGAACCGCAGTTCTTTTCTGGTTGGCATCGGTTGTTTTCGAGTCCTCGAAATGTTTTTTTTTTTGAAAAATTCTACGTATTAAAATTTTTATTGTTTTATAGCGTCTGCGTTACTATTATGTCTTTCCGACACTGTATTTTATTTGCACATCTTATGCAGAGCAGTTAATTATTATTATTATTTTATTTTATTTTTAATTTATTTACTCAAAAGAAAGTACTCTTGTAAGTATAAAATGAATTAAGAAAAAATATTATTAATTATCTTACTTATTCAAATAGTATTGTGTAATGAGGATAATAAATAATGTTGACGATAGTGACGACAAAGCTACGTTTCCATTACAAATCTTAAAAATTTAACCTGTTCACTGCTGTATTAATTTAGGGGCCCCAAAGATCCACATGCATAAAACAGAATCTCCGATTGAATTAACGGAGTAATCCTGAAGTAATCTGGCTCTTACCCGTTTGCGTGCATTTTATGTGATGTCTAGCAATATCTGTCAAAACCTAATGCGATAAAATGTGGACTTGTAACGCAATGACGCCGTTTGACGACTCCGCATGGAATTGCAAAGGGTGATAGGCCACAGCGAGAGATGCTATAAAAAATTGAAGTGATTTAAAAAGAAATTATTACTATCTTTTTTTGTATAGTTTGAAAAAACTATGTATTCCTGGTCGTATTTAAGGCGCACAGATAATATGGAATATGAAGACATAACTGCAGTTGGTTTTTAAATTTTATAATACCATGTTTGTTGTTAAAATATTTGTTCCATTATACTGCAGCATGATACGAAACCAAATTAGCAATAACTAAATTTTGAAGTGTTATATTTGATTACCCGTAAGTACAAGTCGTGCTTTGTCAATTATGCTATTCGTGAAAATATTAATGCGACTATCAAATACATTAGCTACGTAAACCTCAAATTCGATACAAAATCAAAACTTTTGGTACGTACAGAATCTGTGCGGACTATGAATAAAATAGTTAGACAAATTTTTATACTAAAAGATGTTTAATATCGATTTAAACGTGAACAACAGTGTCAGAAAACTTAATACAAGACCATGTCTTCAAAGAAACAAATGAAAAAAAAACCACCTTAAAAACGAAAACATCGTGAAACGTGATGCACATTTACGTCTTGTAAAGCACGTTACTCCTAGCTTTAACAGGATATGATTCCTAATCTTGGGCAAAACGGGCCCCATCTGCTTTGAAGGGTTAAACTGTTATGTGGCTATTGCGAATAATGAGAAGTGTTTAAAAGAAATTTACACTCCCAGGGGTGTTTTTGTCACGTTTCTGTGGGGTTAAGAATTGCCCATCTTGCGGCGAAAGGTTCTCGGATGGAAAGTTAAAATTAATTTTGGTCATTTTTACCCTGCATGCAATGGGTTCGCTGTTTAGAAAACGTTGCTAAGGTGAACGTAATCGTAGGTACTGCCAGGGTGGGGTTAACAAGAAGGCTTCAGCTTGAACACTATAATCTATTCATTATTTTCAAGTTCTAGTGTATTTCAATGACGTCAACATAGACTAATTCGGAGTTAGGCATTATTGATATGATGCATAATTAAAGACTGCGTCAAAAAGACATGTGACACAAACGTAATTCGATTTGAATAATGTATTATTTAAAGAGGAAATAGTCTTGTATTACGGCAAGGTGTGAAAATTCTCTATTGTACCTACGAATGCAAGTCATTGGCCACATCAGCGTCCAATTTGTTTTATTTTTAGTTTAACTTCGGTTTTGGTATATAAAGAAGCAAACCAAAATTCTTGGTTTGTGATTGGAAGTACTGTTAATGTGATTTCTCTGATATAATAGTGCGTAAATAATCGCCAACATTGCGTTCTATTCCAACATACTGACAATACATAACAAAAGAATAAGCAAGCAAAGGTCCTTTATGTTCAACATAAAAAGAGGCATTTTACAAATATGAACATCGAAATTTCTAAAAAAAAACATGATGAGCACCCAATGATTGATATTTTAAGGGTACCGTGTTTTTACATTTGAAAAAACTTTTCTGTTTTTAAACATATATCAATACTATACTACACAATACAATAATTGTTTGAAAAAACAAATATACGCGATTTAAATCCGGAAAAATAGTTTCATTTCCTACGTGTAACAATCGCGAAAACCTAAGAACTCGATATATATTAGTGATTAGTTTACTTGACAGATATAATCCTCAACAAGGATTATGCTGTGGTATGTTTCATAAAAAAGCTATTATAATGTATTACTAAAGCAAACCTAAGCTAGAATTTATCTTAATCTCTAGTAATTAACATCAAAAACCCACTAATCAGTAATCGACCTTACCAATAAAAAAATCGATATTATTATAGAAAATTTTATCATAAATCTTATTAGAAGTTAATTTAAAAAACATGTCGAAAACTAGTGTTCGTCGGCCACTGGCACCACCACTTCAGTTCCATCCACAATTCTTAATCTTTTAAACATAATAACTAAGTTTCCTTAACAAAAGTAATACATCCTATGGTGTTATAGGGAACTATTTATAATCAGAAATTGTTAATGTTATTTTGGTTGGTTAATTTATTTGAACCATAAAATGAATACCACTATCTTAATAGGTATTATCTAATAAACCAGGAGACATACATGTAATAACGTCTCATTTGGCGGTGTAATAACCGAGGTTATATAATAAAGTTTATTGTTTCAGTTTTACGACCAATCTTCATGAGGGATTAGCTATGACATTATTGCTTAGGATTTACCAACTATTTGTATTAGGGTTAAGAGTTTACTGCAAACGATGTAAGTGTACGTAGGTAAATAGATATTTCAAATACGTTTAACATCCTAAAGAACATTAAACAGAACAGTACGTATTATACAATATTATACAATAAAAATGTGTAGGGAACAGCAAGTGAAAAGTATACAGAGTGTAATCGTTAAGTGTGCCCAAGTGATTATTCCGTAAATATAAGAGGTATCAGAAACCTTTAAACTGATACCGATACGTTACATAGTGAGTAAAACTACATCAATAACTTTAAAAAAAAACTATAAATACCCAAAATTTTAACTTTAAACGCTACCATACATTTAATATGACATTCAAAGAAAGGCTTTAGTTGACCTACTTTAAGAAGTAAACATAAGTTTACAGATCACGCAACTGCTATAAAGTAATATGTAATAAAACTATCTTTTAATTGAATCCAAACAAAGTGATGATTATTTTCAAGTAAATACAAAGTTTTCAGTTGTTCGGAACTAAAGTATTTCTACGAATGTCATATTAAATGTATGGAAGCATGTGGCATTATAATTTTGGATTTTTTGGACAGAATTATCGTTTTGGCACTCTTAACGAATGCAGTGCACCCTGTATATACTCCTTTTTAGTCGTTTCATTCTTAACAAGATGATCATGGTCATCACTTACCAAAATCTTAATTGATAAGCGTAATAATTACCTATATATTGTCGAATTGTATGATAAATACAAAAAATCTAAACATATTTAAAAAAAATCGGGAATAATAATCCCCATGGAAAATATTTCAATAAAGAACCACAGGAGGTCGCGTCTTTAAATATAAAACAATTATTTTCGATTCCCTTGCCAAAATCCTAACGCATTTGCAAGTACCTACAATATAACATGACTTCCCTTGCTTTAAAATAAAAAAGGGAGAAAAATGAAAGTACATCGAACGTGACTTCAACAAAGAATTTTTTATCAGGGTAAATCTGATGTTAGTTGAGTGACCATTGTCCCTTCCTTTTTGTGTTATTTTCATTTTACGACGCACTGTGTTCTTTATCAAAAAATTACAAAGAACAGATTTCGCTTCTCCATTTTCCTGCAATATCGTAGGTATCTATTTTATGAATATGTCTAATCTACAATTAAGGGGAGTAAGTTAAATTTTAATGCTAATGGAGAAGAGCTCGTTACAAAAAACCTATTTAATAAAAATGCACGTTCCGAACATTTTCAAACTATTATTCGAGTTTAGATCTGCAAATCGGGGCGATCATCCGCCTTTAAGACCGGTATCAGCCATTTGAGCTTCGCGTGGGTTCTTGAAAGCGCCCATTTTGAGAAATCAAGTCGAATATCACTGCTATCATCCGGTTTCAGTCGAGGGTCTCTGTAAAGTAGCCACTAATGTGAAATTGGATTTTACTTACGTAGGTAAAGTTTTTGTTATGGTATTTGTTGACTAAAAAGCTAAGAAATTTTAAAATATTGTTTTTTTTTTAATAGAAAAAGTCTACATTGTTACAATTTTTCGACGAGAAAGAAAAATGGCCACCGGTGTTGACCACAACAAAAATTACCGGTGTTGCTATAATAAGACTTACAATTTCACTATTTTATGTAAAATGATATTGTTATATAAATAAACCAAAAGGAAACTAAACTTTTTTGTTCTGTACTGAACAGTATTTATGGCACATCCATAACGTAGTAATGGAGTAGGTACACAAAATAGTTCCAAAAAGCAGTCTGTTTTCTGCTTATAGTTGAAATTTGATAAAAAAATATATTTTGTCTTTCTTGTCGCTATGTTTTGTGTCTTTGAAAAACGTTTATGCGTACTTGTACCACGAAACCCTGAAATCGTGGAGACCCAAGATTCATTACACTTCTGTACACTCTGCAAACTCGGCCGTATCTCTTGTTTGTTCCAGTAAATTTCTAAACAAGATTGTCTGTTGCTATTACTTAGCCAATTATACCCCGAAGGTATACTCCGTGTTTGTTTGCGGAAGCTACGGCTTCATTAATTCCGTTCGAGGTTGGTAGTATAGTGTTAGATAGTATAGAAAATACATCACTTTCCTATGTTGGAATTTGCAAGCACGATAGAAAATGCTTATGTCCAAGTTTGGACGAGTATAAGCTAATATGATTCTAGAAAATGTGACAATGTGATTTCTTTTCATGTTGGTGCTTTGTTAACCTAATTTATTTTTATGAATCAATTGATTTTATTTATTATTTGTAATTATTTATGTGGTGTTCGTTTTAAAGATAGAGTACCGAACAGTGTATTAAGAGAGCGTTGTAGTACGGAAGATGGTGTGTAGTGTTCAGGAGATAGAGGCGGATGCTTCGATGGTTTGGTCATGTAGAAAGAATGCATGTTGTTAGATTGATGGCACAAGTTTATAGAGCGAATGTGGATGGAGGCTTGGGGAAAGGTAGACCTCGGTGTACATATCTCAATCATATTGGGGATATCCTTAAAATGCCCGGGTTAAAAGCATCAAGAATAAACAGGCACGTGTGAAGAGGCTTATGGGAGTGGAGGCGGCCAAATGAGGTTTGTCAGGAGTGTAGCTGGCGGAGGTCCATAATCTCTGCATACCTCGGTGGGAGACAGATTTGATGGTAAAATGTGTGTATGTATTTATGATTTATAAATATTATATAACAATTATTAATACAAAGATCGAACACAAATAATAATGCCTTCGACTTGACTTGACACGAATCAGGGTCTATTGCTACTCCGGGGTCACCGCTCTATCAACTGAGCTACAGAACAAGTCAGCACAGTCTCAGTACGGTTTTTTTTGGCTTTATCGTCGTAAGCAATACATGTGAGAGACCTATGAATCTCATTCAGGCGGTACCTTTACATCTATCGGAGACTGATGTAGAACACGCTGTAATATTTGCCATATGGATTGTATTGAATATCATGATATTTTACTGCCACGATATTCAAACATTTTTTGTGAAATAGCTCCACTAGTTTTTTATAATTATTAATACAGTGTAGATCAGTTAGTAAAGCGGTGATCCTAGTTTGGCAGGTTCCGGTCCTGTCAGGTCGAAGGAATTTTTTTTGCATTCGACATTGTATTAATATTTATAGCAAACTAGTGGAATTATTTCACAAAAATATATGAATATCATGGTAGTAAAAACATCATGATATTCAATAAAATCAATGTTACATACAGTGACATCTATTGCATATTCTGGTAGCTATAAAGAAACTTCATAAGTCTCTCTCACAGGTGTCGCTTATGGCGATATAACCAAAAAAATCTGATACAAAGATCTTTAATTAACACAATAGAGAAACTCGGAAGACCTGATGATGCGATCTCAATAAAATCATATATTGTGTAATTATGATATTTTATGAAGCGGAAGTGTGTAATTTGTTAAGTGCTGTTAATTTATCTAAATTTTTCATATACATTTATTTTCAACGCAAAAGCACTGCGATAGCGAAGCCGTTATGACGTCTAAAATATATCAAAAAACATTCACGTGTCACCGTTAAAATTTTAACCGTAAACGGTTAGTGGCAATAACGTAGCTCAGTTAGGAAACAGTTTTATGCGCAATAACTGTTTAACACGTTCTGTGGCGTTTTATACGTCGTTACGTACACGTGAATAAATTTAATCGCTTTTTCTGACGTACGAACAAACTTTTGTATTTGTGATGTTATTGTTAACTTGGTAGCGGAATTTTACAGATCAATTGTTATAAAAGTTACAAATACAGGTATTACAAACTTATAAAACGATTTAATTTTTAATTTTGACTCATTGTGTACAATTTATATTAATTAGAGAATTTACCTAGACAAT
This sequence comes from Hyposmocoma kahamanoa, assembly GCF_003589595.1. NCBI lineage: Eukaryota > Metazoa > Arthropoda > Insecta > Lepidoptera > Cosmopterigidae > Hyposmocoma > Hyposmocoma kahamanoa. The sequence continues at coordinate 19,179,138 of NW_020653200.1, read as the reverse complement.
TTCTGTCCTGACTTCGATGGCTTAGCGGTTAACACTGCGGGCGCTAGATGTGAAGGTATCGTGCACGATTCGCGGTAGGATTAACGAACTTTTCTAAATTGGTCCTAGTCTGAGTGGCATAAAGATAATTTTTAGTATCTATTTATAGCACAGGGAATTTCCTAGTCTTCTTATCGTATCGATGGTATACACTATAATGTTCGCCATCGTGATGAAATGATTTGCTAATTGGAGTCAGGCATTCGCCGAATGCTGTCCAGGGAGCGCCAGACGCGAAAAGGAATGGTATGTACTTACATGGTGGGAAGAGGCTCCTTTCGTGCACCCTAAATTTTTTAGTTTGAGATCAGCAGCTTGATTTTAATTGCCTCTCCCGATCGGAAACTGCGTCTTTTCCGAGTCGAATGCACAATTGCGATTCACAACTGGCCGATCGGAAACTTTTGACATATAAAATCGGAACAATAGTTGATTTTACTCACAAATTAGAAAGATATAGTAGGAATCAGGTTCATCTTCGCTCAGAAACCCATCTGATTTCGAGACTACCCGATCGTATCGAATCTGATTTGAACCAAAATCAGTTTTTTCAAAATCATTATCAGGTTTTCTGTTAAAATTTAAGAGTAGTGGTTTGTCTAGCCATCGTGTTACTATTCAACTGCCATTTCAATTTTTTGGTACTCTACTCTTCAATGGCGGTGGCACCTCTACGGCAAAGTCTACTAATATTATAATGTTTAATTTGAAGACTAATTTGTTGATTAAACGATATAAAAATTAAGATATGCACAGTAATTTCCATGGTAGTTTTAGTAAGGCAACATCGATCGTTTCCATTGACAATCTATTGAGATTCAACTGCCATTGCAACTAGACTTTAACAGAATAGCAAATATAATCATAATTGTAATGTAATCTCAGTGCAGTCTATGGAATTACAATGACCAAAGGTTTCAAAAAAATTTGCAGAATTGGAGCCCTGGGAATTGGCGTGGTTGTCTGACACAATTAATATTATGGACAGGGCTGGGCAAAATACATGCTACGTCTTAATTGAAGTACAAATTACAAAATACTTCCTTATATGTATTTGAAATACGAAATACAAAATACTTTATTAATATACGTGTCGTGACATGTGGAAACCAAGAATTTCCTTCAAAGTATTTTCCTTCCACAATACATATCTTGAAAAAGAAGTTTTAAACTATTCAGTTTTACTAGAACAAAAAACTGTTAAACCAATCAATACAACCATATTACAGAGAACGTAGTACGTACAATTATTATTAATATTCCATACAAGACGAATACTTTATATACGTGTAAATGCCGTTCATTACACGTTCTCAACACAAATTACAAAGATGGTTGACTACAATCGTTATAACCTTTACACTACTCTATTTTTTTTTGTTTTGGCTTCTGTCCCACTATGGACAATTCTGCCAGTGTCCGGGTTGAAACTACTCTAAGTTATAATCTTAGAGGTTATAACCACAAGCGCACGCGCACGCGCACGCGTACACACGCACGCACGCACGCACGCACGCACGCACGCACGCACGCACACGCGTACACACGCACGCACGCACGCACGCACGCACGCACGCACGCACGCACGCACGCAAGCATGCACACACACACACACACACACACACACACACACACACACACGTCACTATTTACTGTTATCATATAAATCTATCTATACATGTCACATAATGGGCTGTACATTGAAAAAAAAAAGTATTTTGTTGAAATGTATTTTACAACGAAAGTATTTGAAATACCAATTACAAAATGCATTTTTAGGTAGTAATTCAAATATAAAATACGTATTTGTGTTTTAAATGCGTATTTCAATTACAAGTAATTCAAATACTGCCCAGCTCTGATTATGATATCTATTTTAGATCCTCGCCTCTTCCAAGGCCTAAAAGATTAATACGAATATTATCAAATATATACTTGAACTATCTGTCGTAACTTCTTATTATTTATATATATTTAACAAATTAAATAGTTTTTGACTTACGAAAGAAATTTCTATAAACAAACGCTCGACGTAAATCTCGGTGAATGTGTTTGAATGGCAGTCTATTACGAGTTTGAATGAATCTTTGAAGATAGCGTATAAGCAATGTATATCAACGACGGTGCCGCCTGCTGCTTTGCACATTTGCACTCGTTGCCGAATGTACATAAATCATGCTGTTTGCATACAGAAACATCGGAGTTCATATCATCGATCCCTAAATCTCTGTTTCTTGTGAGATGATGGGGAGATATGGCAATATATTTTGTTACTAGTTTTAAGAAACGCTGCGTAGATTTTTCTAGCGTAACTAAGCTTTTTTCGTTGTAATAATAATAATACACTCAAACTCACGAGAGAAATAAATGTAGGCCAATAAATATTTCTCCCGGCCGGGAATCGAACCTGGGACCTCTGCGTGGCAGTCCGGCATGGTAACCGTTCGGCCACTGACGCAGTTGTGTTGAAAGCTAATGTGAACTTTAATATACTTTTAATGTACATGATTTGTAACGGAATTAAAGTTTCTACGGCGAAAATTCAACTTCAGATTTAGTTATTTGTCCTAATTTAAAACAAAAACTTCAAATTTGAGCATTCTCTTTGAATTTTAAGTACTTTATGTAGGTAAGTTTTTGAACTTCATTCCAATCTTAAGTAGAATACGCGTAGTATGTGATTGTTTATTGAGCAGAAGTGCATAGAATTCCTTCGTAGCTTCGTATTAAAGGAAATGCAAAAGTCGGGTTCCGTACGTCGAATGAAACTTACGACGCTAATATTCGCAGACTAGTGCGCTTGGATCTTGGAAAACTTGCAAAATTTAATATTGTTTATGACACGTTTGCTTTACATTCCTGTTTATGCCGGAAACTTCTTGAGTGCATGACGAAATTTCTTACTTTCCTATGTTCGTTCACACCGAGACGTATTTTAAATCTCTGAATAATATTGGCTCAAAATAATAACTTTGAGTTACTGAATACATTACGAATGTTTTACTGTTGTTACTATACAAACTGAGCCTTATTAACATACTTTGTACAATTGGTTTTTCGTATTTTTGAATTAAAGGAATGACGCGTATGATGTTATTACATGTACGAGGAGCTGTATAACCATGTAGTATGGTTCAACATACAGTATTAGGCAACGGACAATGTGCAACGTCGCACCTTACTTTGGGCACGTACAAAATTTATAAATTATAATTTTTCAATACAATTCAATAAAATTTTCAATACAATTATAAATAAAGTTCCTCCGTGGTGATTGACTATTATTTCTACAGCATCTTTGACATTTCCCTGCATCGTGTCACTGATACTACTTGATATATTCTGACATATTACTATACGAGACAATAGCAGCTCGTACGCATATTATATTTATTAAGCTTTAGCTTAAATATAAAATTATATTTTGGCAAAACTGAATGTTACATTATGTTATTTGTGTTCCCTTACAATAACAACTGGTCCGTGAAATTGATCCCCGCTCAAAATAAATGTTTGTCCTTCTAACCGAAGGCAAAATTGTAATTGGTCCGCTTTTGAGTCTTATTTTATTTTTGAGCTGTATGTGACATATACGTTTTCAGCCGCGGGCCCTGCAGATAACTGGAAAGCGATTGCTATTTTAATATCCTTTCACTAAATTGATAGCATTCCAGCAATGCGTTGTTTTATTGTTATCTACCTCATATCATCTGTATATCATCGTCTATATTTTTTCCAAAAAAAAAAAGAAACAAAAGCCCTGCAATCATTTATTACTATCGGCAAAAAACAAAATGAATCATCCCTCCTCAATTCGATTTGTGAACATCTTTCTTCTACACTAATGTTTTATTCAGTGGGCGCCAGTAAATAAGTTTAGTTTCGGACAAAATGTTCCCAAGTGACACAGATACAAAAATACTACAAATTTTATTTTACCGTTTGTAAAATTGCTCCACATTTAATGTGAAAGTACACTTGAGAAGTCATGAAACATTTTTTCGATAGTAGAAACATGTTGGTTTTTACGTTCTTTGCGGGGGAAACTGGCCATCCGTCAAAGTCGGCTTTATTTATCGTTTTAGTTGAATTTTATCGAACTAATAGCTTCGGAGATAAATTTACGATTGGCAACGGAATTCGACGGTAAAAAGGGTTATTCGAACTGAATAGATGTTATCGATTTGTACTCACAAATGTAAGAGATCTTAATTGTTAACAGCTAAATTAGTTTTAGTTTAGAACAAAGGGATACGCTATTTCATAGAAAAATGCATTAATTTATTGTCGTATAATTATGATCGGGCATACGTATGTACGTACATACTTATATAATTTACAAGTAAAGTTCTATATAGTTTACTAACGAACAGCGATTTGAAATGGCGAACGTACGAGCGAAAGTCGTCGTTTCGCACACAACACATTTATCACTAACGCTTGGTAGACATCAAATAAATGTCCGATCCTGTGGACATTTTTCAATGTAAAAGATATGGATGTGCACCGTTCTAATGTGCCGTGATTTGTGGATTAGTTTGTTTTTTAAAAGATTCGCTGTGCCATCATTTGTTTTGAAAATATGAAATAACTTTGCAGTCATTTTTACAACACGGTGTATGTGTTGTTGTGTGTATGGTATGGTACATGTTGAACCTAGTATGTATATAATATATACTAGGTCCTATCTCCTATATCCTAGTATGTATATAGTATAGTATTTGTTGCTATTTATTATGGTATATATTGAGTTCTTGAATTATAAAGGGTATGAAAAATGTGGACACGGTTGATAAAGACATCATATCTTTGCGTCACTCAGGGTGGTTAGTCGTTTACCTCAAGCCCTCGAGTAGAACTGCGCTCATGCTACGGGACTTATATTTTTATATTACGATACAAGAAACTAATATGGTTGATAATTATAATTACCAGTACTTACTGTAACTGCCTTCGTGGCGGAACGGTTACCATGCCGGCCGGACTGCCACGTTCGATTCTCGGGCCGGGAGAAATATTTATATGGCCTACAATTATTTCTTTCGTGACTTTGGGTGTAATTTGTGGTTGTCTATGTGTGTGTCCATGGCACCCGCGACACAGGGTTTCCCTAGTGCGGGGCTATGTTGAGTGTGTGCGTTATTAAAAACTAAAAAGAAAACTAAATCTACTTACAATACGCTTACTTATACAATTATTGTTGTAGTTCTAGAATGATTATCTGTGTATTAGGACAGAATCATTGTCAATTATTATTGTTCAAGATAGTTGGATGTATACCTAAGCTTAACATGACTAGCAAATTAAACCAAAACTTGGTAATCTTAATATTTTTAATTTTCTGATGTATTAGAAAAGTAGTAAAGCTACCACGAATTGAGTTCAAAAGCCCTTTAAATACAAAAAATAAATGATTATTTTATGCATAACATGTTTTTGCATTTTGTTTCAATACTTTACGAGAGTGACACCACACCTAGACTATATTTTAATTTTAATGTCTACTCTACTTCATTAAATTATATTTCATGTTTATACTTTTATATATTTCATGTCATGGCGACCATTTTGCCTCTTACAAAATCGGAGTGCAATAAAAAATTTACAAGGTGTACATTTAAAAAAAAATTAAATGGGGTGCATTTAATTATTTTTAAATGTACAACCACATGATTGCAACAAATAAATGAATTATGAATAAATTGAAGCGGTTAAATACGCAGGATATTAGGTAGGTATATGTGAAACGCAAGTGCACAGACTCGTTCTTTCTTTCCTTGATACAGAGGAACTGGAAATTGTTACGACTAAAGAAGATATGCAATGATGTATCTGACGACGGTAAATAGTTACTATAGAGGTTTACCTTAGATATGGTATAGACGCCCTCTACCGTCGCTCTTACCTTACCTTGCTAAATCACCGATTCCACCAGACCCGTTTGCATATCTACGTTTAGCTGCTTTCTTCGTTATAACAGCTTTTATGCACTATGCAGGAGGGATCCGAGTAGAAAACAAAAGGAGTAAGGGAGAAATTTGGCAACTAATGATGTGGAAATATTGCCGTTTTAAGGATCGGAATGGAAAAGAACTACACTAGCTAGAGGCCACATACCCGTATCTACACTGAGGAGATGCCGTACAATTAGTCTCCAAATGAACCTCCTGTATAATCGTTTTTTTTGTAAAATAGGTAAATAAATGCATCGCCGTTCACAATACCTTATACAGGATTGTATGTTACAACAAACATTACTTCATATGCAGTTAAAATAGAGCATCCACTGTGAATGTTTTTGCCGCCACAAAGTGATCGCCAGACTGTGAAATGTCCTAATATTAGTCAACTAGTGCAAGTTGGAATACACATTTTGATAATGAGAAAGTTTAGGGTTTATCTAAATTTCTTTTTTATATTATTTACACCGGCAAATAGTTTGACAGTCCACTAAATGGAAAGTGGTAACTGTGACCTGTAGATTTGGGAAACTAAGAAATTGGTCTTCATATAGATTTTTTTTCATCGCACATACTTATAAGCTCGCACTAGGGAAACCCTGTGTCGCGGGTGCCATGGACACACATATAGACAACCACAAATTATACCATACAAATATACCGCGGCAGTCCGGCACGGTAACCGTTCGGCCACAGAGGCAGTTAATGTAGTAAAAATGCATTCCTTGACACTTCAAATCTTACAAATTTTATAAGATTTTCAATCTAGTGTGCCTGTGATTGCTCCGGAAATGAAAAGTGCCGCTTTGCGATAGAAATAGGCAGGGACCTACCCATTTGAGCTCTGTACACACAGGAAACCATTAGTAACAATTAAAAGTGTTTGGAGCTTTATTTCAATTGCCACTCGCTTATCAGTCGAGAGTGACTATTATACCCATATTTTACTTACTTAAGAGAAGAATATTATATACGTATATATAGGCATATCGACTCCTCTTACGTAATTTATAGTAAGTTACAAAAACAATGGTGCATTTTTTACGACTGTATGTTTTTTTATGAAAGTTACGCGATACTCCGTAATTTGTGAACCGATTTTGATGATTCTTTTTTTCTTTTTTGTTGGAAAGAGGGTACCTCAGTAGTTGTCCCATTTAAATTTGAAGAAAAATTTCATCTCAAAGGTTGGCAAACTAGGGGATGAATCCGGTTTCGCACACATTCCGGTAACCGATTTTAATAAAACTTGGCAAATAGACGTAAGATAGAATTTTGAGGTCGGTTTTTTTAGTACTCTGTACAGAGATTATTAATAAATCACTTTGTTCTTATGTAGCTGTGTATTATACTCAGTAGTACTTGGTACTTGGTGCAACGGGCTGGTATCCGCAACTCGACGACAAAGCGCCTATTTTACTCAGTAGTAAATAAAGTATGAACAATTTTGAGGATGTATCATATGTAATTGCAATGTCTCGAGAATCGCAGGTATTGTGTTCATTTTCGTCGATTCAATACATTAACACTATCGTTTTTTATACATGAGGGCTCGGTTTTTAATACAGGGTATCTAGTATGTAGTAAGTATTAATATTATAATGTAGCGGAACAGCCAAAAGCAACGAGACCTTTAAGTATCACATTTAATTTTATAAATTTATTAATAAATGGGGTAGTTACACAAAATTTCAAATGAACGTTAAAAAAAATTTAATTGTGGTAACAACGTTTACCACTGGCCACATAAACCACAATGTTTAATCGAAATCAAAAGACGATGAAAGTTATCCTTTTTTCAATTTAAACACAAGGCTAGTGGTTGATATTAACATTCTGTCCAAGAGTATACTTAGTTTTACCTAGATGTAAAACTACGTAATATTTTCACTAGTGCTACTGAATGCAATGGCGACTATAATACAGATACAATAAACCAGATAAGGAGCAATAAAATCTAAGGCGTGAAGCAATAAGAAAGACAATATTAATTACTATACAATGACAATATAGAATCTGCGGTAATATGGATCTTATGCTAATCTATTGAGGTTCAAATTTGCTACTAATGGTCTTGAAGTAAATTTGTAAGCAAAAGTGATGTCTCCCATAGGGCCCGGGACGGAAGAATGCTTAATATATGGTGTTTTAGGTAATTAAATGTCACATAGATCAGAGATTAATGATGTGTTACGACGTGTAGTGAGATGCGGGGCGAATTCTACGTCATTCTAAGTCCATTTCGAAACAAATAAATAGCAACTAGAGATTACGTTAATAAATTAATAAGAATTGATTGAAATTTTGGTTGTATCTATGACAAATAGAGACAAAAGTTAATTACTTATTGTCTTTCGTTGCAGCAGAGATCCGTGTGAAAGAGTACGTCTAGGGAACTCCTGCGTATATCTGCTGCCAAGCAGTAACACGAGCATTTCTGTATTTTGGTTTTGAAGGATGAGGGTGCAGGTGAACTTACAGGCACATAGGACTTGTAAACTTATGTCTCATGGTTATGGGCGCAGTGGTAGTGCCCCTCAGGTTTTTGCGATTTGAAACACTGACTGGCACTGCTGTTATGGACAGTCATGTCGCATACCATCAGCCCCACGACTTGTTTGTCCCGTCACTTGTTCTCATAACAAAAAAAAAATGCGTTTTAAGAACTGCTAAATGTGTTCCACTGGCAACGAGTGCAAGCGTTCGTGGTAGGAAAAGTGAGTTAAAAATTTTATTTGATATTCTTCTCTAAAACGAAGAAAAATTATAAGGTATATTTTGTACGGTAACAACTATATACAATTATAAATATAATATTCGCTAGCTTATATAATGTGACCAAGTGTAACGAAATTTCCAAAAAAAAATGTAAAAGCATATGCAATTTTTTCACCAAGATATTATTTTACCTACTATACTCAATTTTTAGGTGATACAATTACACCAATTGGTCTCAAACTAGGGAATTCACTGGACTATGAGTACCAGAACAATGGAATTCACTTGCCCCAGGCACTTCTCAGAACACCTAGACCAGAACGTTTCTAAATTGAAAAGTTTATTTCCAAATTCGGCCTACCGGTAATCGAACCCGGCCGCTGAGGTCATCCGGTTTTGTTAGCTTGACTTAATTTATGACATAGTAGGTACAGTCAAGAGCACATCAAGTACTTGATTGCGTGAAAGCGTCAAGCTTTGTTCTTTGGACGCTTCGTTCTTGTCGTAAGTGGCATAGAGTTGGATTTAGAATAGAATAGAATAGACATTCATTGCAGAGACTTAAGAGAGGTTTAAGTCTTAAGTGTCAAGTTTGACGTGCTCTTGATCCTGTACTTTAATTTTCGAAACTTACAAAAAATATTAGCCTATAGAACATTGTAATTCACCCATTATTATTATCAGGACGTGGGCCATAAAGCAGTAGTTACGCTGTAAATGTTCGCAAGCGTACTGATCCAAGTAATTAAAACTGGAATTATTTTAGTACCTACTTGCATATTTTTGTAGCAGCTTTTCGTCGGATATGATATAAATTAATATATGCTTTTCAATTATTCATTTGAAATCAAATTTGTGATTCAGTCGTTATTTCAATAGTGCTTTGAGTGGTGAAGAAACAACCTCATTTGCAATACGCAACGCATCTTGGTCGCATCCTACTTAAACTTCTTAATGTATTATTGGTTGTACCAATTCGATTTATATTTTATTCAATACGACGGCAGGTGAAGATGTAGCAGTTTGTTTAGTAGCAGTAGAACTCCTTCAAATAGAGTTCGTCCAGGGAAGTACTGCTACCTTACCTTTTTCTACTGACAAGTTCTAATGTGAGTGTAACTGCGTTCCGGTTTTGAAGGATAAAGGTGCTGTTGGACCTTACAGGCACATGGGACTTGTCAACTTATGTTACAAGGTGACGGGACACCGCCACTGCGCCTCACAGATATCTGTGATTTTTAAATCTGAGTGGCACTACAACTGTTAAGAATCATCGTACCATAAAAAAAAAGATAAATGTACAGAGGTGAACATAACAGTGCTATTTTCAAGCCGAGAAAGTTTTGCAAATGTGTACACGTATTTAATAAGGAGCCGCAGTATATTTCGCATTCAAAATTGTTGTATTAACCTTGTTCTGCTACTGTCCACTTGGGACTTGTCCTAAATATACAACACGCACTGTTTCATAGAAATGTCAACATGAACGTCAAAGGAACGAGCAGTATGATGTGCAAATAGTTTAAATGTAAATATTTCACTATTTGCGTTAATTTTAAATCGCAAAACGGTTTCACTTGCTTATATTGTGCAGTGTTATGAGTTATAAAACAAACAGATCATTTAATTTTGACCAAATGAGTAAACGTCACTTGTTTGCTATTTTTCAGTAATGACAGGGCTGTTTATCCGCGAATTAACGACAGAAAAATCAATCGCAAACCTATGTCGGTATAAAATACAGGAAAATGTTTACTTATACATCTGCTTTGCAAGTAATTTTGAAAGTATACACCCCATACACTTTTACTACCTTACTAAACATAAAGTAACAACTTCGGCAATCAATTGTCTCACTGAGCGTCCTTCCGCAATTTGTCGGATTGTAAATTTTTACTCACATATTTTGACGGAGAGAACAGAAGAGTGTAATCGAACCCGCTGGGCCCATAATAACATTTATTAACATAGAATACGGGGAGCCATTGTTCAGTGTGCCCTTCGGAAGTTGTGCCCCCTACAACACCGGAACTAGGTGCAATAATTATTAATTGCCGCGTCTAAGACGGCAATACGCGTCTCGAGACTCTGACTCGGCGGGGCGTCCACAACGAAATAATTTAACAACTCCCGATGAATTTTGTTTTGATTACAATTAAGTTTAATGGTTTGAATATGTCGACAAGTCAACATGGAAATATGATTAATTATCAAATTCTTGATATTATTAATACAAAGATCGAACACTAAGAAAAATTCCTAAGATCCGGCAGGATACATACCAGTATCTTCAAGCATACCGTGCCAGACGTTCTCCCAACGGTGCTACGGAACGAAGTACCAGACCATACGAAATTTTCTATGCGCTTGTTGCAGATTTTTTTCTGGTTTTTATCAATTTTTTTGCCGTAGCGCCATCTGTGAGAAAGCTATTTCTCTAATCAGCTAGGTACCCTTACAGCTACCATCGGCTGACTAGAGGTGTCACTTTAATAATTTTATTGTGAGCTGTATGTTTATTGAATGTCGCCATGTTTTACTATCATGATATTAAATTAATTTTAGTTAGTTATATTTATTAATTGAAAGATCGAATACTAAAAAAAATTCGACATTGTTAAAGTATTGACTAGGGTTGTCTAAAAAATAGATCGCTTTAGAATAATTGTTATTGATCCTTGAAAATTTCATTTTTGTAATGTTCTAAAGAAAACCTTAGGAAAGTTCTAAGTTGAGATATTATTGGCAACAAACAAAACTAATCCGACACTCAACAACTCGAATAAAGCGACCCTAAAACCCTTAATTTATTCTTTCATTGCGTCTTATTATTTGCAAATGGTCTATTTGTCGCGACTTAACCCTTGCAGTGCAGATGGGGTCCCATAGACCGCGGATTACCGACGCCTGCCTCAAACCGTCAAATGACGTCGTTTGCTCTAAACGTCCACAATTTATTGATAAGGACATTGACAGATATTGCACCAGATCTCGTAAAATGCAAGCGGCAGATTAAGGGTTGACGAGAATTTGCAAATGGGACCGGTATTTGCAGGTTCGGATTCATTATGAGCGAGTGTTCCAGTGCGTAGTGGGCTTATTGGCTTTGTTTGGGTGGTGAAATGTGTGCACTGGATGGCCGTGCATAAATATTTGCCTTCAGCGATTAAAATGTAAATTTTAAAATATAAATTACACCATACGATATTCGACACCTGATAGATATTACTATGTTTAATTTATTTTTACTAGCAGCAGAGCTCTTTGTGATAGAATTCGTCTAGAAAAGTATTGCCACCTTACCTATTTCTGCCGCCAACCAATAATGTAAGCATTAACGCATTCCGGTTTTCAATAGTAAGGGTGCTGGTGAAATTACAAGCAAGACTTGTCAACTTATGCTCAATGTAACGAGCGTAATGGCAGTGCCCCTCAGTTCTCTGCGATTTAAAGCTCTAAATGGCACTACAACTGCTATGTATAGGTGTATCGCTTACCAGCAGGCGCATGACTTGTTCGTCGCATTACTTGGTGTCATAAAAAAAAACAGAAAACTTGAGTAAATTAAAACGATTCTGGGGAGGTAAAGTAATGGAAGATTTCTGTACTCATTTTCATATGAAGAGACATTGTACCTGAACAAATACTAAGCAAATTAATCCAAAGACTCCGAATGCATGTTATTCTATTTCGAAAAAGACCTTATTGCCGTCCAAGTAATATGTTCTGCATAATACTCTGCGAGCATAAAGAAGCAAAGTAAAATTCTCATATTCCAAGGCTAATAGCGTCTTAATGAGAAGCGAAGTTGCGAAAACCGTCCAACGACACGACGGGAACATATTAATTACCTTTCGCTTGCAGCGAGTTGGAATGATTAATGGAGGTTATATGCTTGCTAGAAAATTTTTAGCGCATGAAATGATTTCTTTATTATTTGTATATATCTGAAATTTAACTCCTTGAAATATATAATTTTAGCTAAGCTATTTATGGAATCAATTTAATACTTTTTTAATGTAAACGTAATTTTTCTGACATACCTGATACACAACTGCTTAAAATAGTAGTAAATGCAACTGTTTACGTTTGAAACCAATAAATAAACCAACGTGTCACAGGCAAAATCCCATAAATCCTTTACAGTCCACTCTGCTAATGGGGCTATCACGAGAAAACAGTACACAATATTCCCCAAAAAAGGAAAGCTAATGTAGCTTAAACAGCGATTTATTGATATTATTCGTGAACACAATAAATAATAAAAAAAAGCGGAAGGGTCAAAAACGCCTTCTTTTTTCCATAATAGCACGTTGGAATATTATTCAATGGACAAACGAAAGGGGCAGACCCCTTGTTGAGGAAAAATGCTAAATTTACCGTCAGGAACTGGTCATTCGGGGGTTCTGCGGCGGACATCGCGATATTTTGCCGCTTTTGTATTTCCTTTGAACTGATTTTCTTGTGAATGCCTGAGAGGGTAATTTGACGGCTCATGTTATAAGCCTTTGGCGATATATTTTGAAAAAAGAGTAAGTGAACTGTTTGTAGACAAAGTCTAATTGTCTTATTGAGAACTTACAGTTACTTTCAAGGACGTTAAAATTAAAGCCTGTTAGTTACTCATATTCATGTTTTTAATATTTAGGAGAGTGTAATAAAAAATATAAAAAGTGGAACTTTAATTTCGAAAAGTAATGGCCAAAAAGAATGATACGGCGAAGAATGTTACGATGCAGTTCGTCAAAAGTATAATTTGTTACTAAACTTGAAAATATACCTAATCAGAATCGTTTATGATTTGTTTGCTGTTAAGTTTTTTGTACAATGCAAAGTGACAACATGAACCACTCAGAGCTTTAAATCGCAAAATCTTAGGGGCACTGCCACTGCGCCTGTCGTTTTGAGACACAAGCTCCACGTGTCTGTAATTTTATCAGCACTCTTACCTGATACTATGTCACTGTTCAGAGATATATGTATGTTATATCTTAGACAGGTGGTATTGGCAAAATTGAATATAATGTAAACAGTGTAGTATACTAATTTAATGCAGGGTAACACTACAGTGCCCTTTCAAATTTATAAATACCCAAAGGCGTTTATCACTTCTACCAAGTCACGTTGACAGTTCAAGACTTTTGCTCCGTCGAGTGTTTTTTACCCATTTTTCGAGCAATAAAACCCCGTTGGATCCGACACGCGTTTCAGGGGTTAGGTGGCTGGAAGAAATGCGACTTTAATTCGCTGTTTGAGTGTTTTTATTCAGTTTGCCTAATGATCGTCAATTTGCAATTCTATCTAACGTAATTTAGAAACTTTTTTGTTTATCAGTAGCAACTTATTTAAATTATAGCTGGACCATTTAATAAAATTAAATTCAGCGTCTCCTTTATGAATAAGAAGTACACAATATTTTTTTTTAAACATATGGAAATGTAATTTTGTTCTTTCTGCTGGTTAATATCATCATTAATCTTAACCAGCATCATTATAATAAGATCCTTAAAGCAACTTTTTCTAACTCTCTCATGTCCCCGTACACTAAAAAACCTTCAAGCCTACACGTGTATCTAAAATTACTTTGCATATTGCATTATCACTAGTCTTTGTTAATAAACTAAATAGCATTTTGCAATTATCTTAACCTCTTAACACCCTCTTAAATTATTCATACCATTTGTCACCCGAAATGGACATCGGAGTGACCGACAATGGACCAGGTTACCCTACTGTTCAGTGACAAAAAGCTTGTCCACTATACATTACGTATGCAGATTGAATTCTATTCTAAAACCCTGTAAGCAAAATGTTTATGTATTCACTACATTGTTTGAGCTTAATTAATGTGCTTATATAATTGAATCATGCTTGCATGCAAATTCTTAAGATATTATTTTCTTTTGTAGTTGTTGTATAGCTAACAAGCCAGTTTCTATAGCTTGTCGTCGAAATCGTTTTTAAAGAATTAATTTCATAAAAGTTTGACTTTTTTAAAATTTAGGTAATCTGTTTCAAAAAGTTTTACAAAAAAAGACTTACGACTCGACTACTAAGAGGTTTAACCACCTACCGATCTTACCGATGGTAGGTCAATGATCTTACCTATTGTTTTTTGACATTTTAACTGAACACGCGCGTATTTATTTATATAAAAGCCAGATACAAAAGTTAACATACTGAAAATGATTACTGAAACATCATATATCATTAAGCAGTTTGCATTACTTGACAGAAGCAAACAGAACGATAGTCTCAATCAGGTTACCCGACGTCGCATTTATCACGAGTAGTGTAGTTTTATACTACATTTTAATGTTATGGAGGTAGTTTTGTGTCTGATTTAAAAAAGTTAATAAATAAATTATGTTTTGATCGAGAATTATGACTTTTCTTAATGTTATGGAGAGTCTTGTTCGAGATCAATGTTAATCAGTACGGAGTATTCAAAAAACCGATCTCAAAAGTCATTTATCCCCTAGTTTGCCACTTTTAGATGTCGAATTTTCTTCAAATTTAGATGAGACCGCTACTGAGGAACCTTCTTTCCAACAAAAAAAGAAATATCAAAATCGGTTAACACATATATATATACATACACACCTACACACAGTCGATTTGAGAACCTCCTCCTTTTTTGAAGTTGGTTAAAAAAGACTAGGTGGCGTTGTCTGTGCAATGACGCCGCTTAAACAAGCGGTACGGCCGCTAGCTCCTATCAGAGCCCTCCAGGACCCCGATTCAGAACTCTTCGATATTTTAAACGAATTCTTCGATTGTATATCGTTCTCGTATCGAAGGGCGCTTTCCGAGCTATTCAAAACATTCCGAGTTAAATGTTCGATTCGGATTCGGATACGATATGTTATCCAACAGCGTTTACAGAGTTAGTCGGTGAAATAGATTGTAAGAAAAATGAAAATCCTTTTGTATAAATTAAAGACCTAAAACACAGGAATGCATTAGTCTTGCATTAAAATAAATTCATAAAATTGATCAAAATCCAGACTTTACTTAAAATAATAAGAGTATTCTGTATTACATTCTTGCTTTGTAAGCAATAGGACATTACTAACTTTCATTCAATAACTGAGTTCTGAATAACGAATCTGAATAGCCTTTGCCGGTCGAGAAGTACGAGTAATCGTACGGGTGTGACGTCATTTCGGTTCGGTTTCGAATACGACAGTTTGACTTTCGATTCGGGTGTTGTGAATAAAATTGAAAACAAATCTGTCAACAACTGAGTTATCGTAAGGTTCTGAATTGACCCCCAGTTCCGAGATTAAACCAGTCACATATAGCTCCTTTGCTGCCGCATGTTCTGTGGTGATTCAATAACAGATTGACTACATGTTTACAGTTAATGCGTGAAGTCGTAATCAACTTCATGCAGCCGAGACCACGACGAAGTTGATAACTGCATGCAGTTGAGGTCTTGGCAACATGAAGCTGATTTCGACTTCACGCATTAACTGCAAACATGCAGTCAATCTGTTAACAGCCTACGAGTCGCGAAATTGACATTGAGCTAGAAGTGCTGGAGCCCTAAAGACGTTTTGTCTACGTTACTGACTTTGGCGTCATCAGATTTAGTGATTTGCTTTACATGGTCAGAGATTTTTAGGTCACAGTCACTGACTTTGGTGTAGGTACTTTTCAGGGATGGAAGAGGGTTATGTGGTAAGTAGATATTTTTTTGCGGCGGTGGGTGCTCGAGACTTATCAATTTTTAATCAGAGAAAGGGTCCCCGCCTCACCTGGCTACGAACTGTTCCCTGATCGGTGGAAAAAAACAACCGCATAGCTGTTGGTCAACTAGTTGATATACTAGGTATCTTAGTCTCCGATTTCAAATGAATCGATATCGAACCGTGATTTTTCCTAATTATATGTCGTTTCAGTAATTAGCCTCCAATCACATTCGAGTTTGTACTGCCAATAACAAACTAATTACATACCTATATAACCGATAATTCCCGCTTATGTCAATTGAGTCTACTGTCTGTTTACAGAGCTCAGCTTAATTATGGTAGGATTATTGCCAGTGCGCTACAAGTAGCGGTACATGGAATTAGCGTAAGTAATTTAATGGCGGTATTGATTTAAAATTTAGACCCTATGGAAACAATATTGAATTAGAAATAGTTCAATTTCCTTTAGCAGAAATATCAAAAATTATAAATATAACAACGCGACATTATTAAAGTTCATAAACAATAATTGAATTATTGTACAGCAAAAAGTTGAAGATTAATTTTGAATGTTTGATAATTGTCAATTCGACGTTTCAATGTATTAAACTTTTTTGAGACAGATTATACCTTTTTTATGATCACTTACACGTCACTTGGTTAACGGGACGAATAAGTCGTGGGCTTGGTGGTGACACGCCTATTAATAGTAGTTGCAATGCCACTCAGATCTTTAAATCGCAAAGATCTGAGGGGCACTGCCACCGCCCCCGTCACCCTGCTCATGTGCCTGTAATTTCACTAGCACCTTTACCCTTGAAAACCGGAACGCAATAATGGTTACATTATTGATTGACGGCAGAAATAGGTAAGGTGGCCGTACTTCCCTGGACGAACTCTTTCACAAGGAGTTCTAGTGCTACTAAACCATGATTTAGTAGCAGTAGAGTTACCACCTATTCGCCTATACTATTCCTATTTTCCATTACTATTTATATTATTTTTTAATTTCTTTTGCTATCTGCATGTGAATCACGAATGTAATAAGAGTTTAAAAGAGTATTTGACAGAAAATTTATAGCTTTCGTATTTGAACCGATCATTGCAACGGTTCATTGCATTGCAAGTATACACTCATGGAAATGAGAAAAAGTTTAATATTCGCTAAATTTACATGGTATCATTACGTATGATGATAAATGACGTCACACTGGCAGTTCAATTTGGTGTAAACCCGAATCTGGTGGAGCTCGTTCGACTGACAGTAGGGTGACGTAATTTTATAAATCCATTCAAATGTTGACATTGTATTTGAATCTTGAGATAGTGCCACATCTTTTGCATCAGTATTCATGTTGTCAATATTTTTTTTATTTCTCATTTGTTTAAAAAACCTAAATATAAAGATAAAAACTAATATTAAATAAATATATATTGGCTTCTTAGGTTTTTGCGATACAAAGGAAATGAAACAAATTTTGAAAAACGGTGGATGTTTTTTACAAAAGCAAATTTTAGATTCGAAAAAGTAGTTCATGTCCAAGAAATAAATTAAAAACTGTTAGGAATTCGAAAGATATTCTACGATCTTTTCTTCCTAATAAGAATCGGAAATATGATCAACTGGAATTTCATTGTTTCGAAAGAATCAATCAAGCTTACACGGGAAATTTCATATTAATACTCTAAAATGTGAAGTTCTGGTCTCTATTTAGGTAATCAAGGTAACCTTAGTCAATTTCGATCGACATTGTGATTTGGTCATATAAATTATTCTGCTTCTTTACTGGCCTACACCTCGTGAACTTAAGCCGTTCATAGAAATCTCGTGAAATTAAAAAGTACCACATAGGTACCATAATGTCACTTCTTTGTGCCGTAGTGCTTGTATTGATTCAATATGATAATTATGCTATAACACTTACGGCAGTAGCAGGGTGGTTGCCGTTGTGTCATTTGATTCTAGTACTAAAAATATATCCGGTATAGAAAAAAACTTGGCTAAAACTTACTATTGCTGGTAGAAAGTTCAATGGCACTGACTTGTACTTGCATCACCTCATACAAAGACGTCAGTGTGCACTGTGCTATCTCAATGTAACGTCCACAAATGTGTGCGTGTAAATCTTTCAGTTTTGTCAGTATGTTGTTGATATTTTTCTATGGAGAAGCAGAAGGCGGCAACTACACAAAAAGCACATCAAAATTGTACTGTAAAACCCGTAGATGGTTTTTGAGATCCAAATAGCGAAACGAGATTACCTTACTATCATAATCTGATATTAAATTATACGATAAACTCCGTTACTATCCATCACTCATGCTATCCGAATTAAGCAAAACTGTTCAACTTTCTTTTGTAATAATATTGACATCTGAGATTTTACATTCCAATTTTATTGTCACCCTACCAATAGCTGAACAAAAAATAATACAATATTTATCCATTATAAGGATTGCATTCCTGTCCGCTCATAAATCAGACTGAGTAGTGACATCCGAGTTTTTGACAAATGGAGTGCAGAAACAAGTGACGTGTACGATAAATGGTGCGGAAAACAGGAACTCTCACCTTACCAATCCGTTCACTATGAGACAATAACAAGCGTGTTATACAGTGAAGTGTACTAATATATGCTCACGTATTCTACAACAATAGTGCAAATAAAACAAATATATTGACTTTTACTATTTTCATATAGTAAACTCTATGATTCTTACACGCTTTAATGCTCTACGTCCATAATTTTCAAAGTAGAAGAAAACATTCCACGGATTGGAATATTCCTTATTATCCTAGTAGTCCCATATCACAAAAACGCCATTCTCACGTCTTCATGACCAGTGACAACTTGTTTTTTTGTTAGTTTATTGGGTCACTTAACGTTATATTACAATGTTACATGCTATAAGTAAAATGTGGTAAAAATATTATGTAATTGCACAACGAATTATGAGTGAATACAGCTTGCAAAAACGTAAATTGGAATTTTACTTGATATGACGAAAGCTATATATATATATATATATATAAAGTTTCCTATGACATTCTCCTTTTTTTTTTTTGAAAAAACTCTACGACAGCGGTATTAGTGGTGACGCCTTTAAATGGTTATAATCCTACTTAAAAAATAGAATACAGTACGTACAAGTTGCGTGTCAAAACTCGAATACGGGGGAAACAAATACATATAGGTCAAATAAATTTTATGTAAACTCCTTAATTCCCCGGGTTAGTGTACTGGGAAGTATTCTCTTTATATTATACATATATGACGTACCTAAGCAGATACACACACCATGTACTTTATTTGCACACGACGTCTCCCTTATTTTCAAGTATAACAAAAACGACAAAAACTTCCAGATACACTTTGAACAGACATTCAAAAACGTAACGAACTGGCTTAACACACACAACTTAGAAATAAATTATAATAAGACGAAAATTATAGAATTTGGACCACGACAAAAGTAAACTTAGGATTACATTTATGTGTAAACAGTAAAAATTTAGAGAAAGTTACTACAAGTAGTTTCATAGGAATAGAAATTGACTCAGATATTGATAGGAATTCACATGTACAAAAAATTAAGATGATAGTATCCCAATTCACCTACGCTTTACACGAATTAAAATGTGTCACAAATTTGAATAAAGCTTTATCAGTTTATTACGGGTATGCGTTTGCATGGTTAAATTACGGCTTGATACTATGGGGAAACAGTACCTAGGTGAATGATCTCTTTATTCTACAGAAAAAGTGTGTACGTATCATCACGAATATCAAACAGATGGAATTTTGTCGACCGGATTTTAATGATAAATAATAATAACGCACACATTCAACATAGCCCCGCACTAGAGAAACCCTGTGTCGCGGGTGCCATGGACACACACAACCACAAATTACACCCAAACTCACGAAAGAAATAAATGTAAGACATACAAACATTTCTCCCGGCCCGGGAATCGAACCTGGGACCTCTGCGTGGCAGTCCGGCGTGGTAACCGTTCGGCCACGGAGGCAGTATTTAAAAAATTACAAATATTAACCCTACCTTCTATGAACATATTTGAAATGGCTAAATTTATTAGAAAAAACAGTAAACTATTCTTCAGTGCTGTACCCACTTCTATAAGACCGTCTAGATATAAGAACATAATAAGCCTTCCGCAAAGTACTTTAAGCATCTATCAGAATAGTCCGTATTATAATGCAATAAATATTCACAATCAATTACCCGAATACCTAAGATGTGAGTCAAATTACAGAAATTTCACAAAAAAATTAAAAGTATTATTAATTGACAAGTGCTATTATAACTTAAATGAATTTTATATTGACAAGCTTGCGTAGTTGTTTGGTTAAATTATGTTGTTATGTTATTTTATGTATTTGACGAAGACTGATGATGAATCATTGACATGTTATTTAATCTAAATTGTATTTTTATTATTATATTTTGTAATGTGTGGAAAATGTAAGCCAAAAAGTAGCGACTAAGTGCCATGCCCCTGCGGGGTGTCATAGCAATAAGTAGTTACCTCATGGAACGTGTATTGTTGCGACTTGCATTTTAAATAAATAAATTTAGGTAGATTTGAACATGAAAATAGTAATTTAATTATAGATTCGTAATAGAAACAAAAACAAATAAAAGCAATAAATACAAGCGAACAAGGGTCTCGGACAGTATTAAACTAAATAAAAAAAAGGTTTAATAATAATACTTGGTAACGCCAGGTATAGTTTGTCTGAGCTCGCACCTCCTTACCTTTTCCGTCCTAATCCGTGCTACGCCATAGCCACATAAATCGCCAGTGAAATTAAAAAATAAGTGTGTAACGTTACATTCGAACTGAAAAATCCGCATCCGCGACGTCGCATCACTTATTAAAATTAAATATCCCGCTTCTCCGCCCGGCATTGAGCCGCGTACGCAATATATTACATGGTGGCGTTATTGGTGATCAGCGGCACGTGAAGTGTGTGAATGAAGACGAGCTCTACGACGTTTCGGACATAAAGGTTGGTGGTAGCACGGCTTCCATTCCTTTTACTTGCGAGCTCATCTGTCCCGCAGCTCCCCACGAGCTATCGAAGTTTCTTTGAATTTTTTTATTACAGCGTCACCAATACTATTACAAAATTTGTATTGCAACTGCCAAAATAAGTCGCTAACCTGACTATGCTCATCATAGTCGACAAAGCCTTGGCACGGTGGGTGGGTGGCACTAAAGGTGTAATAGCGAAGCTGGGGTATGTTCGGGGAATTTCGAAGTTAAATTTAGCGAGCAGTTGTGGACAGTCTATATGCCAATGCAAATTTTTATATAGAAATATTAGGGGTTAAAGTATGAAATTGCCGTTTTATTGCTATAGGTTCTTTGAATTTTCATAGAATCTTCATGGTTTGAAGTTTTCGAATGAAACTTTTTTCAAATGGTTTCTGTGATTTTTTTTTTTAATTTGAAACATTTGAATATCGACTTTCAATTGTTTTTGTTATTCAATTTAGACAAGAAAGATGGATACTGCGAAAATTCGAGTGATTTTTGAATACGAGTTCCGACGCGGAACTAACGCGGCAGAAACAGCCCGCAATATCAATGCTGCGTTTGGAGAGGGGTCTACTAATGAACGCACCGTGCGATTTTGGTTTAAACGCTTTCGTGATGGAAATTTCGACTTAAAGAACGAGCCACGAGGAAGACCGCACAGGTGAATAACGATGAATTAAGAGAGATAGTGGAAGCCGATCCTAGTCAAACTACCCAGGAATTAGCGGCATGGTTTAACGTTACCTTACCCACAATATTGACGCACTTGCGTCAAATCAATAAAATAAAAAAATACGAAAAATGGGTGCCTCATGATTTGACTGATCTGCAGAAAGAAACGCGTGTTGAAACGTGTGTTGCCTTGTTGAACCGGTACAGAAATGAAGGAATATTGGATCGAATTGTAACATGTGATGAAAAGTGGATTCTTTATGATAACCGGAAAAGAAAAATGCAATGGCTGACCCCAGGTCAAATGCCACAACAGTGTCCTAAAGCAAAACTTACCAATAAAAAGGTAATGGTAACTGTTTGGTGGTCTCAGCATGGTGTTATTCACTATAGTTTTCTCCGATCTGGTCAAGCAATAACGGCAGATGTCTATTGTGCCGAACTCCGAACCATGTTGACAAAACTAGCAGTAAAACAGCCCCGACTCATGAATCGATCTTCACCATTATTGCTCCACGACAACGCGAGACCTCACACAGCACGAGAAACCATTTTGACCCTTCAGGAACTGCAGTTAGAAACCATTCGTCATCCTCCGTATTCACCAGACCTTGCTCTAACGGACTACCATTTTTTTCGTGATTTGGACAATTATCTACGTGACAAGAAGTTTTCTTCCCAGGAGGCAGTACAAAATGCTTTCACACAGTTTGTGCAGTCTAGATCGTCGGAGTTCTATCGCAAAGGCATTAATAACCTTCCCATTAGATGGCAGCAATGTATAGATAATAATGGCAACTATTTTGATTAAATAAATTTGTTAAAATTTAAAAAAATAAACAATTTAGATTTTCAGTACAAATCGGCAATTTCATACTTTAACCCCTATTATTAAGTCCATCAATTCACCTCTCTTTGCATGCGATAATATTTAGCAATGCAAACTTTGTTGGCTGAAGTCATATTCACATGACCCAATGTCCAAACGGCTTAACTATCTATGCATACTTGAAACATTTAGAGGCAAGTGTCTGCCAATATAGAGCTACCAATTAAAACTAGCACATGGTAATAATCTCAAAACAATAGCTCTTTAAGATTCTCAAGAGATTGTTATTATTACGTAAACAGAGCGGCGAAATTGAATCCACAGCAGGAGGGCCACTTAAACCGAGTTGATAACCCTTGCAAATCGTAAATTGGTTCTAAATGACTACTCAGCTACATATTTGAAGAGAGTTACCTTTATTGCAAGTCCCCGCTGGGCAATGTCTGTTTTGTGAATGTGAAGAACGCGTGACTAGAAACTTTTAAGGTATATAATGAAAACGAAGTGGTCCTACCGTGTTAATGTTTAATTTTTTATCTTGTGCCTCTTGGTTTTAGAATTTTGTGTTTTTCGACCGCTCAACAGTTTTTATATTTTGGGACAGCTACATACTAATGTTTTTTTTTTATGATACGAAGTGACGGGACGAACAAGTGGTGCACCTGGTGTTAATTGACACGCCAGTCCATAGTAGTTTCAGCGTAAATTAGAGCTTTAAATAGCAAAGATCTGAGGGACGCTTCTGCGCCTGTCACCCTGAGACAAGTCGATAAGTTCCGCTGATGCAATAGAGTTTAGGCAGCCGTGGTTTAAGTTATACAATCAAGCTATATAAATGTCAAAAGATACCATTTCGTCTTCTTTAGGTGTGGCCGACTGTACTTATTGTAAATAATGCTTTTGAGATATCTGTTAAAGCGGAGCATGCCTGAATGGAATCTGTTTAGCTACATAGTGATTTTAAATAGTATAAAAATTAAATTTAATATACGAAAAATTTCACTTTCAGTGCGAATGTCTTAATGATCAATAGGCTCTTTTAACACCATTTTATGAATAAGTATTTTGTATTACTATTTTTTTAATTTATAGTAAAATAAAAATAAAAGTTTTTTTAATTTATAATAGACACAATCTTGGTCACAACATTACCTGATATTGACGAGAGTCTAAAAAATGCCTATACACTATAACGCCTAATTTTGAATAACCTTATTAGCTGTTGACACAGACTTTAGGAAAACATTTTAAGATACACATCGAAATTGTTTAAAGATCAAGCACGTTTTTTGCCAGTTACTGAAAATGAAGTATTTAATTCATTTTTTTTATAGCGATAGATTTTTGGTTAATTTTTAACCGACTTCAAAAAAAGGAGGAGGTTCTCAATTCGACTGTATGTTTTTTTGTATATATGTTACGCGATAACTCGGTATTTGTGAACCAATTTTCATGATTAATTTTTTTTTATTGGAAAGAGGGTGTCTCCATAGTGGTCCTATTTCATTTTGAAGAAAATCATCCACTTCTAAGGGTGGCTGATCACGCATGAACATTCGTTTTTATCAATAGCGCCTAAATTTTATTTAAGGAGTAATTATTTTAATGGTTGGTTTTGCTAATCTCCAATTCAAGGCGTTTTTCTCTCTCAATATACTTTGAGTAGTGAGAGCCGATTTTTATTATCTCCTGTGTCAAGTCCCGTATAGTGGCGAACTAGGGGATATTTCAATAAAACTTAGCAAATAGACGTAATTCCACGTACAAGGGCAAGGTGGACCATTGGATTTCCTAGGCGCTATTACTTTTTGATAAAATTTTGTAAAGTTAAAGCGCTAGCTTTATCAACAGTAGAGCACCTTGTGAAAGAGGTCGTCCAGGGTAGTGCTACCACCTTACCTATTTCTGCCGCCAAGGAGTAATGTCAGCATTACTGTGTTCCGGTGTTGAAGGGTGCTGGTGAAATTACATGCACATGGGACATGTCTCCGGGTAACGGGCGCAGTGGTAGTGCCAGATCGTCATAAATGTCAGATTTTTGCAATTTAAAGCTCTGAGTGACACTGTAACTGTTATGAACAGGCGTGTAGCTTACCATCAGGCGCACAACTTGTTCGTCCCGTCACTTGATGTTATAAAAAAAGCGCATCACGGGCCAATCGTTTCGATTCCAAAGGGTGCAAATAGGTAGTCGGAAACGAATATGGTAGTAATATAGCAAATGAAAAGAACCCTTTGTATAGATCCTATTTGAACTCTTTAGCTTCCAATGTTTGTTATAAATACGTATCGAACTACAGAATATCCTATCTGATGAATTACAACTTGGTCTGGCCGTTCAATAGCAGACGATATACCCATAGACGGGTCTCTTTATGTAGATAAGTAATTAATAGAATATGTAATCAAAATCGTTACATGTAATAATATGTATAATACAAAGGTTTAAAATCAATCAATCTTAACGAGACATACTCACATAAATTACCTTAACGGATATTAAAGTGTATACAGGTAGTAATAGTATGAAACCTAGACCAAGTGTTAGCGTAGCTAGACTAGCTAGCTGGGAACGTGATTAATGACATGCTGGCGATGACAGCTCATGCGAGGTGAAGCGATCCATTTATGTACAGGGTGATGGTTTATGTTGGTAACCACTTTCTAAGGAGACCTTTTCTTTGAAGAAAACCTGTGCCCCGGACTTGGACATACGTATGTATACAGGACGTTTTCGTGCAGACCCGATATTTTATGGGTACTTCACATAAGTTCGAAGTAACTTTAGTAGCAGTAGAGCTCTTTGTGAAAGAGTTCGTCCACGGAAGTACTGGCACCTTACCTATTTCCGCCGTCAAGCAGTAATGTGTGATTACTGTGTTTCGCTTTTGAAGGGTAAAGGTGCTAGTGAAATTACAGGCATATGGTGCTTTTCAACTTCTGTCTCAGGGTGACAGGCACAAGGCAGTGTCCATAGTGAGAGTGTGCAGATCTCTGCTATTTAAAGCTCCGACTAGCACTGGTGTGTTGCTATTGTCGCTTAACATCAGGCGCACGACTTCCTCGTACGTCACTTGGTATCATATAAAATAGGTCAAATGTTGATTTAGGTATATATTGTAATTTAAAGATGACATTTAAATATGACATGCCCACTGTCATTTCAGCGCGCTTATAAATTCTTTTATTTCTTTACCAGCATACGTGAGGTTGTGTGTGACTGTTGTTGTCGGGTGTTTCAGTGTCTTGGTGGTATGATAAAACAAAATGTATGTTATTATTTATACGATACGATGTTCAACTTTTTTAAATCAACGCGTCCACCAGAAGCGTCCGGTATCCCGTCCGTATGGGTTACTTTATGTTTGTAAGCGCCCAGTTACACGACGCGAAAGTTTTCGTGCGACGACGTGCACGTGTTCAGAGGCCGAACTGTCATGGCAAAATACGCTTTATTTATTTGGCTTTTACGTTTTAACTTAAATGAGAGGTTCGCGCAGCGTCCGCGTGGCGACCGAGCGTAGTTATTATTCCGAGGAATTAAAATGTTGTTGCCCAGTAAATAGAATTCAGGTTCGCCATTAATATACGTGAAAGCGCGGTAACTGGGTGGTTATCTGCACGAAAACTTTCGCGTCATGTAACTGGGCGCTAATTGGTACTAATGCTTATAACACGTTAATCAAAACACGCATAAACCTATAATTTATTATTCACCTTCGTAGACTCTTTCGTTGACGAACATTGGCTACGTAAGCCATATGTGAGCGTACGAACGCCGACAACTTCGGAACCGAAGTGGTCGCCTTAGCTAAATCGGCTGGTAGCATACGAGATTGTGAAATTCGCAAATGGCACCAACCTGTATAGTCAAAGTTTATCTTAGATGAGTCGGCATGTCTCGGTTGCCACTTGAACTGTCAATTAGAAGATATTGAGCGCCATGATTGACGAGTTTACCTGTTCCAGATTAGCGTGAGCACAGAGATTCGCATTTGCGTATACGTTACAATTCTCTACTTAAAGAGAAACAATCAAGACCACTTAAATAAACTGATCTAACATAACAGCCACCATAATAGTAATTACAATTATTCGAGATATTTTTTAAATGTAAAAAGTAGTTTATCTTTTTGTTTATGTTGTAGTAATTTCTAGTTTAAAACTGTCTCTGTGGTTGAAAGGTTACCATGCTGGACTGCCACGCAGAGGTCCCGGGTACGATACAGGGTTTTCTTAGTGCGGGGCTGCGAGTATGTGTGTCAGTGATAAATTTTGTTATTTTTTTGCGACTTTAAAGGTTATACATACGACGAAGAAACAACGTAAATTTGTATTAAATGAGAGAACTGTGTAATTTTCAGATCAGTTTACTCTACCTAATATCGGTGGCAATTTTTATTATTTAAGTATTCGAGTACATTATCGTGAAATGTTAAATAATATTTCAGGATACTATACTCGAATATTAAATTCATGATAATATTATATAATATTCAATTAATAAAAATTGCCGTTGAAATATGGTAGAGACGACTAATCTGAAAATTACTCAATTGATGAATTTATTTTAGGTTTGTAGACAGATGACAGGTTAGTAAATAACAAGTTGCTTTTTTTAAGAATAGTGTTTGAAAATATGCGCTAAATTTTACTGTGAATAAAAATTCTCAAATCGGCATCTTTGTGTTTAAATACACCGCCATTCTAGAAAGCCATCAAAGTGCATAAATACATGAATTCTGTTTGTACCAAAATGTAATACACAGCGAAATAAAACTCAAAAAAATTCAAACCAGTTAAACATTAGAAAATAAAACCAATAAGTCAATTTGGGGGTCGCAATTCAAAAACCACGTAATTCGTGAACAAGGGGCATCGGAGTGCAAAATAAAGCAATAAATAACAATTGTCCACAGATATATAGCGCCGTAGGGCAATAAACAAAACCGATGATTAACAGATCGTCGATTAATACCGCACATGAGTTGGTAGGGTTGACAACAGTATAACAATTTTCATGCAAACAAAACTGTTTTATATTTTTTAACTGTCTGACTGAAATCTGTTTGATCCAACTCGCTTAGGCTTTGATTCAGAATTCCGTATTTGCTTCAATTTTTTTTTTTTCAACGTTTTGATACTTTATTTGTAATACCGTTTATTGTGGAACGGAATGAAGCGCATCGCTGAAAAGTTTCATGTGCTCAAAGATCAATGCAAATTATTCTCGTAATTACATTCAGGACTACAATGATATTGTTTTACTTCTTTGTTAACCTAAATTGTCAAACTGCAATTTAATAAGGAAAAAAACTGCAGCGGCAACCCAAGTTGTAGTTAACTTGTGGGTATTGCATCGCTTTACGACCATAAAGGCGTTTAATCATGCAACCACTGTTGGTATTCTAATGAAGAGTACGATACAAATAGCTTGTCTGTACTTAACTTATGCATCGGAGGGTGGTATAAAACATGATTGATGTACGTAGTGTTATAAAAGGTATCCGATGAATTTTCCAGTCTTACAAAAACCAAGGTAGATTATTGTTTGTTTTCTACATACAGGATGCGAGCAAGTGGAGTACATACTTCTTTACAAAAGCCAAAAACTGCACCCACGCCGATATTTCGTGTTTAATTTTAACTAACCTCAAAGACTGATTGAGCTCCAGTTCTTTATTGAGAGAGGATTGTTAATAACCTGAAAACTCAATGGTTCCAAAATTCAAACAATCGAATCAAAGAATCTGTTAGGCATTAAGACGATT
Source organism: Hyposmocoma kahamanoa (assembly GCF_003589595.1). Classification (NCBI taxonomy): domain Eukaryota; kingdom Metazoa; phylum Arthropoda; class Insecta; order Lepidoptera; family Cosmopterigidae; genus Hyposmocoma; species Hyposmocoma kahamanoa. The sequence goes on along the minus strand of NW_020653200.1, from coordinate 19,150,390 downwards.
GTGATGCCATTGTCCACCATACAAGTAGAGAAAACGATTTCTAACTCCCTCAGTAGCCGAACGGTTACCACTCTGGGGGCCAATCGCGCTAATTATCAATGGTTTAACCTAAACCTTCAACCTCGCCAATGTGACACGTTGCGTACATTTCGTATCGCTCTAACTGTCAAAACAAAAACCTAAGCCAAAACGTTAGACGTGTGACACGTAACGCACATTTGGTATCGCGCTAATTGTCAAAGGTAAAACCAAAACCTAAAACGTTGCCAATTGGTATCGCGCTAAATATTTTGACGTTTTAACCTCACATGTAACCTTGGGGGAATAGATTAACCTTTGAAAGGTTAACGTTTGTGTGGCAGTTAATGGAGAGTAACTTTTCACTACGTTTATCGTATATTAAAGATGTTCCATGGTTACTTAAATGTTTCGGAAAGTGTTTATGAGGTGGATGTGGCCTAAGAACGGGCTTTAAATAAAAGAAAAGCATAGAAAGACGATCACATTTAACATGTCTGAGGAGAAATTCCGCAAACGATATACCGTTTGTCCACGGAATTTATTTCAGGATTGGTGGAAGAACTATGCCTACATATTCTCGTTAAAGGACGGTCTGTTGCATTGGATGTGGAGACAAAGGTAAGGGTTAAGTGGAATCCGAAAGTTCTCAGTTTTGCATAATAACCAAAATTTCTATACTGTGTAAATCATTATTAATTTTGTTACAGATTTTAATAGCACGTATAGTTTTTAACAACTGGGGAGTACCAGACCCCCATTGGCAAGTGCTTATCACCCTTTCCCAAGCCAGTGTCAAAAAGGCACAAGCGGTAGCTGCTTCAAATAAACCAGTTATTATGCCGAAAGAGATGGTATTAAAAGGCGGTGAGAAAATAAGCTTTACAATGTACATCATCTTTATTAGTTCTTGTCTTATTTCCTGTTATTATTATCAAATTAAAATTACAGATATGGGTAAAATATGTATGAAAATGAAAATGAAAATGAAAATGAAAATGAAAATGAAAATATGTTAAAAAATATGTAAAATATGTATAGTTGTATAAAAATATATTACAAGGTTACAATTTATCTCTTTTAATACTTGACTTTATACAACTTATCGTCCCCTTACAGTGAAGCCTCACATATGCATTTTCAGTTTGTTTTTACTGATTTTTGTTGAATAAAAATTAATAATGTAATAATATAGTATCTAAAAGAGGTATAATTTAAGTAATTAAAATGCTAACTACACACATTATTGCATTTACTATACTTCACACCATATTTTTATCTTCATCCTAAAAAATTACATAGAAATATGAGGTATTCATTCTAAGATGACGATGTATACCTATTGTAATTGTTTATTATCTTAATATCTAAATTGATGTATACTTTTAAGAGGTTGAAATAAAAAAAAGAGTGTATTTTTAGTTTATTTATTGCCTCAATGTACCCCAAATTATCCTTCAATTCCAGAGCGATATTGCTTTTGATTCTTCAAAGAAGTCTGAAACAAAAATATGTATATAGTAAGATTGGAAACCTAAAGTTAAGACTGTGCCATACCTCTCATGAGAGTAGTGACAGATAAAGCAGGATGGGTAGTTATATACATACAGTATGAAGCCAACATTAAAGCCAGAATGTTTAGGGGCCTTTTCAAAATACATTTAAAAAAATGTTTATATCACTGTGGAAATATAAAGGGGACAAAAGTCTACAGATTAGACCTTCGTTCCTTTCGCTCTTTCAGATTTCCACAATTGAACATATCATCAGCAGGAATTAAGAAAACATGTTGAAAACAAACCTGTCATTCTTGTTAAATATTCTATCAAAAAGGTTAACTGCAGGCACCAACTCGGTAATTGCTTTGCAAATGGCAGCTACGGATTGGGCATGCAGATCATCTGCTTTGGCAGAAATAATAGCTGCCTCAGCCTGCACCCTGCCAGCATTCACTTGCTGCAAGAATGCTTCGCATGCTCGCAGCTCCTCAATGCATAAGAATTCTACACGGCTCTGCTCCAACGCTCATCAGCTCGCTGTCAACGAAATAATAGATGTGATGTAATAAAGAGTGGGAAAGAATTTGCTCAAATTGAAAGTTATTTTGTTTTTTAATTAATAATAAAGAGTGAGAAAGTTACTTTGTTATTGAATCGTATGTTTGAAGTTATTTAGTTACTTTGTGCTAGAGTTGGTGTCCTTTAGGAAGGTTGGTAGGGCCTCTGCCGCAGTCGATGTGTCGTAGATTCTCACCCTGCTTTTCATACCATTCCATACCTGAATAACAATAATAACATTGCATATTATAGTGATATGAGTTCTGGTACAATAACAGTGAGTGATCCACTCACTGTTATTGTACCTTATAGCTCACCTTTTGGGATCTATTGCGGGGCCACAAAATAGCCACACACTCGCACCAAAGGCGTGCTGATAACACGCGCGAACAACGCCGAGCGAAGTCATTCTCAAGCCACATCTCTGTGCGATTCGAACTCCAGCAAAGATGGAGCTGGCTTACAGTGGTCGCTCGCCGTCCGACCGCATCCACACTGGCTGAAATACGAGCATCATTGTTAATTCTACATTGCTAACATTTCGAAATTAATAGTAGTTAGCGTACCTATTTGACTGTATAATAAGATACTATTTTATTAAATAGAATATTAAAAAAGGAAAACAATGTGTAGGTACTTGCCTCTGCGTGTTTTATCTACAACAACAACACATTAAATTAAATTAATTTGGTTCAAATCACAACACATATGTTTGTTTACAATAGAATTTAATAACATTTCTTTTACACACTTTTTTAAATCGCGCTTTTATAGACTTGAATTCGTAGATATTGACATTTCAGTGCGTTTTACGGTAAAATTTAGTCGGTTTTAGGAAGTCAAGGCACGTCTCTTAATGTTTCGTACGAGGTTATAGTTTGAGGTTTAGTTGAGGTTAAGGTTCTTTAAAACTGATAGCGCGATTGCATTTTGTGCGTCGGTAGAACCATTTATTTACCAAAACCAAAACCTTAATCTTTGAATGGTTAAACCTTTCGAAAATAGCGCGATTGGCCCCCTGGTCGACCACACAGATGTCCCGATTCCCGGGCTGGGAGAAATATTTGCATGATCTATCTCTTGTGAATTTGGGTCATGTGGTAGTCTATGTATGTGTCCATGGCACGCATGACACAGGATTTCTCTAGTGCGGGGCTATGAGTGTGTGCGTTATTATTATTATTAACTGCCTCCGTGGCCCAACCAAGCTGGACTGCCACGTAGAGGTACAGGAATCGATTCCCGTGCCGGGAGAAATATTTATATGGCCTACATTGACTTTTGTAAGTCAATGATGGCCTATATTTATTTCTTTCACTTTACTTTGTGGTTGTCTATGGGTCCATGGCACCCATGACACAGGGTTTCCCTAGGGCGGGGCTATTATTATTATTATATTTTATTATCATGTCGTAACTTCTATCGTATAAATCATAATTATATTATTTTTAATGTAGTTTTGTTTATATTAGTTAATTTAATAAATACGCTTAAAACCTTCAAGGACAGTAACAGCGTTTACCGTAAAATCAAATATTAGAATATCATAGTACGGGGTACCCCATTTCGCTGTATGGATAACAACAAAACTAACTACGGGCTTTACAGTGCGATTTCTGCTGACAACTGCTTTCCACAGAAAAGTTTCAACAACGTACTGACATAATTCAATGTTTTACTACCTATTAATTCAACATGAAATGATCAATGTATGATCAATTAAATTTTTATTGAATTGATATTGAATTATTTTTTGTGAAATTACTCCACTAGTTTGTTATAATTATTAATACAAAGATCGAACACTCAGAAAAAACACTCAGAAAAAATTCCTTCGATCCGGTCGGATTCGAACCGACGTCTTCTTGCATACCGTGCCAGACGCTATACCAACTAAGCCACGGAACGAACCAACGGACCTCACGAATTTTTCTATGTGCTTGTGTCGTATCTTTGTACTTGGTCTTTCAACGACTTTTTAGTCGTAGCGCCATCTATGAGAAATCTATTACAGATTTATCACCCAGTTAGTTGAAAGACCAAGTACAAAGATACGACGCAAGCAGATAGAAAAATTCGTGAGGTCCGTTGGTTCGTTCCGTGGCTTAGTTGGTATAGCGTCTGGCACGGTATGCAAGAAGACGTCGGTTCGAATCCGACCGGATCGAAGGAATTTTTTCTGTGTTTTTTCTGAGTGTTCGATCTTTGTATTAATAATTATAATGTATGATCATTTTATGTTGAATAAATATTAGCACTACGGCAAGAAAAGTACTGACATTTTTGTGCATGGTACGATGTAAGTAGTTTAGTAGCATTTGAGCTCCTTGTGAAAGAGTTCGTCCAGGGTAGCCTTACCTATTTCTGCCGCCAAGCCGCAATGTCAGCATTACTGTGTTCCGGTTTTGAAGGGTAAGGGTGCTGGTGAAATTACAGGCACATGGGACTTGTCAACTTACGTTTTAGGGTGACGGGCGCAGTGGCAGTGCCCCTCAGATCTTTGCAATTTAAAGCTCCAAGTGGCACTTCTATTGTCATGGACAGGCGTGTAGCTTACCACCAGGCGCGCGACTTGTTCGTCCTGTTACGTGACGTTATAAAAAAAAACTGTCTATGAAAGGGGTAATACAAGCACTAAACGTTATATTAAACAGCTATCTAGAGTTACACTACGGTTTCATCAAAATGTAATAAATTTTCAAATGTTAAGTTACTTTTACGAAGTCAGATAAATATAGTGCAAATATTATTATTTCTAATTGAGTTCGTAGGTTTTTTTTTGACTAACCTGGACCTTTGTGGTCACGGTTGACCATGGGACCTGTAGAGGGCCCAAAACGTTGGTATGTTTGAAAAAAAAATATATACGTGATTAAAATCTGGAAAAATAGTTTCATTTACCATTTACATTACATTTACATTTCCAATTGGTTGGAAAAACTCGATTTCTTGGAAACTGAAAATCTTATTGCCGTTCTCATATTTTTTTTATTGTATTTATTACATTTAAAAGTATTAAAATAAAAAATTCCAGTATAACATAAACTTAACTAAGTTTTTCTGTATACCGCTCATTCGTCGCACAAAAATATTTCTATGTGTAGTGTGCGCGTTCGTACTCCTTCGTGTTGACATTTCGTGGTGTGCGTGAGTTCGGTAATATAGGGTGTCAATAAACTTAAAATTTTGTACATCCTACTGTTGAACACGGATATAATATAGTAATTCTAATATAATTTGATATTTGTAGCTAATTAATTCACATACACACACGCGCACACACATACACACACACACACATAAAAACACACACAGACACATACTCACACATTCACATATGAGCGCGTGCCTGTACGAACACATGCATTGAGGCCGTGATGATCTGTAACACAGGTTTAGTTACCTAGTTCGGTCTCTAGTCTCTCACAAGGGATAATAATATTGTTAGACTATTATAAGAGTATTTTCCTTGTGTTGAGAAAATAAACCATTATTTAATTTAATTTTAATAAGACTCTACTCAAGATGGTATTTTAAAATAGTATGTTTTACACTACGAAGTCAGGTCATTATAAAGTTAGATTGTTGCAATATCATAGTTCAAATTTAAAATTAAGACTGGATGAAAGCGTGCTTTCGGTGGGAGAGCTATACATCTTTAGAATTCTTTTTCGAAAATACCTATTGCGCTGTGTTGTCGGAGCTTTACAATCCCCTTAATTATTGTCGACGCCTAAAGGGTTAAATATTAAACCCTTTCTTTAAATGGGGAGAAAAATAAATAACCCAGAGCTATTTTTATGCACTCATAAACTCTTTTAAACGTATTGTTTCTTTTTGCGGAGGAGACTTTGAAATATTGCAATTATTACGTTTGATGTTTGCCATTCGACGTTCATTTTTTGTCTAAAAGGTCTCTTATTTCTGCGCTTCTATTATTATATTTGTATATTTTACAGATATTACCTTTGGAAAAGCTGCTATTGCAGATGGAGTAGCCATTGGACACGGTCATGGATCGGCGCATTCCAATTTCAAACGGAAATATCGTTGACATGGAACACTCCTTTGTTCCCGCTTCGTTCCATTTTCAAACAGAATTTTAAGTTTTGCACGTGCACCGCTTAAACTGTACTGAGTATAAAGGGATGTAAATTAATTAATGAAAGTTTGTTACTTGTTACTTGTTAGACAGGTAAATTGTAAGTGCATTTTCACTTAAGAGGTCGAGATGGTGCTTTCTCGTTTCGAATGTTATTGGAGGAGAAAAATACGAAAAATACTTCCTATTATAGTTTTCCGAAGTAGCAGTAAAATACGCGGTGAAGCTAAATAAATATTTACAATATTTTTAAGATAAAGTTTATGTCATGGTAGTAAAAAGTGAAAAATATATAGGTATATTTTGGTTTTATTATCCATTGGCCTGGGGTTCAGATTTGACGTATCGCTTTAACCAAATTGATATTATTTGACGTCACCCTCTCACAGAGGGTTTTTCGTGTTTGAGGTTTATAAATGAAAAGGGACACGGCGTAAAGAATCAAAGGACTATTTTAGAATGTTGACAAATATCAACTGACATAATATCTACGATATTGATATACGTCCAACCGAAAAGCTACTGTATATTCTGCGATTTAAATTTGATATTTCAAGTTTAAGTATAAGGTTTTGTATTATATCAAGGGATTTAAACCGATTTGTTTTGGAATCGAAAATAGCCTTTTTCATACCTTTTATTATGTTTTGTTATGTTCCTGTCGGTGGATTTTAAGCGGCTTATTGTTCTGGGTTGCGTCGGACCCTTCCTTTGAAAAGTATGATTTTATGTGAAAAAAAAAAATTGAAATACAAAATATGTGGATTCGCTTAGGTACACATAACTAACCAATTTCAGGTACATATAGATAGGTATTAAGTACGTATTTCAATAAACTTACATAATATTAAATTACCCAGCGTTTGGCAAATTAAAAATGGGACTTTTTCGAAGTTCGTTTTATCTATTAGACAATAAATTAAAATATACAGGTAAGGAACAATAAAAGCTTGAATACCATACAGTAATACCAGGATTAAATTATAAGAATAAAATTGGGTTCTAGCGACAAGGTACCCAAGATGCTGGCAGCGTTCCCCCTTTGAATGGCGATGCCCATGCGTTGGGTAAGGCAGCTGCCAGCCCTTGGGTTCCAGCTTCCCAGACGATCTATTAATTTTTTGGATAAAATTTTGTAGAGATGGAAGGCACCGGGATACCCACGGAACAAGGATTTCGACTCCAAAGGCTGTAAATAAAATACTTAAAGGCGAACTTTTTTAACCATCTGATAAATCTGTATTATTTGTCACAAAGACTTAAAATATATTACAGTCTAAATATTGTTACATTATTAAATCTGTGTGAGAGACTGACGTCCGTACTAAAAGACCTGTAATACAGATCACCATCCCCGCCACAGTCTGGACGAAAGTACACTTGGACTTAGGTAAGTATATTTTTATAAAGTAATCAGCACTAGACTGAAGGCACAAGAATGCGTGCGTGTGTGTGCGTGAGTATCTCTCTCTCTCTCTCTCTGTCTCTCTCTCTTTCTCTCTGTCTCTCTCTCTCTCTCTCTCTGTGTGTGTGTGTGTGTGTGTGTGTGTTTATTGTTTCTCAAAATATTCTCCATTGGCGTTAATGCACTTTTTCATACGAATGAACCAATTTTGAAAACACTTATGCCACTCCTCCGTGACAATCTCTGAAACATATTTTTCATACTCTTCGACAGCCTCTTCAGGTGATAAAAATCGCTGACCGCATATCTGGTTCTTAATTTTTGGAAATAAATAAAAGTCACAAGGTACCAGGTCGGGACTGTACGCGGGATGGCTCATAATGTCAACGTTGCTCTCCTTCAAAAATTCATTTGCTGTCTGACCGTGTGAGAACTGGCATTATCGTGGTGCAAAATGATACGGCATTTACGGTTATTTTTACGGAGTTTGTCAATAACTTTCGGCAAACAAATGGTCATGTATCAATCACTATTCACGGTACAACGATTCTCCAAAGCAACAGTAGCCACGTGTCCAGTTTTATTAAAAAAAGAAGCAATCACCTGCTTAGAAACACTTTGCATGCGCGCCACTTTGGTTGGTTTTGGCTCATCTCGAAGGACCCATACGCTCGATTGCTGCTTTGTTTTGAGATCGTAACTATAAATCCAGGTTTCGTCACCTGTTACTATATCTCACACTAAATTTGACGCCCCTTCGTTGAATCTGGTAAACATGGCATTGCACCAAGTGACGCTATCCGTTTTTTGAGCCTCAGTCAAATTGTGTGGGATCCACCGAAAGCACAGCTTTTTATACCCTAATGTTTGTGTAGTATTGATTGTATTTGACTCAAGCCTATGCCTAAAGATGCCCGAATGTCTTAGAATGTCACATATCTGTCTGTTTTGATCATAAGACAACGGCATCGATGTTTTTGTTGTTCACAGCAGTGGTCGGGCGACCATCACGAAATTCGTCACTGAGATTCACACGACTGCGTTTGAATTCTGCAAACCAGCTATACATAGTCGTCTTGCATGGTGCTTCATTGCCAAAAGTCTGAAGCCGAGCGAAGCTCCGTTGAGCTGTTAAATTACACTGAAAGTCGCAGAAAGTCATACTATGAAAATTGTTGAGATTCACGAGTTAAATCCATGGTGATGTAGAAAACCTATTTCTAAAATGACGCCACAATGTAAAAACAAGTGACAGTCAGATGAAACAAACTGTATTCTACAGCCAAAGAGTTCCATTTTCAATGTAATTACTTTTTAGATATTATCTATGTAATTGGCCAGTTCCGAAACTTATAGTGCGCCCCATGTATGCGCCACTAAGAAGAATATAGTTAAAATAGATACACAATATAAAATAGACACATAATAAGTCAGCGTAAAAAGGCGCGTTTTTTTGTTGTATTATACTAAGCTTATGTTTTCATCTGATCTTTCGCTGCCAAGTCTGTAATAAACTTTTAAAAACCACAGTCAAGGAAATACAAAACAAGGAATAACAAAAACAGTTGATATTCAGAGATATTGAGAGAGATTTGCCGCCATAAAGGAAATAATAATACTCTGAGATAGTTTCTGACGCAGCTGAAAGCTATTCGTCACACGCAAAATAAAACGTTTTTCCAATGCAATCCAGCCACTAATGTTTAAAACATAACCAGAATGTTGCCAGCGCTACTTCCCCTGGTTATGCGACACTGTCGCATCACGAGGTAGGAATGATTGAATCGTTGGTTGGTAAGTGACTTATTGTATTGTAGTTGGAAGACTTGTGTATAGAGATTTTATACATGCGATTTTATGCTATCTTATTTTACCATTGTTTGCAACCAAGACGTACCAGAATGTCGAAAGTGGGTTTGAACTTTTAGATTTTTGTACACAATACGAATGATAATTTTTTAGTTATCTGACAACAAAAATAATATTTATTAATGTAATGATTTTTTAAAAATTAATTACCAATTTCAACTTGCTTTCTAGGTAAAAGAAAACATGATAAGACCTATGCACAAACCTCTCCAAAGATGTGTGAAGTCTGCAATTTCTCTTGAGACAAAAATATGGCTATAGTTTTATAGGCATATTTTTGTCTGTTTGTTTAGGTTGATGATTTTCATGAAAAACTGATGAATATACAAAGAAAAACCGATTATAAAGTCCTATGGTTAAGCACGTACGGAAACTTTTTTGTGAAAGATTTTTTTTAGTATATTATGTGACGGGACGAACAACTGTTATGGACAGGCGTGTAGCTTACCATAAGGCGCACGACTTGTTCGTCCTGTCACTTGATATAAATAAAAATGAAATCGAGAGTATCCATAACAGTTGCAGTACCACTCTAAGCTTTCAATCGCAAAGACCTGAGGAGCACTGCCACTGCGCTCGTTTACCTGACACATAAAGTTGACAAATCCCATGTAGCCGAAGTTTCACCAGTACCAGCACCAGTACCTGTGCCTTTCGAAACTGGAATGCAGTAAAGTTCATATTAATGCTTGGCGGCAGAAATAGGTGAAGTGGCAGTACTTTTCTGGACGAAATCTTCCACAAGGAGCTCTGCTGCTGCTGCATCTTTATGCTGCTACAGCACACACAGATTGTTGTTCTTGTAATCTTTTTACCTAATAAAAGCTGTTTGTTGACGTACGTGTATTTATTTACTTTCTTTGTTGTTTTTTGTTTGTCTGTTATCACTGTAAATTTTAATTTTTGTTTTCATCATCAACCCATTTATACATCCCACTGCTGGGCACAGGCCAACTCACGGGTTTACACGTTATCAAAGCGATATGAACCTTCTTCGATGCACAGGTTTCATCGTTCTGATGCTTAGGTACGGCAAAAGAATTGGATGAACTACGTCTGTGTTGCTACAAATTAGACTGAATAGGATTTTGCTAGGCAAACACGTAACAAACACTTGTACCTATAACACGCTAGAATCGAGGAAACTTTTTGCATTACAGACAATGCTCCATACAAAGGTCATGGTAAATTGCTCACATAAATTCCGAAAAATTCACGGCCTCTGCCTGAAAAGCGGTTGGTCAAACCATTAGGTTACCAGGGCTTTTCTTTCATCAATTTTCCGTTTCATATCTATATTTTTTTCCTTTATTATTTTATATTTTTGTGTGTGCTTGTGTATTGTCTATTCACGCGCAGTCAGCGATATTATCGTGGTACTGACATTGTAATTGCCTTGGGCTAATGACGTAAACTAGTCAAACGTAATATATTGGCTAAGGGCTCTTTAATAGTATCTGGATGTATATGTGTGTCTTTGATGCTGTTGATTATACTATAATAGAACCTTTTGATGACCGTTCCTCCATAATTACAAGCTTACCTAACAAGCTTACCTAACTTTGTTGCTCTGTAAACTATCACAGGTCATTGTTGTTGTTAACGAACGTTGTAAGTTAGTGTACCTAATTGCTGTGATATCGATGATTCTATATAACTAGACTGTAGTTTTGGGTGGTCGGACAAAATTTCAAATAGTATAGTTTCTGGACGCGGATGACCATATAAGCCCACCTACCTTTAATCTTATATTCGGCTTCTCGTCATATGAGATGGTGGATGATATCACAGCGCTCCTTTGCACTTATGCCTACTACTTGAAGCACCAAAATGTCCACCATCATCGTCACTCGTAATGACACAAAACAGACAATAAACAAATGACAAGGTTAGGTATTATTTCCTTTGTCGCGGAAGTGCACATAGAAAAAACATCCAGCCGACCACGTACTCGAGATAGTCCTAGCGGGCGGTTTCTCTGATGAAATATTAGAAAAAATGCAGGTGACATTATATCGCGATCCGGCAACATATTGCATAAATACGTACAAGACCACTTATCCACATTTTATCAGAACGCAAAATATTGAAAGATTGTTTACATATGTACCAACAGTTGTTGTAATTACGTATCTGTATTTTTAACTTTATTTTATCTATCAGGTTTTGGGAAACCGGTGGTGCATAAAGTTATGTAAAGACATACATGTATACATTGTATATCAGTTCGGTCACTGCGGCAATCTTTATTATTTATTATATATAAGGGTCATACTCTGCATTATTATCTAAAATCCTTAAAGTTAAAATTGTAAACCTTTGTAATTGTACAGACGATATTGATAAATTATATTAGTTTTACATCCAGTTGCGTAAAATGTTTGCAGGTTTGTTACTGGAAAATTTGATTATACGACAGCTGGTGGTCATATTCATGATGACAAACAATTATAGCAATAAAAACTTAAAAATGCAAATAAAAAAAATATGAGTTCACATACTAAATGCGTGCTGTCACACGAAAATTATGTGAAATCAAAATTGTACTTCGATTAGCATGTTTTTTAACCCTGTGGGTAGTGGAATTCATATAGTGTAGGAAACAGAGCACCGTATGAAACGTTTTAACGAACTATTCTTAAATTAGGTACTTTTTATGTTTAAGTAGTATACAGGGTGAATATTTGAGACGGATTTTTTCAAAATCGGTGATTGTCAATCCAAATATCTTCAAAATTCATGGATAGTCTTCTAGAACCGTTTTCCTGTAGCTACAATGATTAAGGTAGCTGGTCTTGCTGCCCCGTCTCAAATTTACACCCTGTATATGGTTTTATAGTACTTCACGATGAAACAAAACACCTTGAAAGTTGATCTTTAAAACGCATACCATTGTTAGTGTTATCCGCATTTCATTCAGAGAGCTAAACATTGGTGGTGTCCTGTACGTCGTGTGAGGATGTCTTTGGTAATCCTTTTCTCAGCACATCTCCTACCAAGAGAGTCACCGAAGCTTCACAGTTAAACCTTGCCGGATTAATATGACAAAAATATCTCGGATTTCAATACAATACAATTTGCGAATGGTACAGACGAGAGCATAGCAATCACTTCCAATGTTGAACACTAAAGCGGCAATACAATGTTGTGCACTTTTGCTCTTGTTTCTGTAAACAGTATGTAAACGATGCGACTACAATCCGTTTGACTGTCTGTTTGTTTTTGGCAGAGGATTGGTTTCGTTGCATACGGTGTTAGATTTTGACGAACAATATACTCTTATTGGTTAAAATCGTAGAATACAATTTATAAAAACAGAAGGTAGTTATTTTTGGTTTTTATTTTTTATTTAAAAAGGGATAAAATCGATTACAGATACTTTAAAGATTCAAGTTGTTCCTATTTGTCTAAATTTACGTTCTACGTATTCTTCATTAAAAAAAAAGATACTGTCCTTCGATTTAATGAGCTTAGTTCATTTACCTACAAAATCGTCAAGTTTCCTGTTTTCCGCTCTGTATGTATTCTAATAATAGATTCATCTGTATTCAGCAAAGTTTTTTCCGTTACTGTCTTTCCGCTCCACCATTGGAATAAAATCGTTTGCTGCAAAACAATTGTTTCGAACCCCTTGATTTTGAATTTCATTAACGTTGCAAAGCGACAGTCTACGAGTACAATTTAATTTTTGCTTACTCTCTTTCAAATTGTTTTTCAGTATCGTAAAATGATTTTTTTACAACGTATGCCTGTACAGAATAAGGGTTGGATACGTTATCTGAGATAGACAGTAATGTAGTTAGAAGAGGTGTTGCTCAAGGCACACTACTTAACCCCAAAAGAGGTCTTGATACCGTACTTGGAAAGTCATCCGGCTCAACAACTATATAAGAATGCCTCCTTAAAATGTAGTTTCTAAATATTTAAATGTATTTTGATAAACATTATAGTTCATAATAATTTTTTGTAATATCTATAATATGTACTATGACTATTTCTAGATGAAGCTTTGTAGCTGAGACAGCATAGTCTAGTAGTTCAGAATAGCACAACCAGAATGCATTAGCGTCTAGACTGATGGCCGGTGATACTATTAATCACTGCTTTTTGTTACGCGATCACTGTGAGGAGCACTTAGCATAATTACTTAGTATCTTGTATACCATATTGTTCAATGTGAAGAAATGGTGGGATTAAATAGTAATGTACATAGAATAATGTGAAGTGGGCAACAATGACCATTAGTGCAGTAGTAGCAGTGGACCTCCTTGTGAAAGACTTCATCCAAGGTAGCACTGCCATCTTATCTATTTCTGCTGCCAAGTAGTAATGTCACATTACTGTGTTCCGGTTTTGAGTGGCATCAGGCGCACGACTTGTTTTTTATAATATTAAGTGGTCACTTAAGATTATAAAAAAAAGTATGTAAGTATTTGAAGTTTGCTCAATCTTCTAAGTCAGAGATATTAGATACTCTTAGAAGTTTATTTTTAAATGAATTGTGTAACATCGTACTAACGTTGATTAAAAACACCTCCACGAACGAAGTTTTAAATGAAAGTTCTAAATGTCTCAAATAGAAAAGGAGACAATAAGGAGTCTACCCCTTTTATCTTCACAATATCACGACTTCAGTTACCCAAGCAATATCCGGACTCGAATAGTTTCATTATATAGTTATTATAGTTTTTCTTATCGCCTAACGTTTGTTTCATTGTAGCGATAGAGAAGTTTTGTTCGTGTTCCTTTATTACGTTTATAATTCAGTTGTTGAGAGAAACTGGTGAGAGATTTTCTTTGACGTTATCTTTAATAAAAATACACCCTTGAGTCTACAATAGAACATTATGTAGCATTGGGCGCTGTTCAATAGATTTGGTTGAATATTTATACGTCATAGGACTCATTAGCATTACTAGATACGATTTGATTAGTTCCCGACATGTACTTGGAAGCTAATGTCTATAGTAGACGATAATATGCATTATATGGAATTATGTCTCCGTATTGTAAGTGGAGAGAGGGGAGGGAGGCCTTTGCTTAGCAGTATGTACAGTATAGGCTCATAATAATAATAATAATATCATAAGTGGGCACTAATGGTATGGTAACTAATAAATTATAACCTTGCATGAATGTCCAGACGCACAATACATTACATATTTATTTAAGGATAATTAGTGGTAGATACAAAGAATGTTAGTAACAAACACGACTTACAACATTTAATTTTAAATGCACAACCTATAAGTGAATGAATGAATGAAATATTCTTTATTGCACATTAAAATTACAATGACAACATAGAACAGTAATGTAAGTATTACAGAGTAAGCCAATGTACAACAGGTGGCCTTATTGCTAAGTAGCAATTTCTTCCAGGCAACCTTAGGGTAGAAATTTTAGTTGGAAAGGGGGGGTGCAACCAAAGAATGTCTTGTAATGAAAGCGTTTTAAATAAATACACTACTCATCAATAAAAATATAAGTGCTACAACTTGAAAAAAAAATAAAAAATGTAAATTATAACCGGAAGTAGATCTTAATTCCTTTTTTTTTAATAATAAAGATAAATGAACGCCATGAATTACGCCCAAATGGATTGCTTCGTATTTTAGATTTAAAAAAATAGAGTGAATTGGTTAATCTTAATATTCATAATACAAATAATTTGGCGTATTAATACTACTTAGATTCAAACACAACATTGAACAGTGCCATCTGCTACTCAACACCAACAGTTATATGTTTTTATTTCAGAGTAGTCTAAAAGGGTGCGGGCTTGGTGGGCTGCAGTGCAGGTTCAGTTAAATAATTATTACAAATCCAGTCTCACACAACGGTTGCAATATTTAATGTTGTTAGTCTTCATTTAATGAATGATCTTATAGTTTGTGTTGATATAGTCATTGTTATTGTATATATTTGACATGGATAACTTAATATTGACTAATTTCCTTGAAAAGCACAGACATACAAGAACAATCCCCGCCATTCCGATTCAGGCAATCCAATCCATTTGCAAATGCGAATAGATGTAGAATTCGCAGAGTTAATTGTCATAGAACAACTTTATGTTTGCTGTCATGATGCCCAGTTTTCATTGCAATGCACCAGCTACGGGAAGGATTTTGAAAGTTGAGTCATGTAAAATGGATTTGGTATTTGTCTGAGTACCATTGCGATGCAAAATACGAGTATTGTTCATTCCCGTGAGTGAATTGGTTTTGTAAAGGGTTTTAGATGGAATCGTTGTTGCTACAAGTTACAGCATAGTGCTTAGATTTAGCAATGAACATCAATTTTGAATGACTGTAGTTTTACGTAGTTTATGAGAGCACCTCAATGATGTAGAATATGTTTGTAGTTCTAAGTATACTGAGACTTTGATTAATACTTTTTTCTTTTGAATTACAGAAAGAAAATCAATTCCCCTAAATTCTAAGGTTTCCCTTATTAGAAGCGCATGAAAGCAATACAATATAATAAGACAAACATAAGGGCCAATGTATACGTAACGTGATATTTTAAAAGAAAAAACGGACATGTGAAGACCTTTAAAACGTACTCCCCAGAGGGAAGCACAATTTAATTTTCGAAGGACAGTCTATTGAGTGAAATCCAAAACATATTGGACGTGATACAGAAAAAAGCTTTGATGTAATTCTATCTTTTTTTCTGGAAAATATTAGCTTCGTTTTAGTTTGTTTGTTCTCTGGCCGCCGTGTATTTCAGTTTAAAATAGAAATATTTTAAGCAAGATTAAGCTTAATAATGGTTGTAGTAACAAAATAATTTATTGTATTGTGGAATATAACACACTGTCAATTACTTTTACAACATTTGAATACACATTATGCCTATTAGCTTAATATCGGGACATCAAAGCTCGTGCTCGTAGCTAGAAATAATTGCCATCTCTCATTTGGCAGAGAGAATGGGAATTATTAAATTTCAACTGCTATTATATGGAGTTCCATCGCTGACGAAGCGTTGACGCGTGATCGATTCAAAGAGATACCTCCCTTTGACCTCGTCATTAGAGAGCGTCGTTTTATTTTTCACGGCGGCAATGTGAAATAGGCTTTGTAATTACTTCTTTTATGTTTATTCTTTTTCATTAAAAATTAATTCAAATATTTTTGAACGAAGAAAATTTAATAAATATTTTCTAATTAATGTAGGTATTACTGTTTATTCAAAGAAACAAAAGGAGGTAGTAAAAAGGACGTTATTCAGTGCCTCTGCTAATTTTTATAAGAAATTACTTCTGTGTTTAATCAACAGCCACAAGGCAATTTTATAGTTTATGACGTCACAACATCAAACTCATTAGCACCCTCGCCTAACGCTAATCCCGCCGGCGCGTAAGTGCGCGTTAAAACCGCGTAAAGCACGCGTCACGCTATTTGCGATACTTTAGAGTAGCATTACAGCCCGCGTAACGTTATCAGTCAGACCGAGCTCGTTGCAAGACGTTAATGTTCATATTATATTCTTAGCGTTTATTTCAAATAGGCGATAAGAATATGTGATTTAATTTACGACAGCTGTTTTATATAACTATTTATGTGTGACATAATGAACATATTAGTTTCAATTGCATTATTATTTCGAGAAGGGTGGCAATTGATTTGCTAATTGATATGTTATCTATATTTCCCATATTTGGTGTAATAAGGCTACATCAGCAAACTACTGCTGACTACCTTTCAAGAGATCAGGTGTTAGATTCTACGAACGAAAATCGATACATTTTTATGCTTAAATAGGAGAGTTTTTTTATTTGGGTTATATTTAGATAAATTTTTCATGTATATAGTTATGAACTATATATATGGAAAAAAAATGTTCATGCCATTCACGTGGTAATGGTTTTTGACGTATTTTCAAGTTCTATATATAAATAAATACACTAGTTACTGTTTACATGGTAAAAGAAAACTTTACAGTGAGACATCGTTGGTTTACAATTTGCAACTGTATTTATTTAAATCACTTCAATTTATTGAATTATAAAATTAATATAAATTTTATTATTCGAATGTTCATGAAATTACAAAGAGCCTTTTTAAAAAAAATTAACGATGTAAAAATGCAAGATGCTTAAATAATGCAATGGTGCGTATATGTTATTAAATGTGGTCGGCACGCGAACTAATCACACAACGTAACGTTCGTTTACTGTACGCACCCTATGAAATAGAAGCATAATTAAAAAAAATTACAATTGTCTGTAATTTTTATACAAAGCAAATGTTTTTAATCCCATCTAATTAGTCGTAAAGGAGTCTCAGATGAAACTTTAATCATCCCCCAATTCTCATTAACGCGGCATCTCAAGATTTAAACAGTCATCATTCCGTGATGAGTTGTAAACTGGCGATGAGTTGTATAAACTTTACTGTAAGTTAATGTAACAGCGTTTTATCTTGTCGTCAAAACAGGCAAGTTTTAATGGTGATTAAGGGTTGCATCTCGTGGAGTAATCGTAAGGCGTCTGGTTTAAGGCGAACAGTCGCATTACGTAAATGTATTATGACTGCAAAGTTTTGATGGCGAATGTTTATTGTAAGCGAAGAAATGATGTTATTTGTAAGTACGCTTTAAGTTGATATCGTATCCACTGTAAGTCAAACTGCCCTCATACAAATACTGCATTCCTACGCACACAATAGGAGACATTATATGGTTTACCACGCAAACTTATGGGACATTGATATATAGGTATTTTTTTTTGCTTTCTAGGGTCTAAGCTACGTAATTTCTTTATTAAGTTGAGTCACCAGAGGAAGAGCGGAGAAGCAGAATATTAAATATCGGTCAAATAAAAAATATGCAATACGGATATCTATCTAATGAATGTGCTAATTCGATACACAATTGGATGTTTATTATTCGGATAATAAATATCCAATCGTGTATCGAATTAGCATATGATCGGTCAAATAAAGGCTAAAATAAAGGTAAAATACGAACTATTTGGGGATGAAATTTAATATTTAATTACACGTGATTTTTATATGGAAATATTTCTCTATAAGAATATAAAGAAAGGCGCTTGTCAACATCGGATTTGTGTCAAATTTTCTCCGCCTGTTTTTATTTTACTCATATTCATTTTTAGGGCGCGCATTCCTGGTAGCAAGAAAGACGAGGGCGCCCCCACACCTCATCTCCTGAAATCTAGACTCGCGTTAAGTCGCTACACATAAAATAATGGTAATATGTAATTGTAAAGATACCATTTCCATATATATATATATATATAAACTCTTTTGCAAAAAAAACGGGCACTTTAGATTTTTTTCTCTACTTCAATGGAGAAGAACAAGAAATAGGTTTTATTAATTTGACGATATATTGGCATGTTATTTGAAGCATCCTGGCATGATTCTTTACGTTCCAAACTTAAAATTTGAAATTAACAAAAGAAAAATAATGATTATTGTGGATTATTCTAACATTACTTTACTAATGGCGCGAATTGCTGAAACGATTTTTAACTGATTACGATATTTTAAAACTTTTTGGATATTTTCCGCAAATTAAACAATTTAATCTTTCTTTTCACATTTAATATGTACCACTTTTTGATATGAGTGATAAAGTGATAAGGGCCGGTAAAATTATAGCCCTACTTGAAGAAGGTTGTTCGCAAACTTACGTGTCTCAGCGGCTAAATGTGAGTCGTTCAACTGTCCAGAGGACTTGGCAACGGTATCAAGAGACCGGTTCGGTCAAAAGAAGACCCGGTTCGGGAAGAAAACGATGCACAGAACCAAGAGATGACCGCTTTTTGGTGAGTCAGGCGTTGCGGAATCGTAAGGCGTCAAGTGTGGACCTGAAGAAGAGCCTTGAAGAAGTAAGAGGAGTAGAAGTTAGCTTGTGGACGGTCAGGAGGAGGCTTTTGGCTGCCAATATCAGGAGTTACCGCCCAGCTCGGGGACCTAAATTACTCCGTGAGCACCGTGTTGCTCGACTTCAGTTTGCTCGGAACTGTGCTTGATGGACTCTGGAGGACTGGAATAAAGTATTGTTTTCTGATGAAGCTAGAATCTCTTTATGTGGCGAGGACCGACGCCGGCGAGTGCTGCGAAGACCACGGGAACGCTATGCGGAAGTGTGTTTCGAAGAAATCACTCCTTATGGCGGAGGCTCCGTTATGTTTTGGGCAGCAATTAATTCGACGGAGCGTACGGAGTTAGTTTTCATAGAAAATGGAACATTAAATGCACACCGGTACATAATGGAAGTCTTAATTCCATATGCACAACCCACATTGACTGCACTTGGGGAAGATTCCATTTTTATGGACGACAATGCTCGCCCGCACCGTTCTGGCGACGTGGAAGCGTACATGCAAGAAGTTGGGATCCGTTGTTTAGATTGGCCAGCTCGAAGTCCTGACCTCAATTCAATTGAGCATGTCTGGGATGTTCTAAAGAGACGGGTAAGATCAGTGCAACCTGCTCCACAAAACATCAGGGAGCTAAAAAGAGTCATTGCAGAAGAGTGGGAACGTATTCCTCAAAATGTTATTAAAAACATCGTGGAAAGCATGCCCAGAAGGATTTAAGCTGTGATTTTGGCAAGAGGAGGTCACACTCGTTATTAGGTTTTTACATTTGTAACTTTATTTAATAAAAAAAGTAAAAAAAAAATCTTGTCTTTATTGCCGACCACTTCTTATTGTTTGGGCGTGTACATCGGTTTTAAAGAATCCATCGTTTTTTTTTTTCTTTTAATTGCCCGAATTCACTTCACGTGCATTAATTTACACGATTATAAGTATACAGACTAAGTCAAAGATATAAATTTCATTTAATTAACTCAGTTCGACGTAAATTTCCTTAGGTGCCCGTTTTTTTGCAAAAGAGTGTATATAATCATCATATACATAATCATAATCATATTCTTACATCCACATATATGTACACACGCAAAACAATGAAAATACTAACTTTCTAAATACTCTCTTATATTATTCAATATAGTATTCAACCAAGAGGTAAAAACCATCGGATATATAGCTTTCCTAGTTTAGGCTTCCGTCTCTCAAAATATTTCAGCTCTGTTCTGTTAACCTGTAGTCACTTATAAAAATATTAAATATAGACTAAAAAATACACGGAATACAAGGGAAAAACTAAATATTTAATTAAATTATGTCGAAAAAAAATTGTTATATTAGTATAGTGAGTATATAGTACAGTATTAGTATAATGTAACAGTATGTATTAATCGTTATGGTTGAAAGCACATAGGTACTTTTGTACCTCTCTGAGAACTGAATGCTTATACAACTTTTCACGATAGTGTTAAACAGAAATCAGGTTAGAAACAGCATTAAATTCAAAATATTAAGCTCCATATTAATCAATCTTTAGTTCCATCACATTGCCTGCAGTCAGTAGAGGGCGAGGTTCACACGTGTTCTCACGAGACTATGACAAATGGTGATGCTGCGGGTGCTACCTTCTCATTGCTTTTCGTGCTGTCTAGATATGGGTGATTTATTTCTGTTAATACTTACAGTTTGATACTGATTTTAAAGTATTACGTCGAATCTTTAGTCAAAACCTCCAGACTGGTACTTAAAATGAAATAGGCAAAACGAGAAAAAATATGTAGCCCGGCCATAGCGAAATGATAAAACAGAAGGCTTGTAAAAAGGAAATGAAGAGGCTGTAACAAATAAAATGATATAAAGAAATTAAATTAATATAGAACACTCTCTAGATAGGACTCCGTTCAATACACAATACTCAACCCAAAAGGGCCTATGTATATTATTTTAATTGTAAATGACGTGAAGTTTAGGAATATATGGAGATGATGATTTATTTGCACATCCTCTCGTTTTCAGAATTTTGATGGGAGTGACAACGAATTGAACCAACGTAAGAATAATGAAGAAGAGGGAATTCGAGAACGAGTCAAAATTTTAAAATTAAGTAGCCAGGAACCAGGAAATAGTGTGATAAAATGGTGAGATGACGACGAAAGAGGTCAGCATCGTTATAAATGTTTCATTTCTAATGTATTAAACACGAATAACAAATGATAGACGTAGCTGTACTGATTAATAATATAAGGTATGCTAAGGTACTAAATTTTACTTTAATTTCAAGTTAAAATTCATACAAATTCCCCTTTATTCAAAGTACCGAGAAACCAAGTCGAGAAATGGACAAACTCTATAACAGCCAATGTTTTCGTATAATGTCATTTTTATTTATCACATTATACGTAAACACATAATACCTATAGCATTAACTAATTCAGTAAGTATCGTTCCAGGTATCAAACATAAAAGCTGATGTTTACTGGCATCACAAAATCCACATGAAACCAAGCCCATCTCTAAATTACGTACGTACTCGAAAATAAACGAGCATCTCAAAGCCTCGCCCATAAACTGTCCGATTCACTATTTAAACGCAGTTTAATGTCCGCGTCGTTAACTCCGTTCAATCTGCTTAATTGGGAATGGTTTCACCGGGCCTTAATGGGCAATATGTGAGAATATGTTATGTTTCAGGAGAAATGCTAGGATTTACTGTTGACTGTTAACAATTGTTTTCCTTTTAACGGGGAATTTCTCGTTAATGAAATTAAACATATCAATCCTTGTGTGACAACTTAAAATCACCGTGTCTACAATTAAATGATCTATAATAGCACCGAATTAGAGTCTGCATTTAGCTACGTAGTATGTTACATAATCATAGCATAAATTTCATATAGTAATATTAATTTTATAAGGAAATCAAAGTACGAACCAAACATTGACATTGATTTATTCTCAAAAGGAAAGTCAGAATTTTTCGATACACTTATTGTTAACCAAGATGTATACAGGGCGTCCCACGGCTATGCCACACGAGAAAAACGGAAAGTCAAGGGAAACTACCTTAGATACCGTTGATAGAAAATTTTAGTGAAACAAGCCATCGTTTTGATTTTAAAAACACTTCTGCTGCATTCAAAGATTTTTAAATAATCGTCTGTCTGAATCGGGAATCGAATCAATAATAAGGATAGTTTTCTTGTAAATAATATAGTATCTTAAAAACAGAAGACCATGAAAATTAACATTTAATTAAAATAATTAGGTACATTTTAACTGCAACTTACAATCAATTTAAGTTATCGAATGCTCAAAATGTGTACCATTCTGTCGTGGACAAATTATCATTATTTTGATATTTTCGCTTCCTGTTGATTCATTTATATTTTCAACGTGAATGTTTAAAATAATACGCCTAAGTTCAGTTTGTAACTCCTGCACACTCTTATACCGTTTCCTCTAAACGAAATCTTTACATTTTAATAACCAAAATTTCAAATTTAATGTTAATTTTATCATCTTCCTCTTATTTAAGATGCTGTGTTATTTAGAAGAAAACAATCATAATGATTGTTTTCTTTTTTTTGTCGAAATCAGTGTAGTAAAATTACAGATGTTTGCTTTTTCACATTTAGCGGGTTCGATTGCCGGTTCAGTCAGGCGATTATTTAATTAACAATCTTTCAATGCAGTTCGAATTGTTTTCAAAATTAAAATTAAGTCGTCTTTCATAATTAAAATAAAGTACTTTACATACCATAGATGGAAAACCTTACTGAAAGACGACTTCATTTTGATTTTAAAAACAATTCAAACTGAATTGAAAGATTTTTATTTAAATAAACGCCTGACTGAACTATATATATATATATATATATATGTATATATTGCAGGTTTTCATAACAATTGTGCGTGCGTTACGGCTATAGGAAAACGTTTTTTCTACTTTCCCTGTGGTAGTCCGGTGCAATTTACTGCCCTCGGTTTATGCTTTCATGCGTCTTATGTGCTTGTACTGTTATTAAGCGGTTCTTTATCGTGTTCATATTAAGAGACACAAATATTTTTCAAAGAATATCAGACTCATTAGAGATGGTAATTGATTTACATTAAGGACTATTTGCATATCGTTATATATTCTATGATATCTTGCATTGCTTCCAAAATGTATTTTAACTACGATTGTATTGTATTGTTAAGTCACAGTTACGATTAAAACGACAAAACATATTATTTAAAACTAGTCAGATGTTGCTTTAAGGTTCTATAATTTCATCATTCAACATTGTTATTAAAAAGCCCTTAAAAGAAAATATTTGAAAATACTCACGTATTCTGGACAATACCCTCCCCAAAGCGGGTTGCTCCGCGACGGATTTCTTTGTCCATTATTGTGTAAGCCGATATTATTGGGGCACAAATTGAATTGTCATACATTCCGCCCGTATACCGCCATATCGCGTTTTAATGGTCTCGCGCACGACCTAACAATGTTGTGTACACAGAATAGTGATACTTTATTCGGGGATTATAATAACTAACGTGGTCAACCTCTAACGATGAAAGGAAAAATAGTATCCGACTTACGGAGATGCGTGATTCACTAACTAGATAAATATGTACGTAATTAAATATCAAAGGAACTGTTTTAATTAAATTTTAGGGAAACATTAAACTATTCATTTATTTCTTGAATAAAATTAACATTTGCAATATTAATGTCAATTTTTTATAACTTAATTGGTTGAAGATGTGCATTTGTTTACAAGCGCTGCGCTCGTAGCAATTGGCTACGAATGCTCCTCAGGCGTCTACGACGTAGTATACACTTCAATATTCCCCAATCATTATTATAAAGGTGATGCTACAAATTTAGCTACATTTTTGTTTGTGTAAAACAATTGAATGTTCATTTTGTTTTCTTTTCCACACTCATAGCCCGGTACTAGGGAATCCCTGTGTCGCGGGTACCATGGACACACAAGAACACCAGAAATTACACCCAAACTCATGAAATAAATTTATGTAGGTCATACTAATATTTCTTACTTGCCCGGAAACCTCTGTGTGATAGATCAGCATTGTAACCGATCGACTACGGAGGTAGTTATTCTACATTTATTGGCTACACCTCAGAGCTAGATTAATATAGTTTTCATAAAATATGATGCATTCAAAACACAAATATCTAGAAAGACTGCTTTTAAAAATATTGCTCTGCCACTCAGTTATTCGTATTCTATTCCCTGGAGAGTTTCAAGTCAAACATCGTCGCATGTAAACGTTATTCAGATTTTTATTGAACTGATTTTATACATATTGGAATCCCCTACCGTTAAGTGCATTAAATCAACAGTTTGGTAAAAGGTTTGAAGTAGAATGTTAGCGTTACTCACTTCTTATCAGTTTTATATGTCCCCATAATAAATATATGAATACAAACATCCTAAATCAATTTTGGTGAAAGACATATACATATATGTATACATATACGGCAGACCTCCTTTAGCTTTCACAATCAATACTTACAGCATTTCATAGCCACTGAATTCCTTAAATTAAAAACTATTCTGTATGTATTGATCGTACATGTTTTTTTGTTCTTATATATACGTTATGTTATAAAGAGTATTGTATACAAATGATCCACATGTTTATTATAAACAAAGGATCGCGACCTAAAACAACGACAGCCGAAAACCCGTGAATTCGCAATCGACTCTAAAACCTTTAGTACTTCCATTTCAATAAGCGACCTCGTTGCCGAAACTTCTCAATATTTCACGACGAGGAGAAACTTTCGTTCGAAGGATTTACCTGCATTAAGTGATTAGTCCCATTTGTGAACAGCACAGCTTGACTCGATGGAAATAGGAAACTGTTCATTGTTATACCAAGTTTCGGTAGTGCATTTGATTAATCCTGAATAATTTACTTTTATGCGAACAATCGTTAGTGCGATTCCAAAGTTTATTGGTGTCTGGACTGCTATACTATTTTAAGAAAGTGCCTGAGTAAATGTTTGGATAAAAAGGACTGTTCAGTTTAGTATGAAATATAAATAAATTAATATAGAATCAATAAATATTAATATCCTGGAAATATATAATATAATAATTTCATACTAAAATCAAACCGAAAAGTACCTTGTAAAATAGACACATAAAAAAAGTTTTAACTTATAATTTCTTCCAACTTACTCATTCTTATTAAAGTCATTGACTAACTAATTATTCCCTAACTGCATAATTTAAATAAGAAATAATAATTAACATTTTTTATACAATATGTAGTGATAGTCTACTATTTAATAGCGTTGAATGATCTTAATCTTACTACCTATCGTTTTATTTACACCTAATTCAATTAAGTCAATACTAGGTGGTGTGAAACTTTGAGCTTTAGAAGTTGTGGCATACTAATATCACAACTTCCAAAGCGAATTCTTTCATGGGCAGAATTTATGTTACTGATACTAATCAGTAATATAAATTCTGCCCACGAAAGAAGTGTAATTTTACTAACACCCTTACCCTTCTAACCCGGATCGCAGTAATGTTCACATAACAGCTTGAAATAGGTAAGGTGGCAGTACTTCCCTGCATGAAGAAGGAGCTCTACTGCTGTATAAAATATCTTTATCTAATCTCTTCTCGTAATGTTACTTAAATAGATAAGTTCAAATTACCAAAGCTTAGTTACTCCTACAGTGTCCGAAAGTGATCCTACCCCAGTGTGCGCTGAAGAGTCTTAAGAGGGCGGTAGGGTCCTTGGAAGCAATTGGGGGGCGTTGATGCTGTCCTGGAGGTGATACCGCGTTTGAATATAAAAAAACCTGAATTACCTATATAAACAACATTACATATATATATATATATACGCGCGCCACAACAAAAAATAAATGTATATCAATTTTTATGTTTTATGTTATATCCAGAAAAACAATAAAGACCTCCATATACATCCATGGATATAT